>NC_143134.1:38901439-39204469 GCF_059928025.1 Delphinapterus leucas
CTCCAAATGCACAAGTGAGATCTCCTGGGGAAGCAGCATAACACACTGGGTTAAGAATCTTGACTCTGCCACTTAAGTGCCACGTAATCTTCAGTGAGTCAGGCAACCCATAAAGGCCAGTTTTCATCTGTAAAAAGGGGACAATGATAGTGACCGTGGCACCTCATTAGGCTGTTGCAGTGTCTAAAGGTGCTTAGCCAGAGTGCCTGTTGGCATTTTGTTAGCACAATATAAAGGATGCTAATCTCATCATAATGAATACTGATTGGGGTCAGGGAGTACCAGCTAAGCCTTCCTCTGACAGGCAAAGACGTTAGAAAAACATCACCCTATAGTTACATGCGTACGATGTTATCGTTGGGGGAAGCAAGGGGAAGGGTACACAGGAACTCTATTATTTTAGCAACTACTTGCGAGTCTAAAATTATTCCAAAATAAAAAGTATTTTTTAGAAAGACATAAATGTGGCCGTACACCTTCCCTTTGCGAGACCCCCGATTTTGAGCATAAACCTTTCAGGGGCTGGTCTGTAAGCCTGCTCCTTGTTGCATCATCAACAGAAAACAAATAAAAAGAAACAACAAATTTCAGGTGTTGCTTAAAATTCTAGAAAGCTAGGTATGGGTGTATTCCTGACACCCCCCGCCCCCCAGTCTATACCACTCTGTGAAAAGATTACTAAAATTTTGGGTGAAAAATGGAGGCAGAATGATGGCAAGTACAGGAATTTTATGTCCTCCATTTGTTTTCGCAACAATTTTTCCATCTATAAAATGTGTATAATGAACACTCGCCACTGCCTTGCCTTTGGACAGTGCTACCAAAGAGAACTGGACAAAAGGCTGTGCACACCTTTAACTGAAGAAGCTGTATCGTGTCAAAGCTACTGGTGTTTGGCAAGTTGGATTATCTGTGTGCTTTTCACAATGGATTTAACAGCTACCCAGCATGAAGGTTTTTCCCATCGGGGACCATTATCCTATAGCAAACACAGCAAGATGTCACTCCAGTGCTGAAAAAGGCAATTGATAAAATGATTTAAGACAGAAAGAGACATCTCTCCAAGGAGCCACAGGAAAGTGAAGAAGGTATAATCTGTCCCCTGATGGTGAAAGGAGAAGTCAGCTGCTGACGAGGGTGACATGAAAAGACTGTAGTTAGAACTGCGGAAAACACAAAAAACTCCTCAAATTTTGCTAAGCAGGGCAGGGAAACGAACGGTGAAACTTAGAAAAGCAGGAAGTAATGAGCATTAATAAAAAAACCCAAAATAGTCCTCAGGTTTTGAACGGCCATAAATCAGAAATTCCTTTCTAAGAAATGAAATCTCCCAAAAAGAAAAAAACATGGAACACACTAATACAATAGTCTGAGCAGTATATCATCATATTCAACACACCAAGGGGTCATTTGCACATGTTTTCAAAGGAGACGAAGAAGAAAACAGAGAGCAAGGAGTGCCCCGGAGGTTTCTGATAAGGTGGGTTGTCAGAGGACATGCACGAAAGAGGAAAGGGGGGGATGCTGGAGAAAGCTCACTACAAGAGCTGGGAAGCAGGAAAATCATTGCCAGGAAGGCAGAAATTCAGAATGAGCCGGTGCTAAGGGAGAGTGCCCAGGACAACAAAAAGGGCTTCTGAAGTGATGTTTGGAGCCTAAAGAAGACCAGGTGTTAAGAGGTGACAGAACGAAGAGAACTACTTGACTCCCACTTTGCTTCAACTTTCCTGCCAAGGAGAATAATTTTCAAACTATATACATGGTAGAACAAGCACTGTTACGTGGGAACTGACGTTTCATACTTGGGAACTGATCCTTGGTACCGGTGGAGAGGGCTCCTTCATCCTTTAAAGGAGTTCTGACTCCAGGCCCAGGTGAGGGACATGCCACAGCTTGGAAAACATCCATCTGCAATATCACAGGCCTCTGGAGGCATCAAATCATGGAGACGATGGGAAGGGGGCTGATGGAGATAGACAAATGTCATTCTGATTGCAAAGGAAGAGAGAATAAGAGGAGGGGAGGCAAAATTTGTGACTAGGTATTGAACAGTTTGTGAGCACTCAGAAAATGATGGACTGCAAGGAGGGCGCATGGGATCTTGAGGGCCACTTCCAGAAATTCACTGTGGGTATCAGGCATCCTGACTTCCGGCAGCTGGCAGAATGGATGTGGTGGTTAGCATATGGTGGCTGTTTCATGGCTTTATGGAAGGTTCAAAAACAGAACCCCAAGGCTGTTGATTAATTACTTGCTATAACCAGGAGGGAGTCCTTAGGGCTGCGCCCAAGGAATGATGACTTATTGGCTTAACAGATTTGCAAATAAGTCGAGTCTGGAAGTCTAGCTGGTTGACTGACAGCATCTACAGTCAAGAAGAGCAACCACAGGCTGGAATGAGGATCCAGAATTAATAAAAACAATAGTAAGGACAAAGAGGCTTTTAAAAGTTAGTATTTACCTATGAAAAAGATTTGGTATATTAAATTGTCTGTAAACTCAACATGTAGCAAGAGGTGAATGATGTGGCTTCCAAAACAATAAACACAATAGTAGGTGGATCGACAGCAGCAATGAGATGTAACGGGAAGTCCTGCTAGGAACGGAGCAGACATCATGGAAGCTGGGCTCTGGAGCCAGACTTGCGTCCGCTTGCACCCTGGCTCTGCCACTCCCTAGCGGTAGAAAGGTGGTCAATTGCTATACGCATCTGTTTCCTCATCTATGAAATGCGGAGGAAGACGGTACTAGTACCTATCTCATAGGGCCATTTTGAGGATTAAATGAGATAAATGTACATAGAGTGCTTCGAATAATGTTTGGCGCATCGGAAGCACTCAATGAATGTAACTAAGGAGAAAAAAATGCATGGGAGTTGAAATGCTCAGACTGCCCTGGGAAGGTGTGTGATACTAGGTTTAAAAATGAAATATGGTGTATATGTGAGCGCTTTCAACTAATCCTATTAATGCTTGTCCTTTCTTTTCTGGATTATCCAGATCAAGGGAAGCGATAATAGTTACACTCTTCACAGGTGTAACCTCAAACAGAGTGCTATGTTCAGTTCAGGTGTCACATCTGGAGAAGGCCATTGTCAACAAAGAGAACAACAGGGAACCAAGCCCGAGAAGGGAACCGTTCTCCCAACCCTGTGGCCTAGTGACTAGAAAAGGAAAGACAATGGTCTTCAGACATGTGGACTGTTTGTGTGAGAACAAGGCGAATCCTGTGCAACTCTGGAGGTTAAGGGCTAAGAGGACAGGGCAGACTTTATAGGGAGGCAGCTTCCAGCCCAATCCAAGGAAGCCCATTCTAAGATAAGCCGTTCCCATGGGGAAGCTGCTGCTTGCTGAGGCAGTGAGATCTGGATGCTGGGGATACTCAGGAAGAAGCTAGGTGGCTGTCTGTCAGGGATACAGAAGGCTAGACAAAATCACTTTTAAGGCCCTTTCTGACCCTAATATTCTATGATTGAATGAGATAAGGGAGCCCAGAGTATATTTAAGCTGCAGCATTTAGAAGTAAAGCATCATTCATCCACTGCAGTGGAGTCAATAAGTTTGCTATGCAGCCTTGGGTTTGCTAAATCCACCAAGGGTGATTTTCATTAAAAAAAAAAAAAAAAAAAAAAACACCTAAATGAATTAGAGGAACCATAACTGAATTTTATTCAACC
Source organism: Delphinapterus leucas (assembly GCF_059928025.1). Classification (NCBI taxonomy): domain Eukaryota; kingdom Metazoa; phylum Chordata; class Mammalia; order Artiodactyla; family Monodontidae; genus Delphinapterus; species Delphinapterus leucas. The sequence goes on from NC_143134.1 coordinate 38,905,116, forward strand.
ACGTATATTCAGGGATAGACTTAGCTAAAGAGTATAGAATCCAAGCAATACAAGGCTCTCATTATCTTTTCTACAGGGTTGTGTTTGAGAGGTGCATATGCAATATACCTGAACTAGTATCCTCATAAGCCAGGTTAAAAAGCGCTAAGGTGATCATAATGAAGCACAGGCTGTCAGTCTGCTCCAGACATTCAGAACACAGGAACATACAGAACCTGAAAGTTACAGGAAGCGAAAGTGGAAAGGGTAAAAATGGAAAACTTTTCTTGTAATGTGTCAAAAAAAACTCCATGACTTTATCTTGGAAAGAGGCAAATGAGACAAATGCTGACTTCATTTTACAAGGGGAGATTAGAAGCACGTTTTGAACACTAACAGCATGTGTGGTGCTGTGTGCTGAGATAATGGGAAGGATCGTCTTATCTTATGACTCAAAGAGGAGCAGATGGTCTGTGGGAGCTGGAGAAGGACTTTTCCCTCCTCGGTGGAGGATGGCACAGTGCTGGGGACTTAGAGGTGGCAGCGGGTGGAGGGCCTGCGTGAGTTTGAAGCCCAACACACACCAGGATGTAAAACAGGACGAATAGTTGGGAGAGCAGCTCTGTTCTCAGTCTTGTGGGCAACTGTGTACTATATTTAGGTCTTACATTTAACATTCATATATTAACTCTTCAACACAGTATGGTTTGTAAAAGCAAAAAACTGGAAATTACCAACATGTCCAATGGTTAACAAATGGTTAGTCAGTCATGGAGTGTTCATACCCTGGAATATTCTGGAGCAGTTAAAAAAAAAAGGACCTGCACGCATCGATAACAGAACAATAGTCAGGATTACAGGGGGTGGAAAAAACTAACACACACACTGGTGCATATACACTTGTACTTGAGGGTTGCTTTCTTGGAAGTGAATCATCTCTCTGAGGGGTTGTTATACCACAGACACTATGGAGACGTCTTCCTGGCATCCAGCACTGGAAATGGCTCCTTAAGTCTCATCCAATGCCCTGAGGACAGCAGTTGCCTGCTGCCATACTTTCTTCTTCCATCTCTCCTTGGACAATTGCTGGGCAACTCTGCTAAGGCTACAGTGATGTTATAAAACGTCCAATGATTTCTATCAATCCCTCTCTTTTTCAAACAATTGAGATATAACTTACATATCATAAAATTGACCTTTTTAAACATGTAAAATTAGGTGGTTTTTAGTATATTCACAAGGTTGTGCAACCATCCCCAGTACCTAATTCCAGAACATTTTCATCACCCCCAAAAGAAACCCTATAAGCAGTTACTTTCCATTTTCTCCTCCTCCCCCAGCCCCTGGTAACCATTAATCTACTTCTTTTCTCTATAGATTTGCCTATTCTGTATGTTTCAGATAAATGGAATCATACAACATGTTGCCTTTTGTGTCTAGCTTCTTTCAGATAGCAAAGTGTTTTCAAGATTCATCCATTTTTGTAGCACATATCAGTAGTTCAATTCCTTCTTATGGCTGATTAATATTCCATTGTATGACTATAACACATTTTATTTACCAATTCATCCCTTACTGGATGTGGGTTGTTTCCACTTTTTGGCTATTAAAGATAATGCTTCTATGAACATTCATGTACATGTTTTTGTATGGACTTATGTTTCCAGGTCTCATATATACCTAGAAGTGGAATTGCTGGTTTGTATGGTAACTCTACGTTTAACCTTCTGAGGATCTGCTGGACTGCTTTCCAAAGGAGCTGCATCATTTTACATTCCTGCCAACAGTGTATAAGGGTTCTAATTTCTCCAAATCCTCACTAACATTTGTTCTTATCTGTCTTTTTCATTATAGCTATTCTAGTAGGTATGAAGTGGTATTTCAATGAGGCTTTGATTTGCATTTCTCTGATGGCTAATAATGTCAAGCATTTTATGTACTTATTGGCCATTTGTTTATCTTCCATGGAGAAATGTCTATTTAGATCCTTTAACCATTTTTAAATTGGGTTATTTGTCTTTTCATTGTTGAGTTGTAAGTGTTCTTTATATATCCTGGATACAAGTCCCTCAGATATATGATTTGCAAATATTTTCTCCCACTCTGTGTTGTCTTTTCACTTTCTTGATAGAGTCCCTTGAAGCACAAAAGTTTGAAATTTTGATAAAGTTCAATGTATTGATATTTTTCCCTCTTTGATTTTTGACCCTTTTTAGGTGTCATATCTAAGAAGCTGTTACCTAAACCAAGTTCATGAAGACTTATAGCTATGGCTTTTTTCCTAACAGTTTTATAGTTTTAGCTCTTACATTTAGGTCTTTGATCTATGTTGAGTCAATTTTTTTATGTGGTATGAAGCAGAGGGTCTAACTTCATTCTTCTGCATGTGGATATCCAGTTGTCCCATGAACATTTGTAGAAAAGGATATTCTTTCTCCCATTGAATAGTTCTGGCACCCTTGTCAAAAACCAATTGACCATAAATGAAAGGGTTTGTTTTTAGACTCTCAGTTTTATTCCATTGATCTATATGTCTGTCCTTATGCCAGTACCACGTTGTCCTGAGTACAGTAGCTTTGTAGTAAGTATTCAAACTGAGAAGTATGAGTGCGCCACCTTTGTTCTTCTTCTTCAAGATTGTTTTGACTATTCTGGGTCCCTTGAATTTCCATGTGAATCTTAGGATCAGCTTGTCCATTTCTGCAAAAAAGAACAAGGCCACTGAAATTGTAACAGGGATTATACTTGATCTGTAGATCAGTGTAGGGAGGATTGCATCTTAAGGACCCTAAGTCTTCCAATTCGTGAACACAAGATGCTTTTCCAATTATTTAGTTCTTCTTTAATTTCTTTCAACAGTGTTTTGTAGTTTCCAGTATACATTTTGCACTTCTTTTGTTAAATGTATTCCTAAGTATTTTATCAGTTTTGATGTTATTATAAATGAATTTATTTTTTAATCTCCTTTTCAGATTATTTATAGCTAGTGTATAGAAACACAACTGTCTTGATGAATAAAGAAGGTGTGGTACACACAATGGAACATTACTCAGCCATAACAAAGAATGAATTAATGCCATTTGCAGCAACATGGATGGACCTAGAGATTATCATACTAAGTGAAGTAAGTCAGATAAAGACAAACATCATATGATATTATTTATATGTGGAATCTTAAAAATAGTACAAATGAACTTATTTACAGAACAGAAAGAGACTCACAGACACAGAATACAAACTTATGGTTACCAAAGGGGAAGTTGGGGAGAGAGATAAATTGGGAATTCAGGATTAACAGATACACACTACCATATATAAAATAGACAAACAACAGGATTTATTGTATAGCACAGGGAACTATATTCAATATCTTGTAATTAACCAAAATGGCAGACAATAGAAAAAAAGAATATAGATGTATATATATATATGTGTGTGTGTGTGTGTGTGTGTATAACTGAATCACTTTGCTGTACACCTGAAACTAACACAATATTCAATTAAAAAAAAGAAGCACAACTGTCTTTTGTATGTTGCTCTTGTATCTTGCAATCTTACTGAACTTGTTTATTAGTTTTAACAGTGTTTGGGGGAGGATTCCTTCCTTCGGATTTTCTATATATAAGATTATGTCATCTGCAAAAAGATAGTTTTACTTCTTCCTTTCCAACGTGGATGTCTTTTATTTCACTTTCTTGCCTAATTGCCTTGGCTAGACCCTCCAGTACAATGTTTAACAGAAATACAATTCCTCTTTTTTATCCCTTCTCTCCTCAACCACTGACTTGAAAGGGGGAGGAGTCCCTATAAAACTGGATTTTAATATGTAGCAAGAAGTTTTTCTTACTACATATTAAAGACATTATGTGTCTTTGAAGCAGGTTCAGTCAAATAGTTGCACAATTTTTGTCAGCTGTTCTTGGTCAAAACTATTGGCCAAAACACAATAGTTTTGGGGAGCATGGGGGAGACCTACAGGGAGTAAGCAAATAATTTGTAGAACAGAGTCAATTTAGGATTACATGAGAAAGTACTCACTGGTTGAGAGTTTTTCTGAATGGGAAGCTAACACTCATTAGCCAAGAATGTAATATACATAGTGCTAGGATTGGCTGAGGGCATGAGATATCCTCCAAGGATGAGCAAACTAGGAGTGAACTATTATAGGTTGGTTTATGGAGATGAATTATCTTTTAAGAAAATATTTCATGGGCAAATACTGTTATAATGAATCAGTGCCCCACAGGGCAGCAATACAGAAAAATTATGCACATATACTTATAAAATTTATTTTCTGAAGGATTCACAAGAAAATGCTGGCAGTGATTACCTTAGGGTGAGGACTACGGTGGTGGGGATGGAATTTTATACTTTTCTAAACTGAAATTTCCCACGATATACTTGTATTTTTAAAAAAATGGCTAACTAAATAGTGATTATGAACAACTTTATTCCTTCTTTATGCTTTTCTATATTAAAAAAACTCTACCAAGTGTTATTGCAAAAAATGAAACACCATGTACAGTAAGTATGTTATTAGGGGCCTATAAAAGAGAATTCTACCCCTCCCTTAGAAATACCTGAGTGATGAGTAACCAGAGAATGGTCTAGAAAAATGAATAAGGAAGGGTTATTTGAGTTCAACTATTCAGGACATGTCTGTCATCTTTGCTGGGTAAAAGAAGTGAGAGCTGAGGGTGTCCCTCCAACAGGAAACAGGAACTGAGTGGGCAGCTCAAGGGGGTGGAGCTGGCCTTTGAGACAGGAAAGGACAGAGTCTGTTTCTGGCTGGCTGAGAGCCCTCAAGTTTTTCAGAAAATGCTGGCACAGGTACAGAAGCCTCCAGTCACAAAAGGGTAGAAACAGACTACACAGCCTAGCATGTGTGGTTCAAATTAAAAAAGCAAAACAAACAAACAAACAGCAAAAAAGAATGGACAGGGAGAATGGGGTGGAGGGGACCCCAAGCCTGAGTGATGGAGGGTAGAGGGCAGAAGTTCCAGGATACAGAGGTAGAGATTTAGGAAACTCACAGGCCAGTGCCAGTGGTCCGAACTCAGGTTAGAACTCTTGAAGGCCATAGAGGCAAGAACGTTTTTCTTCTCAGGGCGGTAGTCAGATTCTGTATAGGGGCCAGGGAAGCGGAGCCAGAGGGGACACCAGGGTGGCCCTTATGTAGAGATTAGACCAGAAGTAGGTTCCAGGAAGGTATGAGGATCCCATTAGTCTTAGAAGGATTGCCAAGTTAATTCTTCCCTCAAGCTATTCATTTGAGCATCTTTGTTTAACATTCAGATTTTTTTTGCCGGGGGGTGGGGGGGGGGTGGGGGGGGTGGGGGGGGAATGGTTTGCTTTTAACCCTATCCTTTTCATTTGTAACCAGGCATTCTCTTGCACTTTAAAAAAATATATTCTCTTAACTTCTTAGCAAAATTAACTTTTTGAACATTCCAGCCAATTGTAAGTTTGTGAGGAGGAAAAGCAGGTGTTTCCAGGCTCTGGTTGTTAAAGAGAGACGAGCAGGATGCCTCTGTGGTTGCCATCCGGAGGGTGGCAGCAGTGAAAGAAGAGACAGAAACCAGAATGAACCAGGAGGCAGAGTGAGGCTGTCTGTGGGGGCCGTGTCCTGTGCCTCTGTCACTTGTTGGGCAAACTTTTATCAGGTGCCGGAGGGTCTAGATGACAGTATCTAACATGTGCTGAGTATTTACTATAGGTTGAACCACAGGAAATTGCCGATAATCACTTATTTTAGATCCATCAGAATGGCAATTTCCTGTGATTCAACCTAACACATGTGTTCTAAATGATTTGCACGTACTCGTGGCATCTATTCCTCACACTCACCTATAAAGTGGAAACTGTCGTGTTATTATTCCCATTCCATCCGAGGAGTCTAAAGCTCAGTATGGTCGTGTAACTCTCAAAGTCACGTAGCAAGTAGTGGAGTCAGCACTGAACTCAAATCCAGGCAGTTTGTCTTCCAGGCTTGCTTCACCCTATACTACTTTCCCTGCATTGAGAACTGAACACTGACAAGCCCTGGAGAGAGTTCAGTTCTGCATCCTCAATTGATGTTTCTCTAAAATGAGGCAGAACAGACCAGGTCTTGGCCAAGAAGGCACTGGGACTGTTGCCCTTCACTCTGTTCAAAGTCATAACGAACTTCACAAAGCTCACATATTCAACCAGTTCCTTTATTGGGTCGATCCTTATCTGCGATCAGGGATAGCTTCACATCATATTATTAGAAGACTTCTTGAAGCTGTATTGACATTTCAATCAGTTTTGAATAACTCCAAAGTGACTCATTCAAAGCCTTATTAGGCCATCCAAGAAGAGGATTCCAAGTTCTTCTAATCTCAGGTCTGGGTTCCTGAAACAGCCATCTAATTCTATCTGGCCTCTCCACTTTGTCTATCTGATCATGTGTTATCCCGAAGGCTGGGTAATCTTCCCAGAACTCCGTTTGCATTACATCATTCTTGGAACTGAAAATAGCTCCCCACCGCCTGGATGGTCACACGCAAACTCTTGAATTTGGCATCTAAGGAACTCCATTACTTAGCCTGGTCCACCTTCAGTCTCATAGGTTCTTAACGGCTCTCCTCTTCAGTAAACCCATTCTCACTTAATGGACATTTCCACAGTCGATTCACTGTTTATGCCTGCCAGGCTTTGCTCATTGAGTTCCCCTCTCTTCACTGCTTTACCAGCCTCAGTGAAATTCTTTCTCACCATCCCAGCTCAAGCCTCACATCTTCCCAATGGCCCTTTCTAACTAAGCTTACCAATATTCAACTCTCAGCTCTTTGAATTCTGAGGGTGCAGCCTAGAATTTGTCTATCTATTGTCTTGTGACCAATATTTCGACTCTCTGAATAATATACAAAGAAACTCAGGGACAGAGATCATGTTGTCTACAGCATTCACTTCTTCAATATTTATCAAGCACCCACTCAGTGCCAAGCACTGTGGTATACAGAAGCAAAGAAGACATAGTCCCTAGGTTCAAAAGGTTGATGGGTCAGGAGAGAGATGTGTCAAGCTGGGCAATGTGAAAACGCTGTTTTTATAGGTTAAAAATAGTCAAATATTGGGAATTTAACAAGGCTCATTCTAAATATATTTATAAAATAATGTAGTAAGGTCATGGGTGGAGATACAAGCAGAGCATTTAGTGGGTAGAGAGGAGGGTCACCAGCTTATCCTGTCAGGGTAGGTCCTGAGACTTATGGAAGGCAGTTGTACCTGTGCTGAGTCAGAATGATCTGGAGTCATGCAACAAAGGAAGGATATTCTAAATAGAGACAATATGAAAAAAAGGCAAGGAGATAAGAAAGAACAGGCAGACAGTAGATGTTATGGGCTGAATTACATCTCTCCAAAATTTTTATGTTGAAGCCCTAACCCCCAGTACCTCAGGATGTGACTGCATTTGGAGATAAGGCCTTTAAGAAGGAGTTAAGCTAAAATGAAGCCATTAGGTTGGACCTTTATCCAATCTGGTTGGTGTCTTTATAAGGAGAGATTAGGACATACAAAGAGACAGCAGGAGTGCAGACACACAGAGAAAAGACCAAGTGAGGACACAAAGAGAAGGCAGCCATCTGCAAGCCAAGGAGAAACACCTCAGAAGATACCTTGATCTTGGACCTCTAGCCTCTATAACTGCAAGAAAATTTATTTCTGCTGTTTAAGCCACATACCAGTCTGTAGAATTTTGTTATGGCAGCCCTGGCAAACTAATACAGTAGGGTTCTATGAACTATTTGGGGTGGCTAGAGAGTGAAGCAAAGAATGGTAAGAGAAGAGACCAGAAGAATGGGAGTGATGGTGTGCCGGGCTTTGCCTGCTGTGGAAGTTTTTCCTGGAGACAAGGGGAAACTTTTGAAGAGTTTTAAGCAAGGAGGTGGCGGAATCATAATGGGTTTTAAGTAGAGCTCCTCAGTGGCAGTGAGGAAGATGGATTTGATGGGGTTAGACTACAGGTAGAAGAAACAAGCCAGAGGATGTTAGATTGGTGCAAGCAAGCCATTAAGCTCTAAACAAAGAGAGACAGTGGTATTAGGGGTGGTGAAGCGTCGAATTGGGAAAGACTTATGAGGTAAGTTCATAGTGAAGGCTTAAACCCTCCCAGGGAGAGGGAGGAATTGGACAAGTTTCCCAGGTTTCTACCTTGGATGAGTATGTGAACTTGTGCTACCAGGGATGAGTTCAGTGCTATTGGAGGTGAGCAGATGGGAGTGGGAGAGGGGATTACCACTGTGAGATGTAGGGCAACCAGGAAGAGATGATGTCAAATGGAGAAAGTTTCCCTAGACTTGTGACCCCAGTTCACGTCCAAAGTCATGAGAGCTTCATCCTCCCTTGGTGTACAGCTCCTCCTTCCCTTCTCCCTCGTGGGCAGAGGGTTCCAAAACTCACTTATATATGTAGCTCTATGATCTGCATCAAGGCACATTCATTTCTAGCTCTGTTTCTGGAACCAGAAAATTGTCTTTAGCTGTACTGAGACTAACAAGTTGGCACTCAGGCATCTGAGAGGTCAGGGTAGACGTGGATGCTGATGTGCTTACAGAATCAAAGGGAGAATAGGCTGGTGGCCTCCGCTTTCCCTGTGGGACAGGAGGCAAGAGAAGGAAGAGAGCATGGGGAAGGTCTGGAATAAATACCATAGGCAAGGAGAAGGGAGCTGCCCAAGGAGGAGCGAAAGGATTTATTTATGCCTGCAGGGCCAGTGGAGACTGAAGAAGAATTCTGGGGAGTGTTCAGGCCCAGCAGTGAAGCTCTGGGCTGGAGCTTTTCCATGAGGCAGGCTTGTGCGGCTGAGAATGGACACGTTCCCGCATGTGGGTGGGAAAGATTGCTATGTTCTTCAAGGACTAGAAATAAAAATTTTGAAAAAAAACTTTAAAGGTGAAAACTTCATGAATACTAGAGAAGGTTTACACATAGGCTTTTAATGGAAAAAAGTCTCACCGGTTAAATGGAATACACAGTGCTTAGGCATCATGCAAACTCACAGAACTTGTGGCATGCACATTTGATTTTGGCTGTAGATAGAGTTACATACTTGGGGGGGGGGTGTTCCCTATTATTATTATGGGATGTCTTTGGAACCAGGTGGGTGAGGGATTCATGAGGAAGATGGGAAAAGAGTCTGCATTTCTCTAGAATTGTATCAACTGTGGAGGCAGCAGCTAGAAAGAGCCACGTCAGACTCCGGGCTTGTCAGCGCCTACTCAACGTGATATATTTTAACGTTTTTCTCAGCACGAGCTTGACTTTAACAATGAATCCAGAAAAAGGGGGAAGTGATAATAAATCACAAACTATAAAAACCAACAGAGATTTCTTCTGACCCCGCCGCCGTAGCTCTTCCATCCCGCCGGCCTGTCATGATACACTAACTGAAAACACTTAGAGGGAAGATGCTGATGCAGCTATACCCTAGAGGCCAAAGGCACGGGAGCCTTTCAGAAACCCCCTGGCATCTTCCTTGTCAAGAGTCATGGCTGCTGCACTGGACAAGAGTGGGGGGATTGGGGGAACGAATAGGGGAGAGCGAAGTGGTGGCAGCCAGGCGGGGCAGAGTGGAAGAGCGGTCACATCAGGCTTTGAATGGCAAACGGTTCTGCCCAGGCCTGGTGGAGGGAGAGGTGAGGGAAAGTCTGGAGAGAGCCACTGGGGTCTCATCTACGGGAAAGGCATTTTAATAATTAACAAATGGGAAAAGGCATGGAGCCAGTAATGTGACCCTAGCATTTTGAAACTATGCCTCGGGAGCCTGCAGCCACATTACAGGCTCCCCAGCCAGGGAAGGCTGAGAAACCTCGGAAAACACAAGGAACTGTTTTAACCAAATGAAACTTACAAGCAGGTCAATTTAAGACACATTTGATGAGAGCCATGATTCAACACTGGATATATGGGAGGCACAAATGGAAAACAGTTCTTATAAATTACTGAAATTAGCAAGTCAGAGACAAACATCATTTTAATTTTTCTCTTCTCACTTTATCAATACCCCTCCAATAGCTGTCATCAACACAATATTGAGTTTTCCTGTTTCCCTATATTGACTGAAATAATCAGACACACACTCTCATGTGTAAAAAGACAAAGATACTTTGCCCAAGGATACTTTTTTCAACCCGACCTTCATGTCCTTCCACAGTTCAAGATACCTGGAGTATTTTTTTCTTTTAATGCAACTAAATGCTGTATCAAGTTCTTTGGAGGCAGGGAGGTGGTGTAAGGAAAAGAGGATTGTTTCCATCCCCACTCTGCTCTTTATTGGCTGTATGATGTTGGACACCTTAACTGGTCTTTCGAAGCCATGAGTCATCTAAGTGAAGATGTTAAACAGCCAGCAGGAGAGGTGGGGAAGGACCAGCAGTGAGGTAGAAGGAAACCAAGGAGAGTGTGACACAGAAGCCAAGGGAAGAAAGTGTGTTTAGAAAGAGGGAGTGGTCAACCACGTTGCAAGTTGCTGCAAAGGTGGGTAGGAGAAGTTTCCATTCCTCTGGCAACGTGAAACCAAGACTTCTAAATTGTTCTTGGTCCCTCATTTGAAGACCATGGGGTATCTTAAAAGCAAGAAAGAAAAAAGATAGCATCTTTGACTACTGTATTGTTTTAAGAGACTTCTTTCCCAAGGTCTTATTTGTATACTAAAACAAAAATCGGAGAACAAATTTTTACAACTCTGGTTCTTCCTTTCACTGTCAGTCATTTCTAGGTTCTCTGAGCCCATTTAAGGGAGAATTCTAAGGGATGGGAATAAACTAAACCTAGACTATATAATTTGGGGCAGGTTCAGAAACATTTCCTCTTCATTGTAAGTGCATCTGATAACAATATTTTCCATACTGATGTGCAACAAATCTTTCAAATGCACTCATTTCATGGTTAGCCTAAATTTAGGCAAACACAATTTCTGAATACTAAGAAAAAGAAAAACAAATGCCATAATAAGCCTTTTAGCACAAGCTCTAAAAATAGCGTATTCCTTCTCCCGGCTCCACACACAAAGGAAAAGCTCTTGGACATCAGAAGCTCCACGAACCCCAGAGACAAGGCTCTCCACTCATGTGCACTGACTTCCCAGGGTCCATCTGACTGCTTATAAGTTGGGAACACGTTTCACCAACTGTTGTTAATTATAGTGTCCTTACCCGAACCGACGGTCTATGGTCATAGAGAACTGGGGGCATCAAAGGGACTTAGAGACTTGGAGAGTGGGGAAACTGAGTCTTGAGAGCCGGCAGGATCGGCCCAGTTATACAGCTCACACATAAGCTTGTTCCTGCATCAGCCACCTTAAAACAAACCTCCCTGACCCTCATTTCCCTCCCCTCCCAGCACAACTTCTCTCACAAAGTCCACACTAAACGTCTCTGCTTCCAGATCTCCCATTCACTCCTCTACCCACTTCAGTCAGGCTCCCTTCTCCACAGCTCATGAATTAATGCCTGCACGTCAAGGTCACCAATACCTTTCATGCGGTCCGCCCGAAGGTCACTTCTCTCCCCCCCTTTTACACACCCCTCAGCAGCATCCGGCATTTCCTTTCCTGACTCCCATGACTCCCGGCACCGGGGTTTTCTCCGCACTGATTTCCCCAGCTCCTCCACGGGCCCCTCATCTTCCTCTCAACCTCTTCTCTCACTTTCCTCTCTAGCTGGTCACTTCAACGTGCTCAGAATTTTAAGTATCCATAGGCTGAATGTTCCAGTCTCTCCAATGAGCTCCTAACTTGTAAACCTCACTGAGTTTTCAATATTGAATATCTATTTGGCATGTCAAACTTGACACATGCAAAACTGAAATCTTTATTCTTCCCTCCAAAGCCTGCCCCTCCCAAAGTCTTTACCGTCTCCCCAAATGGCATCACCACCTGTCTACTCAGCCGCTCTGGTCAAAAGCCTCGAAGTCATTCTGGACACTTTCAATTTCCTTTTCTCCACATTCAACAGACCAAAGATCTGCCAGTGCCACTGCCAACGCATGTCTTAAATAGGTCTGCTTCTTGTGTCCGCCCTGCCACAACCAGGACCTCTAATGTGGACTACTACAACCTTCTAACCCTTCTCCTGGCTTTCTGTCTGCTGCCTGCAAGCACAAGACAGATAAGGAACCCTTCCGTGCTGAAGGCCCTGGGGCAGCTTCCATCGCGCTCAGGGTAAGGCTGGATGATCTAGCTCCTGCCTGCCTCTCCCCGCCCTTCTAACCACACTGCCTTCCTTTCTGCCCCTCGAGCACCAGCATGGCAAGCCCTTTCCCGCCTCAGGCCTTGATGCTCTTCAGAGGGGCATTCCCCAGCCTCTTTACTGTAAATCTCGGCGTTCCCTTCACAGAACTTCTCACCACCTGTAACTAGCTGTGCCTACAAGAGAGTCCCTGCTACGTGAAAGTTCCATGAGAGCAGGGACCCTGTCCACGTTGGCGGTGGGTGTAGCCATCCCACTGGCTGAGTGAACGGATGCTTGCACAGTGGCGCTGGGTGGGGAAGACAGGGCTCCCGGCTCCGGCTTTCCTAAACAATGGATGAGTCAGCAGACGCCAGCGGTTAGCGTGCGAGAGAGGACTTCTCCGTGGGAAGCTGCCGTGCCGCACAAAGGACTGGCGAGCCTCGCTGGGGTCAGGCTGGGCTCGGCATTCCCCTCAGACTTTGGCCTCAGTGGGCAGTCCTACGGAGAGGGGTGTTTATTTAAAAACAAACAACAACAGGACGGGTCCAGGCAGGCTTCTACCCAGGCGGTAGACTGGCCTTCAGAGCTGCCATCTAAAATGAGGGGTGATTCCCGGATGGCTGCCTTCCCACCTGTCTGATGGCAGATTCCAAAGGCTTGGCTCCAGTCAAGAGGGGACAGGATGAAAGCATCTGTTGCCATAGCAATCACAGTGCTCCTGGGGCCGAGGCTCAAGCTTTCAGATAAACAACTATTTACGGAAGTGGAGAAAAAACAAGCAAACAGAGAGGGACAAAAAAAATGGGAAAATGGCAAGAAGTAATCCTACCAGTGCTGCAAGAAACGCTCTGAAAATACAACACAGGAGCTGAGAGTAGAATCCTCCCACCAGCACAGGAGTGGCCTCCTGCCGGGACACATCCGGAACAAAAGGCCCCATTGACACAAACATCTGTTACTACTAAACACTTAGGAATCAATATTTTCTTAAAGGTTTTTTTTTTTCCTTTTGGCTTTAAAGAGTTACTGTCTGCCAGGCCACCAGACCCTAACCTTCTCCAAGTCCACAGCCACCACATAAAGTAACTATTAGAACTTCAAATGAAGAATTTGGTCCCGGAAATGGCCTTGTGCTAGTTTTTTCCTGAACAGAGACACCAGGAAAATGTCAGAAGGCAAATCCAAACCCACACCCTGAAAGACTTAAAACATAACAATCACATCCCTGGGAAGATGAGTAATCTAGCCCAATTTAATTTAAAAAGGAAACACAGCAGATTTAAGAGATGGCCTGGACGTGCCTTGCAGGAAAGGAGGAGCGTGATGGGGAGGACCGGAAGGTAACGGGATCACGTAGTGCTTTACCTCAACACCTGCATATCCTCCGGGGAGTTCCGCACCTCGTCCTGGAGGCGACGCCAGCGCAGGCAAGCCCTCAGCTCCCGCTGCTCCTGGGCCTCGTGGGGGGCCAGCTGCTTGGAGCACAGACACACAAACACAAATGCTCAGGACACAGTCACTGTCGTCTTCCCGCGGAGTCGGAGCCACCACTGGAGCAGCTGGCTTTGTTTCAGGGGGGATGGCACAGACAGTCCCCGCCGCACCTTGCGCTCCATCAGAAAGGGCCTCTTAGGTCCTCAAACAAAGAACCAGCCCTCACTCCTGCGCTGCCTGTTTGGGAGGTGCCTCCTGGCCCCGGAACCTCCCCCTGCCCCCTCACCTCCACCCCTGGCCTGGAAAGAGCAGACCTCCCTAGGGAGCCATTTCCACTCTGATCCCATCCAGCCTTTTCCTGCTTTGTCTTCTTGCACAGGGTGGGAAAGGTCCCCTCCATTTACCTCCTACTTTTTCCAGCCCTCAGTTTTGTTAAGGGCTGTTTACAGTGCAGCCAGCTAATGCAACCCAGATGATTCTGTTTGCATATAACCAGAAAGAGTGCACTGCCTGGACTCACTCTTGGGGAGGGGAAGGCCATCACACCCTGCCCTACTGGTCAGAATTGGCTCCTGTCACTCGATGTGCTCACAAGGCCCCATGGCTGTAACCCCACAAGGGAGGGCAGCAGAGCATCCACTGTGGAGGGAACTGTCAGTGTCTACAGGCATTTCTGGGAATTAAAGGTCCCTAATAGTTCCCTCAACAGATACTTACTGATTCTCTGCTAGGCCCTGAGGACATAATGGACACAGCTCTGAACGTGAGGAGTCCAGGGAGACAGATAAGCACAGTAACCATCAGAATTCAGTGATGGCAGAGGTTAAGGAAGAACCCAGATGCCACCTGGCCAACCAGGGTGGTCAGAAGGCTTTCCTGAAGAGGTGTTCCCCAGGGAAAGCAGGAGCCAGCCAGGGGAGGAGGAATTTCAGGAAGCTGGAAAGCATGTACAAAGCTCGTGGGGCCTGGCAAGAGTGTGAAATGTTTTAAAAATGGTGAGGGTTAGGGTCAGGCAGGGAGCAGGCTGCCAGCCAGGGAGGGACAGAGGTGCCAAGTAGCTGGCAGAGGCCAGGTGATCAAGACACTCTGTGTGTCCTGTTGTCGTGGACTGAGTTGTGTTGTCCCCTTCCCCAACAAAAATCATGTGTTGAAGCCCTAATCACAGCTGTGACTGTATTTGGAGATAGGGCCTTTAAGGAGGTAATTAAGGTTAAATGAGTTCAAAAGGATGGGGCCCTAATCTAATAGGGTTGGTGTCTTTATAGTAAGAGGAAGAGACACTAAAACTCTCTCTCCATGTGTGCACTGAGGAAAGGCCATGTGAGGACACAGTGAGAAGATGGCCCTTCCCAAGCCAGGGAAGAGAGGCCTCACCAGAAACCAAGCCTGTCAGCACCTTGGTCTTGGATTTCCAACCTCCCAAACTGCGAGAAAAACAAGTGTCTGTTGTTTAAGTCTCCTGGTCTGTGGTACTTTGTCATGGCAGACCAAGCTGACTATGACAGCTGTGAAGGAGTTTAGACTTTGTCCAAGTTGATGACAAGTTATACGATTCAACTTGCCACTAACTCAATTCACCTCTCCCTACAGAATGCCACTCTGAGAGGAATGTGGGTTTCTATCTCCTAGTTCAAAGATTTCTCACTCTGCTTTGCTGTACTTGCTAACGCTCGGTGCTGCACAATGCAGTCTCCTGGGCAGCAAAGCAACACGGCACCCTCACGCCCTGTTCAGTGATGAAATGACCTGCTGACTGGGAGTCCCGTGAGGTGGCCCACCCTTTCCTGCCCCAAGGAGCACTCCTCTCCTGCTTGGGAGGCTTGCTGTGAACACTTGTCAGGGACCATCGGCAGCTCAGTCTAACTCAACCTTCAAGGAAGGGGCCAGAGCAATGGATGTACTCTGGAAATGTTTCCAAACTTTGTGCTGGTTCTAGAATGGCCACTTCACTTCAGGGGTGTCCATGTTTTCACATATTGAAGACTTACTGCGTGTACCTTAAAGGATGATGAGGTGGATTGCCCCCTACTCCAGGTTAAGGGAAAAGGAGGGATAGAGAAACTTCAACTCCTACTTGCCCTTTGAGACCCACAAGAAGTCACCTCCTCCAAGAAGGCTTTCTGGATTTTCTCATACCCAGCCTCTTCCACCTGTGAACTCCCACAATATTTGGTGTTTACCTCTCTTTTCTAACTTATTTTCTTCTTCCTTCTACTGTGTGCTTTCCTTATCTTCAAAATTAGACTCTGACCTCTTTCAGAGCAGCGTTGTAGTCTTCTCCTTTTATCCCTACAGATCTAGCACAGAATGGACACATGGAAGTTGTGCAGTTGTGAGATGCAGCCAGGCCAGCGTCGTGCCTTTTTTGGTAGAGAAAGATGTAAGGTAGGGCAGCTGGAGGGAGGACACAAGCAAAGAGATTCCAGGAGGTACAGGCAAGGGGAAGGATAAAGGGGGAGCGTTCTTTGGGGATTCAGGAGATAAAGGACGGAGAGGTGATCATCAGATGCCTGACATACACTCAGGATTATGAAGAATAGCATAAATCTGATTGTCTCAGGATGGAAGTACCTCAGGGAAGTGATGGTGAAAGAGGCACATTTACACTAAACCTATTTAGTCCTGGCTGAATGCCTACTATGTGCAAGGTGGTGGCAAAATCAAAGAGGAAGGGAACAAGAAAGGAGAACTGGTATTTCTTGAACACCCTCCACGTGTCAGGCACTGTGTTAAGCTCATTCACACACTATCCCTTTCACTCTGCAAGGTTAAGCATTCCTATACCCATTTTATAAATGAGGAAACTGAGGCTCAGGGAGGCTACATAACCTACTGTAAACAGCAAAGCTGGGATTCCAAGTCCGGTCCGACTCCAAACCCAGCCCCTTTGCTCGAGAACCTTCCAGGTGGCCTCTCTCCACAGGATTCTGTGTGGAGGGGGACACAACCACGCACGCTGCTAGCTCTACAGCCAAGGTGTGAAAGGGGGAGGATGAGTAAGACACAGTGCCACTTTGAAAGGGGTCACAGTCTAGTCGTGATGATAGAGAGAAGAAGAAAAAAGTGAGAAAAAACAGGTGAGTAAGTACAGATGCAGTGGAAATCCAAAGTTTCTAGAAGAGTATTATTGAACTGTGAGCGAGATGAACAGTCTGGGCTATCAAGGGAAGGTGACCTTGAGCTGCTAGTGAAAGATAAATAGGATTTCAACAGGCAGAAGGAACTTGGACAAAATCATGCAGATATGCACAAACTTGGGAATTTCAGAAAAAGTCAAGTAGTCCAGGGTGTAGAGATGGTAGGGAACAGAAGTAGCCAAATGTGAGAAATTAGAAAATAAGCAGGAAGCCGGTTAGCTGCCATATCTTCCTTATTGCTGGTGGCTAATTCTTTAAAGTTGAGGTTGTAAAAAACAATAAAAAACAAAGCCCACAGATCCATAGAACGGACTGGTGGTTGCAGAGACAGGGGTCAGAAAGTGGGAGAAGTGGGTGAAGGGGTCAAAACGTACCATCTTCCAGATTTAAAATAAACAAGTCTTGGGGATGTAATATACAGAAAGGTGACTATAGTCAATAACACAGTATTGCATTTTTGGAAGTGTTGAGAGTAGATCTTAAAGTTTTCATCACAAGAAAAAAAATTGTAACTATGTAAGGTGACTAATGTTAACTAGACTTGTTATAATTTCACAGTGTATACAAACATAGAATTATTATGTTGTACACCCAAGACTAGTGTAAGGTTATAGGTCAATTTTACCTAAATTTAAAAAATTTTTTAAATAAAAATAAAGTTAAAAAAAAAAAGTTGAGGTTGCAAACTGGGAGTGTGTTGACTAGGTCTGGCCTCAGTGTATGTTTGGTTTGCATATTTTTTAAATTAGTAAATTTCACATAAAAATCCAGAGTCATAATTTCCTTTAAAAAACTAGAAGTCCAGGTTGTATTGGGCCCTCCTTTCAGCATGACAGCAATCGGTTAGAGCTGAGGAGAAGCTTCCGGTTTGCCACAGTCCTTACCATTCCCGAATCTATAACACCAACTGCTTCATTCTTTATTACTTGCCAGCAGACATCTGAGATCATGACTCTTGATTTAAAATTTCATCTCATTATTTAATAAAACAAAACACACCACAACCATCCCACAAAGGAGTGCTGGAGTGTGCACAGTACCACCTTTTCTTCAAGTCTTTGCTCAGATGTCCCCTTATCAGAGAGCGTCTCTGATAAGCACCTTTTAAAACAGCACTAAACCCACCTCTCTCTATCCGGCTTCATTTTCTTGACAGTGCTCATCACTACATGTTAAAGATGTAGTCGTGTATCTGTTCTCTCTCTCATCGCTAGACCATGAACCCCGTGGGGAGCAAGGGCTCTCCTCCCATTTACAAAGCAAATAGAACAAGTGCCTGAGCGCATAATGAGCACTCAATACCTATCTGTTGAATAGGAAGACTCTGAGTTGAACTTGACTCTGGGTAGTGAAATGCTTAGTGCACTTGAAACCTACCTGCTGCGCCTTGGCCCAGAATACATCTTCCAAGTGAGTGGCGAACCCTTCACTGAGCCACTCTTCCGTCCAGTCTCGGGCCCCGATAGCCAGGCCAAACCAGGCGTGAGCAATTTCATGGCAGAGACGGGTCCCACAGAACTGGCTCATTCCAGTCAAGGTGCTCTGAGAGAGGAAGACGAGGTGTGGGCTGTGGATCATGGGGGAGAAAACACACACAGTCTTATCAGGGCCTGTCCTCATGGCCGCCCCCAGGGCTGGCTTTCTCAGCCCTGCCAGCCTGTTATTATCGTGTGCATGCTAGATCACGACCAATAGGCTCGCAGCTTAGGTGCTTTTAGAAATAAATAAAGTGGCAGTTTAAGTTCCTGGCAGAGGTTCAGGTTGCCTTTTCTGCCAAGCAGTCGTCTCCGTCATCAAGCAGCTATTACCTGTAATAAGCAACCTGCACCGAGGTTTTACACTGAAGAAATTACAAGGCGATGGAAGCACTTACCCTGAAATCTGGACTGTAAAAGAAGAGCAGGTGTGAGAATGTGAAGCCCATGCTGTCGAGACAGTGATCAAAGAAGACCCTTCAGCCAAAAAATCCGAGCAGCTTACAAACAAAGTGAGAAGTCATGCAGAAGGACGGGGAAAGCCGAGAAGAATGGAACCAAACATTTCCTAGTTCAGACTGAGGGTGGTTACAGAGGCAACAAACTCCTAGGTGCCATGAGTGGGTGAGGTTTCAAGAGACTCTGATAAAGGCTGAGTCTCTGTGAGGCCGAGATTTTCAAAGGTATCTTCTATCTACAGATGCTTATACGTTCCCATGACATAAAACTAAGCAGAGAGAGAAAGAAGGGAATTAACTCACTCAGGTGTGCAAATGGTTCCAGGGCTGGCACCAGCCTGGGAGATTTATCTAATCCCATTTCCCACACCTTCTTTTAAAACCCCAAATACCATGATTAGAATTGCGTTGATGGAATGGGAAGAAGAGAGGCTGAAGAGAGAAGAGGCAAAGGAAATACCTCCTGTGCTTCCACCTTTGGTATTTCTCATTTATACAGGACTCGTTTACCGTCTTATGAATGAAGAATTTGCTCTTTAAAAAAAAGCACTCTCGGGCTTCCCTGGTGGCGCAGTGGTTGAGAGTCCACCTGCCGATGTAGGGGACCCAGGTTCGTGCCCTGGTCCGGGAAGATCCCACATGCCGCGGAGCAGCTGGGCCCATGAGCCATGGCCGCTGGGGCTGTGCGTCCGGAGCCTGTGCTCCGCAACGGGAGAGGCCACAACAGTGAGAGGCCCGCGTACTGGGGGGGAAAAAAAAAAAAAAGCACTCTCCTCCATCGATTGAACAAAAGCAGTCGTGAAACCTTCCAAATTAAGAAGCTGTACACACTGGTTCGTTCCTTTAAAAGCCATGCATTTGCCATCGTGTGGGCTCTGCACAAGCCAGGACGGCTTGCGGTTTTGTCCTCTGCCCCCATGGCGGCCAGTAGAGAAAACCCCACCTGTGCTTGCCTTGCACAGCATCGCCCGTTCAGCTCAGAGAGCTCAACTGAAAGCGCGGGAGTCCTGTGTGCCAAAATAGACAGCTTTCATGTGAAATAATAACAGGGCAGGCGCGCAAATGAGAAGGTGTCAGCCAGGATCCCGGCAGAGCCCACCAGAAACGCCAGGAATTAGAAGTGTAGTTGGGGCATTTAGGATACAAAGGTGCCATGCAGTATGCAAACAACAGAAGTTCAGAGCACTAACTCAGGAAAAAAAAAAAAAAGGAAGGAAGGAAGGCAGACAGGAAGGAAAGGGAAAAGGGTGAGAGGGAGGGAAGGAGGGAGGGAGGAAACAGAGGCCCAGGAGCTAAACTTCCTCTTCCTGAGAAAGTGGCCCCATGGAGAAGACAAACTGCAAAACCTGGCATTTTCAAGTAAATAACCCTTTGCTCTGGCATGTGCAGCGCTGCAAAGAAAAGCCACAGAAATGTACCAAGTAAATAACATTCCAGACATACTGCTGGCAGCACTTCACCCTTTTGGGTAAAGCAAAACAGAAGCAACTTCGGGCTTTGTAAACAGGCTCACAGACAGCCTGCGCTGGAAAGGTCTTCTGGCCAGAGACCCAGACGGTGCACACGCAGTTACAGAGACGGTACAGCTGAGCAGACCCCGCAGCCCAAGAGATGTACACACGCTGATGACTGTGACATGGCAGCGAGACTGTTCACGAAGAAAAAGCCTGCCCTGTCCACGGCGACCTGCTCGCTGCTTTGTCCCAGCGTGGAAGCCGAGCCAGGCTCTTTTATGCAAATATCAAAGTCCGCAAGGGCCTGAAGGAAGGCGCAAAACCAGCTGTGTGTGTGGGGGGGGGATGGCATTTCATTTTCCTGTCCTGTAGTTTTTCCCCTTCAACAGTCTTTGTTGTCTCCACCAGACCTCCTTCCCCACCTGTCAGTACTCTGGAGATACCACTCTGGCCTTGGCTGGGCTCAGGACAGACCCTGGCATTGCTGGAATGGTGCCTGAATTCCCACTTCCCATCCTCAATACTTTCTTCCTAGCCAGGGAGAAATGTATTTCCTCCTGTCTTCTGAGAAAGACCAAAGCTTAAACTTCCTCCTAGATCGGAGGATGTGCATTTCACTTGATATAAATGACCCTGTTATCAGTGGAAAACATGACCTTCTCCCTGAAAAGCAATTTTCCAGTTGAGAACCAGACCCCAAATCCTCCTGCAGCGGAGTTTGTCGTCTAAGGTTGGGTTTTACCTGTGGATAATAGCTTCTATGAGTGAAATAGGTTCTTTCTTAAACTGAATTAAAAACACAGAGTAAGGTTTTGATAACCTTTCTCAAGGGTTGTTAACAAAATTCTGGCATAAAAGGACCAGTAGAATTTTTTTTTCTTGGAGAATTTCTTCCTTTCCTTTTGAACCTAAGTGTCAGGATTTTTCATGTTAAGTAGAATTTTTAAACTGCTTTTTCCAACAATGAATGAGGAAAGGTATAATGCTCTTAAACTCACTTCAAGGAATAATATTAAATATTCTTCTACCAGCAGATAATCTCCTTCATGCCCACCTTCAAAACAAAATAAATGTTTAGAATTTTCTACTCCTACCTTACACTTGATTTATAAGTTTTACCCCTGGGTTCCTCACACTTTCTGAGTTCTCAGAATCTTATTCATGGTCCTAATCAGCCAGCGGGACACCAGCCTTCATTCTGACAGGCCCTATTTGAAAACAGGTTTTCTTTTTTCTTCTTCCTTTTTCCCCTGAATGGGCCTGTGTCAACTGCCTCTACAAATGCCAAATTGTTGATTCATCATCGTTACAGAGGACGGAAGATAATCACTTCAATGACATCTTCATCCTAAAGAAGGTTTTTGGTTTTGGTTTTTTTTTTTTTTTCAAATCACAGAGTTGATCATTTTTCCCAAATAAGTGATGGGTGGGAAAGTAATATTTTCAACTCTCAAAAAGTACAAGCCCTCTTGTTTTGTATTCTCCATCATAAATTCTCTTTCACTGCAAGTGATTTAGGAGGCCAGCAGGGCAGAGCAGGGGGGTAGGCAGAGCGACAGCAGGACACGTGTTCTCCTTCTTTCCCAGGAGACCACCAGCAGCGGGGCTGCCTCCCGACAAAGGCCACGTGGTACTGTCTGTCTGCCGCCTTGCCCCTCAAGATTAAAAATATCATTTCTGGTCTGAAAACAGTTTCCCAAGATTGTTCCTAAAAGCTACCTTCCCACCCAGATTAGAAGGCTGTGTCAGTTCATTTAAAACATGCTTCTAGCAGAGGAGGAAGGAGTGCCTTCATTACGCGGGAGCTGCTCCAATCCTTCGGGAGGAATTCAATTTGGAGCGGAAATGGGGAATTTCATCAGATCTTAAGCAGGGGCTGGAGTGTGATTTATTTCTGCTTTGTCCAGGGAGACGTGACCAGCGTGGCCCACCTTGCTGCTCAGGGAGAGGTACAGCACTGGGGGCTCCAGCCCTGCCGGCTGCAGGGGGACCAGGAGGACAGGAAATTGCTTTTGGTTAAGGACAAGAAGAGCTCCAGGCCACCCCTCCATTACACTGGAGTAGATCCCAACTCCCCTCAGGGGGAGCAGATTCACTTTTTGTACAGATTCTTGGAGGTTTGTCCAGGAAACAGACACATATTCTTCAAGTTTGAACTTCTTATGGGTTCAAAGTTTTTCACAATCTCAACATGTGGAGCCCAATAGCCCATTAGAGAGAGGAAAGAAGAACAAAGAAAGAGGGGAACTCAGGCTCCTGTACTTTCAGAATTAAACTGGAGAGTTCTAAGGGCCTCATAATCATGTGAAAGCAACTTTTACTTGCATGACTTAATTACTTGCAAATTTAATTTGGATGACTGAAAGGTAGACTCATAGTAGTCTGGGGCAATCTGAAAGGGAGGACAAATCGTAGTTAGCTGTCCCTTAGACTCAGGACATGCTTTCTCTTCCTCAGTAAGGTGTGATGTGATTTGTGCCAGTACCTCATTCGGTGCATTTACAAACCAAATGCTCGGCTCCGGCCCCTTCACCTGTGCAATGAAATCCCTTAGCCCCGCTCTCCGATGCAGTCTAAGGTAGGGGACGTGTCTGTTGTCCCAAAGGCAAAGGGATGGCCCAGGTGACCTGGAGGGCCTCTGCTCCCCTCTGGCTCTGAGACTGCTCAGCGGAGACTAGTAACCTTCCCTTTGCTCCATCAGGCATCCCGCGCTGTGGCCACATGTTGTAGTCTTGAACTGGCGCCTTAGGAGATATGGGGATATGGGCCTTTCGGTAGCCTGAGGGGGAAACCAGATCTAAAAACTGGAAGAAAACTCACTACAGCGGATCAACACAAGGATCTAGGTTTGAGAGAAAAAGCTAATGTTAGTTAGTGTATGTTTTCCTTTAAAAATTCTAAATAGTGGGACTTCCCTGGCGATCCAGTGGTTAGGACTCCGCGCTTCCAACTGCAGGGGGCCCAGGTCGGATCCCTGGTCAGGGAACTAAGATCCGGCAGACCACGCAGCGTGGCCAAAAAATAAAAAATTTAAAAATAAAAATTCTAAATAGCAAAGAGGCAGTAAAACATCTACTCACTTATCTAAATGAATTTTGGCTAAAACTGCCAACATGACTATAGCAGAGAGTGACTGAGGGGAAGCCCCAGGGCCAGAGACTTCTACCAGAAACATATACTCCTTCGAAAGACTCCAATGCTTGAGTGTCTGCTATGTGCTAGGCACTGTATTTTACATACATCATCTCAGGAGATAGATTTTATTATCAGCCCCATTTTACAGGTGATGAAAGTGAAGCACAGAGAGGTAAAAGGACTAGCTCAAGGTCACACAGCTGGTAAGTAATGGAGCTGGTATTTCCATTCATGCAATCTTGACCCTGAAGTCCTACTCTGACCCACTCTGCCCAGGGTCACTGGGTTTAGACCTGTGGCTTCAGGGCTCCCATTCCTCTGTGCCAGCTCAAGCCGGTGGTACAATGTTCACTGTTCTCCCTGGTGTTCCATCTTCAGAGTCCACCCAAGGGGAGCGACCAGCCACACCCCAGGACCCAGCTAGAACTGACCGGAGGTTATCAGACCTTGTGATCAGCAAAGCTTCGGCCTCTTTCTGGTGAGAAGGAAGGTAGGGAAGGAAGGGAGAGGGGAGCATCACTACTCCTCTGGTGAAGCCCCCCCAAGAGCCTAAATTCCTGAATGCAACACCATTCTTCCTAACCCTGTCCTATGCCAGGTCCCTTGTGGGCCACTGCAAGGGGATGCTTAGACAAGCAGGTGCAAGGGTGCAAGGGCCAGTCCCTAGGGTACGATTTCAGGAGCCCAGGAAGGACAACATGCCAGACTGCCTACTGCCTCTCCCCAGCCTCTACCTCCCACCCCCTTTTGTTAAAGCCTGACTTTTCTTTTTCCTGAAGAGACATTATTTTTTATAGCAGTTTTGGGTTCACAGAAAAACTGAGCAGAAAGTACAGAGACTTGCCATACGCCCCGCTGCCACACACACAGCCTCCTCCTCTATCAACCTCCCCCATCAGAGTGGTGTATTTGTTATTACAGATGACAAATCTACATTGCTGTATCATTACCCAGGGTCCGTAGCTTACATTAGGGTTCACTCTTGGTGTGGTGCAGTCTGTGGATTTGGACAAACGTATAATGACACGTATCCACCATTATAGTATCATACAGAGTAGTTTCACTGCCCTAAAAATCCTCTGATTTTTTTTCTTTTAAGAAGAGATGGTTTAAAGCGATCACAAACTCAAAGGACTACAGGAGCCAAGAAGATAACAAAATGAGGGAGGTGGATAACTCAGTGGAGAGAGTAGAAAAAAGATGAGAAAGTAGACAAAGAGGTGGGGGGAGTAGACAGGAGATGGGAAAGTAGATGATGAGATGAAGGAAGTAGATAAGATGGGAGAAGCTGGTAACAAAAGTTGGGAAGTAGATAACAATAGAGGGAAGTGGGTAAGGAGATGGGGAAATAGGTAATGAGAGGTGGGGAAACAGATAAAATGAGGAAAGCACATAACAAAAGGTAGGAAGTAGATGACAAGATGGAAGTAGAGAACAAGATGAGGGAAGTAGATAACGAGATCAGGGGAGTGATAACAACATAAGGAAATAGGTAACTACGGGAGGAAAGTAGGAAACAATAGGGGGAAGTAGATAACACATTTAAAAAACGTTTTGCCAAAGCAAACCAACCTATGGACAGGAGCTACAAGTTTATCATCTCAGGTTTGAAGCAGTTATCTTAGGAGGAGAAGCACACGGCCTCATGGCACGTTGAGGTGTAACATCTGGATCCCACCAGGTTCCGCGTGGCTGCTCACAGAAAAGAGGGAAAGGCCCCAAAGCTGAGCACGGATGACAGCTGGGAGGAGAGAGGGGGCTCCTCCTGAGGTATAAGGAGGGGGAAAGTGGTGCCGCTGGGGACACCGAAATATTTTTGCCAGCTTCATAATTTTGTTTAGTGCCGGCCTTGGCCGACTGCTAAGAGTAAAAATTAATAGCATGGCCATGACAAAACATGGAGACCACCTCTGACTCTAGACAACCGAGACCGCCTTTGGCGGACTGCTCAGCTAGCGATAAGCAGAGCCACAAGCAGAGAGGACACTTCACGTCTGTGTGCAGGCATCGTCCCTAGAGCTGGATTTCTACATCTCAGTCCTGCGTGCTGAGTGAAGGCAGCCCCGGCAGTCAATGATTAGTAGTTGGCTGCACCTAACTCAGGCTACCCTGCCTGAGGAAGGTGGCAGGGTTGGTGTCTCATGGTTATGCTCACCTAAAAAGCTAAATAAAGCTTTAAGTGGATGTCTCAGGTTTGAAAGCTAAAGATTCAGAGACAAAAACCAGTATTTGACTGAATTTTCCAACTCTAGATTTGGACTCCTTTCTTTCGGAATCTTAAGGTACATGTTCAAACTAAGGAGTCTCTGGATGCTCACAGGGGAGAAGAAAGAATTAACTTTTTTTTTTTTTTTAAGTTACTGAACACTCTGGTGTTTTGGATACCAGGGGCACACCCATACCCAACTATATAAACAATATTTATTGGAGCTGAAGAGGTCTTCTGAATCATCTCTAAATGAGTTATGAACTGAGAGCTGTGCATTTTCTGCAGGATCTGGAGAACTCTTCTGGTAAGTAATTACCAATTAAAACGTGTTGGCAGCCTCCACTGGAGCACATGGATGACAAAATGTGATTCTCTCTGCTCCCTCACCCCCGCCCCCCCTCCCGGCCTCCCCAGCCAGGGTGATGATGTTTGTTCCCATAAAGAGAGCTAATAAAATTAGCCTCTACCATGATACAGGGAAAATCTTTATTTAATAAAATAATGCGTTTTGCTTCATTCCCAGAACAGCAATAATATGGCGCAACTGAGAACCATAATAGCTCATCCAGTTGGTTTTTGCTGTGTGTACAAGTCTGTCATTTGTGGCCATGTGGAAGCTTGGAAAGCTGCTTCATGAAGGGAGACGTCTGGGCAGCTTGCACCACCCGCAGTAAGAGCAGTGCGGTTATGGGTTTCCTTTGAAATACAGTGCAAGCACTCTCTGGATCCACAAATCGAGTCTAAAGAGAGAAACGGTGGGGAATTCCCAAAGGGTACTCAGAACTTTAATTGGTGAGGGGGCCATCAGTTGCTTCCACAACCGAGAGCAAGCACCCGTGGCCCAGTCAGGCAATCTGGGCATCTGAAAACTCAAGATGGAGTCAGAAATGTGTTTAAGTGTTGTGCTGGGGGCTGGTGGAGGCACACATGAAGCACAAAGGCCGGTCGTTACGGCCACAGGCCTGGATACCGCAGGGCATTGCAGGCTGAGAGGATGAGCCTTGAAAGCAGATGCTGGCGTGGAAGGACACACGAGTTTCCTCTGCCAGACAGCCACACTGTCAACTAGCTTTCAAAGCAGGTGGTTACTCTGGGTAGGAACGAGCACCAGAGCTACCTTAGGGCTTAGGGTGTCCGAATCAGTTCTATCACGAAATCAAAGTTGGATCTAGGATAAGAGAATTGAAGGAAGCTGAGTTCAAGTATTCCCTGACAGTTGCTATGATGGTGGTGGAGAAAAAGAGAAGGAAAAATAAAGTACTGATGACAGTAAACTCTTAGACATCGCTTACCCTCTCTCAGGCACAGTTCTAAGGACTTTATGTTCACTAACTCATTCAATTCTAATAATAACGCTGTGAGGGAGATATTATTATCCCCGTTTTACACACAAGTAAACTAAGCCACAGAGAAGTTATACTGCTTGTCCAAGATCCCATACTTGGTATGTGTCAAAGCTGATTCAAATACAGGCAGCCTGGCTCGCATACATGTTTTGCTTGATCCACATCAGCGTGTTTCAGAATCACCTAAAGGTAGGTTGTTAGACAAATACTAGACACTCAGTTAAATCTGAATTTCATATAAATAACTAATAATTTTTTAGTGTGTGTCCCATGCAATATCGCTAAACCTGGCAACCCACCTGGAGGGCTTGTTAAAACAAATCATGGGGCCCACACCTCTCAAGAGTCTGATTCATAGGCCTGGGTGGAGCCTGAGATCTGCATTTTCTATGAAGTTTCCAGGTGATGCTGGTGTTACTGATCCAGGGACCTCACCCTGAGAGCCGCTGATCTACACTTTGACAGACGCATTTTTAACTTAAAAAAAAAAGAAATCCATTGCCAAAATTTATAAATAGGAAGATTTCACCTAGAAATCCAGATTTTCTAATTTTATTTAAAATCTGAAAGATACGACTACACTAGGCTCACATTCCTATGTAGTAACTGCAGCTGAACAGCAGCTGACCCTTTCAGAGGGGGCTTGGGCTCTCCAGCTCCCCGTCACTCCCCCCTATCTCCCCACCACTGGCTGACTCCATTTGCCATTTTTAATCATACGTGATTATATGTGCTTCCCTCCACCCCTTTCCTAGATCAGGATTAAGAGAAAAGTGAAATATTTCTTATATCTACATCTCCATCAAAAGTAAGGAGAGAAGACCAAGTATTTCTTAAAGGATGCTCTGCCCATGCACTCATTTATATTTGCTGCCTGACTCCTTACAGGCATGTGGATTTAACCTCTTGTTTAGTTTTTCTTTTGAAAAATTCTACTATAAAACTTGTTCATGGGGCTTCCCTGGTGGCGCAGTGGTTGAGAGTCTGCCTGCCGATGCAGGGGACACGGGTTCGTGCCCTGGTCCGGGAAGATCCCACATGCCGCGGAGCGGCTGGGCCCGTGAGCCATGGCCCCTGAGCCTGCGCGTCCGGAGCCTGTGCTCCGCAACGGGAGAGGCCACAACAGTGAGAGGCCCGCGTACAGCAAAAAAAAAAAAAGCAAAAAAACTTGTTCATGGCTATAAAATAGTTTAGCAACTCTTGCTTCATGGAGAGAGCAAAGACACAAACTTTAGCCTAGTTCAAGTCAGTCACTACCAATTCCATATCACTAAGGGTGGAATTTATTGGATTTTTTGTATTTTTAAAATCCAAACACAGTTTCAATTATTACTAGCCACTAATGGCTTATAATGAAGGCAGAGCTTGTTAGCTAAGCAAACAACTGGTATGTTTGTTTAAAGTGTAAATAAAGGGAAATTCATGAGTTAAATGAATGAATTCCTTGATTGTTCTCCCTGGGCTGTAAAGGAGTATTCAGCTGCCATAATATATATCACCACCTTTTTGCTCGAGTTGTCTTTAGCTGGCCAGAGATCTTTCTTAGTGGTTGCTTACAAAGTAAATGTCTCTCTGAGTTTTTGAAAGTACTCATCCACATCAGTAAGTGCCATTAAGGATAAGGGATCACCTGGCTCCTGGGGGGTTCATAAATAACTGAGCTTTTAAGAACAATAGCCAGATTTCCGAATCTCAATCTGTGACTCCACAAATAGACCAAAGCAGCACACTTGTGGAGATAAAGGGACAATATGCCTCATATTTTCCAGGGTGGTCCTAGAAAGTATGGCACAGATGGTCATTCTCAGAGGTCCTGAACTTAACAGCATTTCTCTTTAAAAGGTAATAAACCTCACCAGAAACAAAAATAAACAAATAAAAGGTTTTGCTCTCCAAAGTCTCCTGGCTCTAACTAACCTTTTCATTTAAAATTACGAGCACTGCACTTCTTTTCTCCAAATGCAATGCATCAGGTTTACTGGATATCTATAGTTAAATCCCATTTTCCTGGGATGGCTCCCCTGGAGGTGCTCACCATGGTGATAGTGTGTGTGTGTGTGTGTGTGTGTGTGTGTGTGTGTGTATGTGTGTGTCTGGTGGGGGGATCAGAGGAATTTCTCTCCTTCTAAATAATTCTTAGTGCCCATGTCCCTATTTCTGGGTAGTTGCCTTATTTATAGTGAGCTGAAAGGCACCTCAATCCATTGGGAACGTATTCGGCTTCGAGTAACAGAAAAGACAACTAGCGTTGGCATGCACAAGGTGAGGTTTTTTGCTTTCCTGTAACAAGACTCCTGGAGGAGGGTAGTTGCTGGGGTTGGTTCAGTGACTCAGTGATGTGGTCAGAGCTCTAGGTCTTTCTAGCTTCCCACTCTGCCATCCTTACCATGTTCACTTTCATCCTCATGCTTGCCATCTCATGGTCACAAGTTGGCCACCACAGCTGCAGGCATCACTTTCATGTTCAACAGAGGGAAAAGGGGGGGGCAGGGCTGCAGATGAGGGGAGCCGTGCCAGCAACATCTATCCCTTTCATCAGGAAAGCAAAACTTTTCCTAGAAAGCCCATATTATATTTCCACTCATTGGTAACCCAAGCTACAAGGCAGCGTGGGAAAGGGGATCTTTGGCTTTTTCTGATTCTATGGTAGAGGCAAACAGGAAGAAGGGAATTGCTTATGGGGTGCTGGGTTCATCAACCCACAGGGTCAGCTGCAGTACCCTAGTGTAGCCGTCTTTCTCATAAATATGAGAGAGTCATTCCTTGGGTCTTTTAGAATGCAAATACTTTAGGAAGGGATAATATACTAAAATAATCCACACTGAAGTGTTAGTAACATACCATCATATTACATTTTTCTAGACAGGAGGCATTCTGAACATGGGGACTGTGGGATGGGCAAGCCAGCATACTTCGAAGACACATTCTACCTACTTCCCAACTTAACCTGACGCTGGATGACATTTGGACCTTTATTTTACCTTCTGATCCTCCACAAAAGGCCAAAAACCTACCAAAGCTGAAGGCAATATTATATATTATGGTGGTTTTTAAGAACTCAGGCTTTGGAGACAGAGCCCTGACTTTGACTTGTGGCTCTCCCATCTACCAGCTGCATCACGTATCAGTTTTCTATGGCTGCTGTGACAAATAACCACAAACGTAGGGGCTTAAAACAACACAGATTTATCATTTTACAGTTCTGTAGGTCAGAGGGTCTCACTGGGCAAAAATCTATGCTATTAGAAGTCAGGACACTGGTTCCTGTGTGTATCAGGTGGGAGGTGACTGGAAGGGGGCACAGGGGTCTTCTGGGGCGTTGGTCACATTCTGCTGGTTTTTTAAAAATACTGATTTATTTATTTTCCTTTTTTTTTTTTTGGCTGCATCGGGTCTTAGTTGCGGCACACGGGATCTTTGTTGAGGCATGCGGGATCTCTTCATTATGGCGTGCAGTCTGCTCAGGTTTCTCTCTAATTGCGGCACGCGGGCTTCTCTCTAGCTGTGGAGTGTGGGTTTTCTCTCTCTAGTTGTGGCGCGTGCGCTCCAGGGTGCGTGGGCTCTGTATTTGCGGCACGCGGGCTCTCTAGTTGAGGTGCACGGGCTCAGTAGTTGTGGCACGCAGGCTTAGTTGCCCCGCGGCACGTGGGATCTTAGCTTCTGACCAGGGATCAAACCCGCATCCCCTGCATTGGAAGGTGGGTTCTTTACTACTCGTCCACCAGAGAAGTCCCACATTCTGTTTCTTGATCAAGGTGCTAGTTATAGAGGTGTGTTCAGTTTGTGAACTTTCGATGAGCTGTACACTTAAGAGGTAGACTTTTATGCATGTATTGTACTTCAATGAAAATTTAAAAACAAAGAAACACACAAACATAGAAACAAGTATTTTGGGAGGTCTCCCTTTGGAGAATCAAGGCAAAGATTAAGCCAGAGTCTTGTCAGTAGGGGCAGAAACGAGGCCAGAGACTGGGCTGCCTGCCCCTAGTCCGTCCAGATGAATGTACTCCAGGCCAGTTCCCAACACTAATTGTACATATATTTTAAGTCTCTTGAGGAAAAGGTTTTTTTCTTTTCTTTAAATTTGCTTTTGCCATAGAGTCACATTTCTATCGCAAGTGAAAGGTATCTTGTATCCTTCAGACACACCTGTAAAAACAGAACTGATACTGTCATATATCCATGTCTGCTTCATTTTCTTCCAGACACAGTGGAAAACATGACACAATAATAAACCCCTTTTCTATCCTCACCAGCTGGAAAATTACGTTATGACTGAAATGACATCATTCAGCTACGACACTGAGCCAGCGGCTGCTCTGAGAAATCAGGGTGAGGCAGTGACAGCATGGATGTGAACGCCACTCAACAATGAATCCCACCCTTTTTACTAGCAAATGGCTTTTTTATTGCCATGGCATTTTGAAAATGAAACTGCAGCAGCTATATCATCTGAGGCCATTGATCACCCAACATTCCTTATCTCTGAAACTAACCACATTGGCCAAGACAAAACAACCATGGGAATAGAAAGAGAGCAATTTTAAATAACTAGTTCCAAAGGCGGGAGACCAGGGGCCAAGGTCAAGGCTCTTAGCTCCCAGGGGGTGATTTAGTGTTCCCTCTATCTCTATCAATTGTTGCTAAAGTGACCTCAAGTAGTAGTGGTAATAACTATATCTATACAATAATACTCTTTGATATAGAATATTAACGTTCTTCTGTAATATAATATTCTAGGCAAATATAACATCAGGACAAAGCCTTGACCCTCCTTCATCTTTTCAACTTTTAGGATGAACCATATGAAACTGCTGACATTTGACCATTTCAACCTCCCAAAATGAGCAGCTTCACAGGGCTCATCCCATAGACTGTCCCTCCCTCATCCAGGACACTTCGCTGCAGAAACGGCAAGATCTAAGGAAATTCCCATACTTTTCAAGCAACAGAATTAGAAAACACCACTGCATCCCACTGTGGAAAAGTACAGATGAGAGGTCCCTGGCAAATGACACTGTGCTGTCCTTAGAAAGAGCCGGACCCTAGTCGCTGCCCCAGATCAGTGCCACCTCAGTCCTTTGCCTGCTCAGTGTGAAGCCAGGTGCCTTAGGGTAGAAGGAGATCTTCAAGTCAACAGCAGAAACGGGAGTGGTCAAAGCAGGGAGACTGGAAGAGCAGTGGCCCCCAAGGCTTGGGGGAGGCTGAGTGGACGTGCAGCTGATGTGCCGCACGCTACAAGGCCACCCAAGACCCACGTCTGCACCTGCACACCGGGGTGTACAGGTTGGGCCATTACTGCAGCGAAGCTGGAATCCCAACTGGAGAGCGTGATTTCAGTCGACCAGCCTGCCACAGATGCCTGAGCCAACCCCAGTGGATTAAGTACCACACGGTCCCAGGGCCCAGTGGAGAAAGCACGCCGCTTCAGAGCCACTTCCCCTAAGGCGAACATGTGTACCATGTTCGGTTCCAGCTGCCAGGAAGGGCTCCGGGAAAGAGAACAAGTTCATTTTGATGGAGGACTGGAGGTGAGGCAGAAAGGTGAGAGTATAGGGAGAACTATCAAAGGGAAGGAATTAGTCCATAGGGGGCTGGGGCTGGGGAGGGGGGTGGGAAGAAGAGCACATCTGGGGCAGGGACACATGGATTCAAAGGCCGGTGCAGAATCCGGCTCATAGGTGGGATAGGGTCTGCAGCGGAGAGACAAGCTAACAGTGAAGTCGGCGAAGGTGTGAGACTGGCTCAGGAATGCCTGGACACTCAATCCAAAAGGCATCTTAGAGACCTACCCCTCCCCATCCTACATAGGAGAGAACAGAGATCCAGAGAGCCAGCTTGTTCACGCCACATGGTTGGAGCTGCCCGCGTGCCACAGTTAAGCCACATCAGACCTAAATCCGCCCGATGGTTTATTCAAAACTGTTTTACAAAATCTTGGTCATGGGCTTCCCTGGTGGCGCAGTGGTTGAGAGTCCGCCTGCCGATTCAGGGGACGCGGGTTCGTGCCCCGGTCCGGGAAGATCCTACGTGCCGCGGAGCGGCTGGGCCCGTGAGCCATGGCCGCTGAGCCTGCGCGTCCGGAGCCCATGCTCTGCAATGGGAGAGGCCACAACGGTGAGAGGCCCGCGTACCGCAAAAAAAAAAAAAAAAAAAAAATCTTAGTCATAGCAGAACCAAAGGAGACCCCTTGCCTGAAACTGGTGACTCACTCAAGGCTAGAAGCTCACGGCGACTGAAGGCAGAAACCTGTGCTCGCCGCCCTCTGTAGCCACCTTCACAAAAGGCTTCTGAGATGGGTATGACACCGAGTACCAGCAGCTGTGCACTAAGATGTTTACTCGAGCAAGACTTGGCCTTTTCCTCTGCTGACAAAGAGCTACCTTTAAGGAAAGTTTCAACAACCTCAGATACCACGTTGGTTTGTTGTTCACCAGTTTCACTTGGGAGGAGAATGACAACAGACAAGAGAAGAAAAACATTTCACACTATCTTCTAAGTATAACAAGTGTCATATTTTTCACAGTTGTGTTATTATAATGGTTTACCTAATTGTTTTCAAATTTTCTTTCTTGTTCTTTCATTCTTTTTAAGGCTCTGAATATTCACCTTTGGGTTGAACACATTTGTGGAAAGAAAGCCTGGCCCAAAGAAAAACCAGACCATGCTGGGGCGTCAATGCACGTAACCTTAACTACAGTGTTTGCTCCTGCAAAGACTATAATGTATGAAATAAAATATTAATAGCCATTACCTCAGTTCTTCTGAGAACAGACCTGAGTCACAGTTTTCACGTGGCATGATTTCCACACATGCACCTCGCCGTGAACACTGCTCACATTACCAGGCGAGGGAAGCCTCAAAGTGGGCGAGACCAAGAGGAGCGTGTGTTTTTATTCCATAATGTCATGGGCAATGTTGCTTATTTTGGTGACCGAGTTCAATTCTCCCGAATTTCCCATCTATTACACATTATAAGACGAATCACCTAAACATGTACTAGGAGGGTTGGCAAAATTATTTTTCACTCAGAAAGGAAAATATTGGAATAAGATTAACATCTCTATTATCCATCAGCAGCTAAATCAGCAATCACTCAGCTGAACCCTCTGACATTTGCAAGCATTAAGAGGGCAAAATATTTGTGTGAATGGATGTCTTTCCAACGCCTCATATTTGTGCGTCGCAAATGGGCATAATTAGATTTTTAAACTCTGTGTGGATGCTGTTAAGAATGCTAAAGACACTCAGCTCCCCAGGGGCTTATGTTATGGTAGGTCTGGTTTCCCCTTCTCTCCCTCTGCTTGTCCATTGTCTTCTTGATAAGCTTTGGGTTCTTAGTGGCCTAAAAACCAACTGTTTGACAGTTTTGTGTCTGATGATTATACAGCTGAGTTAAACAAAGAATGAAAGTCAAGTGCCCACCCTAGTACCCGGCACACAGTAAACATGCCGCAAATGGCAGTGCCTCCCCCTTACACGCTCTCGTAGATTGCTAAGTGCTTTCAAGTCTGTGTTTATAAATGATTCTTCAAATCCCCCATGCGATAGTGTAAAGTGAACATTCCGCTTTTATTGGCGGGAGGCTGGGAAGGGGAGGATGGCTAATTTACTCCTTGAGATGGGATCCTGACGTAGTCCGAGGCTGGACGGCCACAGCTTAGCGGTGGGACTCCTGGGCTAAATTGCTTCTTTAGGTGGCCTGCCACACTGAGGTGTGTTTTTTAAATCTGTGCAATAAAATTTCGTGTGGTTGGAGAGGCGGCGGAAGGGAACCCACCCACAGGCAAATGACGTCAAAAAGCTAAAGGGAAACACTGGGCTTCTCTGTTCTCAAGAAGCTTCTGCTGTGTTAAGCAACCTCAGAAGGAAGCTGGCTTTCCATTAAAAAACAGCCACTTTGGCAGTTGTCACAGACAGCCTGGGGTCTATACTTCCCCTCTTAGGAAAAGTGGGGAAAATAATTTTCATAAGTTGGAAAGGAAGAAACCTGGAGTTCAAAGAGTCTTAGAGCTGGACAGGCACTTGATGGCCATTTGATGTAACCTCTACTTCCAAACAAGGAAACTGAGGCTCAGAGCAGGTTGGAGACTGAGCCTCGGCCCTTGGATCTCCATGGCAACCCACTCTCTATACCACACTGTCGTCACAAAGCCAACAGTCTGCACCTTTACAGCTGCTCAGGGGAGAAATTACCTTGCATTTCGTTTACAAAGGGGTTGCTTCAGCAGAAGTTCATGGGTGGCTGAAGAAAGAATCATCCTGTCCCACTGACCCCCTGAGGCCAGAGCTTTTGCTTGGGAAGAAGCTCTGGAGAGGCTCTGCGTATGTATAAGGGGCACACATACAAGCAGACCCTTCCCTCTTACACCTTTGCCCCCAGAAAACAACCTGATCTGTGGGGTTAAGCACACTTTGCAGGGGAGCCCATACCCTGGAACCCTGGGGAGCCCCACTGCTCGGG
Organism: Delphinapterus leucas; assembly: GCF_059928025.1. NCBI lineage: Eukaryota > Metazoa > Chordata > Mammalia > Artiodactyla > Monodontidae > Delphinapterus > Delphinapterus leucas. Next base: position 38,940,404 of record NC_143134.1, read on the forward strand.
GACTGGGGCCAACCACTGGATCTCTCAGTTCTTCAGATTTCTCCTCACAGGATGGACCCCGACGTGACTGCTAAGGGACAGCTGAGAAGCAGTGTGCACAAGTCACAAAGCAGGGTTGTCCACTTGTTCCACACATAGCTGTAGGTTCAGCTCTTCCGTGTGTCTTTGGGAGAACAATAAAGCCTGATATTAAAATACCATTAAGTCGCTTATCATTCATTTATTATTATTTATTATAATATTTATCATTTATTATATTATTTATTATTTTCCTTCATAAATTAACTCTCCTGTCGGTGACCTCCCAGAGAAAAATCCTTCAGTTAACAAAGTAAACAGTAATACCCTTATCATTTTAAAAGCCCTTCACTTCCGTATTTTCTTTCTCTTTTTAATTGAACCTCAACAGCTTTGTGATGGTTGTGGATTTTTTTCTCTTCAGGTGAGGAAATGGAGGCTCAGAATGTGGAAAAGACTGCCCTGGAACACCAAGCTTGAGCATGGCAGAGCAGGAACTCAAGCCCAGGGCTTCTTTCTAACACCACTCTGAACACATGCTCAGTGGGACCAGCTTTGGTTCCTGGACCACAAAGTGATTTCATTCAAAGAACAGAAACTCTTGGTCCAAGACTAGGTTGGACAAACAGGACACAGAAGGCAGACAGTGATGCTGAACCGTTCATTCATTCAGCAAATATTTACTGAGCGCCTACAGACTGCCAGGCCCTGTGCTCGGTGCTTGGGATACACTAACGAACAAAAGGGACAGGGATGGGGTCTCATGGAGATCACAGTCTAACCGTGGGGACGGGGGGGGGTGGAATTCAATAAATGAGATTATTTCTTTATTGAGCCATTCACTTCTCTTCCTCTGTTAGCTCCTGCGTTTTCACCTAGAAACTTTGGGTCGTGCTTGGATAGCGCCACCTTGGTTTGTGTTCTGCTCACTACTGGCCTCGGCAGCAGCCCTCCCTTTCCCCTCCCTGCGCAAGGCCCTGCTCTCCACTGCCCGCTGAAATGACAGGGGTGACGGGTGGTTCCACACACTGTCTGCCTGCTTCAGTCTTGAGTGTTGGCAGTTGTTAGTGATGGGTGTTATTATCTGATCATTGATAGATTTCATTCACTGTACCTTTCTATCATGGCTTCTACCGAAAGAGTGTGTGTGTGTGTGTGTGTGTGTGTGTGTGTGTGTGCGTGCGCGCGTGCGTGTGTGTGTGTGTGTGTCACAGAGCATATTTTATGATAGGTTTTAACAGCACTGGGGCAAAAGTGTGAGGTGAGCAGCTTTCCAATAGAACTCAATGATATGAACAGGGAAGGTATATTTGGATGGCAAGGCTGTTCCCCTAAATATAACTACAGAAAAGAAATGACAGAAGAACGTGCATTTTTACCATTTTGATTAAACTAGAATTTTAAATCAAAGTTTTATCTTTTTTTTCTTTACTATATGTAACTCTTCATTTCTTGATCCACAGGCTGACTCCTCCGTGTTACCCCTCTGTTATCTGGGGATTCAGAACAGTTATTTAATGCAAGCCCTACACAATAACTGCTTTTATAATGTTTTAAACTTTCTTTCTTAAACAATATGTAAATGGAGTATAAAGGAACCAATATTTTAAGTTTCCTAAAAGACCACTGATTGCTCTTGAGTATGTTATTGAGATGAGTGAAACATATTCTTTAATCAGGAAAAAAGAGAGGAAGAAATCACATAAAAGCATAAGCAGCAACTCAAAAATTATTTTCTTGGTTTATTTTATGTTGCAGCTACACAAGCCAAGCCATCCCTTTTTGTGCGTCCATCAATAAGATATCTGTTGTGCTTTTGTACAAAGAACAAAGATGCTTTTATCAATTCTCAAAAGTCTGTAGGACAAACCATTCATGCTGTCAAACCCCCTAAAACCCTTTCAGCAAATAATGAAATCCATCAGTGACAAATGTCAACATACTAATTTGTTAAATACAAAACAAAAGCAACATTCAGACAAGGCGCTTCATTTCATGTTATATCAGCACTCCAATTTGTACCAAGTTTATGGCAACCCACAGATCATGCAATATTAAACAGGACTGTATTATAATGAAAACTGGAACAATAAACTCCCCTTAGCTAGAATGCTAATAGTGCAGCTGAAATACATGCTATGATTCTGGAACATTCAACTTCTCCCAAACTACTAGAAATTCTATGAAGATACCTATTTCTAATAGTGATGGTATAACCCAAATATACAGATTTCAGGTAGATGAGAAAAGAACCTTGAGAAATAAAATTTCTTCTTCCTAGAGAAGACCTTAAAACTCACTTAGTTCAGCAAGACCAATCAGAACAAAATAAAATTCTTAAAGGTATGAAAGAAATATATAATGAGAGGATCTTTCGGATTTTTGTTGTTGATCTTAATAAAAAGGATATTTTAACTGAGACTATCACATTCCACATTATAGCAGACTTTTTAAAAACACCCTGTAGGAAACAAGAGGGTGTGTGATGCTGAAGCACAGGGCTCTACTGGAGTGTGAGAGGGAGAGCCTCTGAATAATGTTTCACTGTGATTTTAAAAAAAAAAAAAAAAAAAAAGCTTCAAATGGCACCGAGTGCCCTAGAGGACTCGCAGTACATTGTCAGGGACCTACTGGGTCTGGCACAGGCTTTGAGGCCAGACATACTTGAGTTCAAATCCTGACTCAAGTGCATGGCTCAAGTGTGACTTCAGACCAAGCTCTCCACCTCTCTGGCTCTCAGTTTCCTTTCTCTAAAATGAACATCACAACCACTTGGCAGGGAAGCTATCAGGATTTCCAGTGCCATGTAAATTTTTTTTTTTTTTGCAGTACGCGGGCCTCTCACTGTTGTGGCGTCTCCCACTGCGGAGCACAGGCTCCAGACGCGCAGGCTCAGCGGCCATGGCTCACGGGCCCAGCTGCTCCACGGCATGTGGGATCTTCCCAGACCGGGGCACGAACCCGTGTCCCCTGCATCGGCAGGCGGACTCTCAACCACTGCGCCACCAGAGAAACCCCTAGAACACTTTATAAAATAGGGAATTTAGCTCCTTATTTGTCATATGCTGTAAATATTTCCCCTCTTCCATTTGTTTTATTTTTTTGGTATTGTTTATGGCATTTCTTCAATAAAGAAGTTTAAAATTTTGATGTGAACATGTTTCTTACTATTTCTCTTTATGGCTTCAGGTTTTACTGTCTGAGTATAAAAGGTTTCCCACATTTTAAGAGCATAAATAAATTTATCCATGTTTGTTTACTACTATGGTTTGATTTTTTAAACATTTAATGTTTGATCTGGATTTTTGTGAAAGAAATAACAGTATGCAGCTAAATTTCAAAATTGCTTATCAGTTATATCAATAACATTTATTGATCAATCCATCTTTTCCTCATTGATGTGAAATGCCACCTTTATCATATAAAAAGTCCTGAATGCATTTGAATCTGTTTCTGAGTTCTCTTCTATCACATTCCAAGTGCTTAGTTCCTTCCCAGCAAAAAATTATTCTAATATATCTTTGTAACATTTATAATGTTTGATAGAACTAGAACATTTTATTAATTTTGATTTTTTCCCATTTATTCTCACATGTTTATTTTTTATTTATTTATTTATTTGGTTGCACTGGGTCTTAGTTGTGGCAGGTGGGCTCCTCAGTTGCGGCATATGAAGTCTTAGCTGCGGCATGCATGTGGAATCTAGTTCCCTGACCATGGATCGAACCCAGGCCCCCTGCATTGGGAGCACAGAGTCTTAACCACTGTGCCACCAGGGAAGTCCCATTCACATGTTTATTTTTTGAGATGACCTTTAGTATCTTTTTTCTTTTCTTTCTTTCTTTTTTACTTTTCTAAAATATGTATTTATACGTTTGTGATCTGGGAAATTTATTGAGGCCAGTCTATACAATATATTTTACCTTTTTTTAAATTCTTTTTTATTTAAATGATTTTAGAATAGTTTTAGATTTATGGAAAAGTTGTGAAGATAGTATACCCCCCATCCAATTTCCCCTATTGTTAACATCTTACAATAGTATGATACATTTGTCAAAAATGTGTACCATACTAGTAACATAATGAACCAATATTAATACATTATTAAATTCCACAGTTTATTCAGATTTCCTTAGTTTTGACCTATTACCCCTTTTCTGTCCCAGGATCCTATTCAGAACCACATTACATTCAGTCTTTATGTCTTACTCATGAAGACATGAAGTAAGCTCCCTGGGCTGCACAGCAGGAGGTGAGCGGCAGGCGAGCAAGTGAAGTTTCATCGGTATTTACAGTTGTTCCCCATCAGTTGCATTACAGCCTGAGCTCCGCCTCCTATCAGATCAGCAGTGGCATTAGATTCTCATAGGAGCGCAAACCCTACTGTGAACTGCGCATGCGAGGAATCTAGGTGTGCGCTCCTTATGAGAACCTAATGCCTGATGATCTGAGGTGGAGCTGAGGTGGTGATGCGAGCGCTGGGGAGCGGCTGCAAATACAGATTATCATTAGCAGAGAGGTTTGACTGCACAAAGAGCATAATAAATCAATTGCTTGCAGACTCGTATCAAAACCCTATCAGTGGGGCTTCCCTGGTGGTGCAGTGGTTAAGAATCCGCCTGCCAATGCAGGGGACACGGGTTCGATCCCTGGCCTGGGAAGATCCCACATGCCGCAGAGCAACTAAGCCCGTGCGCCACAACTACTGAGCCTGCACTCTAGGGCCCGTGAACCATAACTACTGAGCCTGCATGCCGCAACTACTGAACCTGTGTGCCTAGAGCCCATGTTCCGCAACAAGAGAAGCCACCGCAATGAGAAGCCCACGCACCACAAGAAAAATTAGCCCCTGCTCGACGCAACTAAAGAAAGCCCGCATGCAGCAACGAAGACCTAATGCAGCCAAAAATAAAGAAAGAAAGAAAGAAAGAAATAACAAAACCAAAAACCCTATCAGTGAGTGGCACATGACAGTTAAGCTGCATCTGGTGGCAGGCTTTAAGTCAGAATCCAACACTTATTTTAGTCTGCGCGTGGCTCGCCCATTATTTTATTTACCACTTCCGTCCACGCCTCTTTTCCGCACTGCGCACTTGTCTCAGTCACAGTTTTGTTAAGCCCACAAGCTAACCTGGCCAAAATGAGTAAAAATCAAACGTTGCTGGAGAGCTTCTTTGAAAGGGGGAAAGACCCAATGATGAGACAGCAGAAGACTGTAAGACTGCCAACGAAAAGAAAGCTGCATTTAAAAGAAAATACCAAGAGTCCTACTTCAATTACAGGTTCATTGCAACAGGTGATTCATATTCTCCAAGCCTGCTTTGTATAATATGTGGCGACCAGCTATCCAATGAAGCCATGAAACCCTCAAAACTGCTTTGCCACATGGAGACCAAGCAACCTGCATTAAAAGACAAGCCTTTGGAGTTTTTCAAAATAAAAAAAACGTGAACACGAAGAACAGAAGCAATTACCAAAGGCCACCACTTCATCAAATGTTTCTGCACTGAGAGCATGATTCTTAGTGGCTAACTGCATTGCTAAAGCTAAGAAGCCCTTTACTATTGGTGAAGAGTTGATCCTGCCTGCTTCTAAAGACATTTGTCGTGAACTTTTAGGAAAGGCTGCTGTTCACAAGGTGGCACGTGTTGCTCTTTCGGCTACCGCCATAACTAGATGAATTGATGAAACAGCAGAGGGTATTGAAGTACAATTGTTACAGAGGATTAATGAGTCACTGTGGTATGCAATCCAGGTTGACAAGTCTACCGATGTTAACAACAAGGAAACAATGTTTGCTTTTTTGCGATATATTTTTCAGGAGGATGTGCATGAGGTTATATGTTATGTGCACATTTGCTGCCAACTAACATCACAGCTACATAACTATTCAAGTCTTTGAATGATTACATATCAGGAAAACTGAATTGGTCATTTTGTGTTGGTATATGCACAGATGGAGTGGCCGCCATGACTGGACGGCTTTCTGGTTTCACTACTCAGGTCAAAGAGGTCGCTTCTGAATGTGAGTCTACGCACTGTGTCATCCATAGACAAATGCTGGCTAGCCGAAAAATGTCACCTGAACTTAACAACGTTTTGCAGGATTGATTAAAATTATCAACCACATTAAAGTACATGCCCTTAACTCATGTCTGTTCGCGCAGCTCTGTGAGGAGATGGACGCAGAGCACACACATCTTCTCTTACACACAGGAGTGAGATGGCTTTCTAAAGGTAGATCATTGGCCAGAGTTTCTGAGTTACGAGAGCCACTCCAGAGATTTCATTTAGAAAAACAGTCACCACTGGCAGCACATTTCAGTGACACAGAATGGGTTGCAAAACTTGCTTACTTGTGTGACATATTCAACCTGCTCAACGAACTCAATCTGTCCCTTCAGGGGAGAACGACAACTGTGTTCAAGTTGGCAGATAAAGTAGCTGCATTCAAAGCCAAACTGGAATTATGGGGGTGACAAGTGAACTTTGGGATTTTTGACGTGTTTCAAACATTAGCACAGATTTTGAAAGAGACTGAGCTGGGGCCTTCTTTCTCCCAGCTGGTGCATGATCACCTATCTCAGCTTTCAAAAGAGTGTGGGCATTACTTCCCAACCACAAAATACCCCTGAACTGGGAAGGAATGTATCCGCGACCCATCTGTGAATAAGCCAGGTGAATCAACTTTGTCCGTGCTAGAAGAGGATTAACTGCTTGAGAAGGCAAATGACGGTGGCCTTAAAAGTATGTTTGAGACAACTTCAAATCTCCATACGTTCTGAATTAAAGTCAAGGTGGAATATCCTGAGATTGCCACAAAAGCACTGAAAAGCCTGTTTCCATTTCCAACATCCTGTTTTTGTGAAGCAGGGTTTTCTGCAGTGACAGCAACCGAAACAAGATTACGGAGTAGACTGGACATAAGCAACACACTTCGGGTGTCACTGTCCCCCATCACCCCCGGGTGAGACCATCTAGTTGCAGGAAAACAAGCTCAGGGCTCCCACTGATTCTGCATTATGGTGAGTTGTATAATTATTTCATTATATACTACACTGTAATAATAATAGAAATAAAGTGCACAATAAATGTAATGCGCTTGAATCATCCCAAAACCATTTATCCCCCCGCCCCCCCTCCCCGCCCCAGTCCATGGAAAAATTGTCTTCCACAAAACTGGTCCCTGGTGCCAAAAAGGTTGGTGACCACTGTCTTAGCCCCCTCTTTGTTATGACAGTTTCTCAGACATTCCCTGTTTTTGATGAACTCGAAGGTTTTGTGGACTGGTCAGGTATTTTAGAGAATGTTTTTCAGTTTGGGTTTGTGTTATGTTTTTCTCATAGTTAGACAAGGGTTACAGGTTTGGGGGAGGAAGACCATAGACATAAAGGGCCATTCTCATCACATCACATCAAAGGACATGCGATGAACAAGACTACGCATTACTACTGATGGTGGGGCTGAGGTGGTAGTAATGTTTGTCAGGTTTCTCCACTGTAAGGTTACTCTTTTTCTCCCTTTCCATACTGTACCCTTTAGGAGGAAGTCACCATGCACAGCCCACACTTAAGGTGTGTGGCATTATGATCCATCTCCTTAAGTGAGGGAGTCTCTACATAGAGTATCTGGAATTCTGCACAGGAGATTTTTCTATTCTTGCCCATTGATTTATTTATACAATCATTTATTTATATCTGTATAAAGTCACAGGTATTTATTTTATACTTTGGGCTATAGTCTAACATTGCATTAGTTTATTGCTCAATTTGTTCCAGGTTTTGTCATTGGGAACTCTTTCAGTTGGGGACTCTTTCAGTTGCATCCTTTTGACATATCCACATCATTGTCAGGGGGTTTTGTTGGTTTTAGGACTTAACTTTCTGGCATTACAGGGTACTATAGACTTATCTTGTATATTCCTGCCCTGGTCCTAGAATCAGCCATTTCCCCAAGGAATTCTGATTCGTTTTATTGGAAAATGTTAGAAACCAAGATCTTGATACCAGGTGTGATCTTTGCTGTTGCGGTTTCTTTGCTTCTAGGTCATCTGAGTGGACAGAACAATGAAACATATGTGCATATACAAACTCATGTTTATACACACATTTATAAATATTTTTATATGCATCCATCTGTATCTATATTATTTAGTATCTTTTTTTTTTTTGCGGTACGCGGGCCTCTCACTGTTGTGGCCTCTCCCGTTGCGGAGCACAGGCTCCGGACGCGCAGGCTCAGCGGCCATGGCTCACGGGCCCAGCCGCTCCGCGGCATGTGGGATCTTCCTGGACCGGGGCACAAACCCGTGTCCCCCGCATCAGCAGGCGGACTCTCAACCACTGCGCCACCAGGGAAGCCCCTATTTAGTATCATTTTTAAGTCCCCTTTCCCCCACCAATTCAACCCATTTCCTACTGATATTTTAATTGGGATCACGTTGAATTTACAGAGTATTTGAAGTTGTTTCTTTTTTGTAAGAGCTTACTGTAAAATAAGTGATAGACATATTTTTATAAGTCTATCATTTTCCTTCCCTTATGATCCTCAAGAAAGTGTAGGTTTTTCTTCATATGTTTCTATACACATTTCTTAGGTTTATCCCGAGAAATGTTTTTTTGTTGTGTGTTTTTCTAAATGGGAGTTCTTCTTCTACTATAATTTTTTATTGTTCATAAAACAGAAAATTAATGATTTTTAAAGAAATTTATTTTGCAACCATCCATCTTGTTGAATTCTCCTATTGTTTGTGTTTCCTGTTCAATTGATTATCTTGGGTTTTCGATGTTATCTTCTGCAACTAATGATAATTTCACTTCTTCCTTTTAATAATTATCTTTTATTCTTTACCTTGTCTACTTGTACTGTCTAGAACAGAGATGGTCAAACTTTTTCTATAAAGGGCCAGGCAGTAAATACTGTGGACTTTATCACATATGTCCTCTGTCACAACTACTCAGTTCTGCAACTGTAGCATGAAAGCAGACATAGACAATATGAAAATAAATGGTCAATACTGTGTTCCATAAAACCTGTTCACAAAAACAGGCAGCTGGTCCACAGGTGGTAGTTTACTGACCACTGGTCTAGAATCCAAATTATGTTACATAACGATGGTGATGGTGGGTACCTTGCCTTGTTTTAATCTTCACTTTAAACAGAATGGTTTTTGTGTTTCACTATTAAGCATAGTGCTGGCTTTCGATTACAAATATACACATAGTTTAAATAATGTTAAAGAAATATTCACCTTGTCCTATTTTCTCTACAAGTGTTTATTAGGAATATTGTTGAATTTTGTTAACTGCTTTTTTTTTTTTTGCACCTATTGAGCGTTGACTCTTTGTCCTCTATTAAGCTATGTTAATACATTTCTTAAGGTGGAGCCATTCTTATACTTTTGGTATAAAACTCACCATGTTTTGTTTTATCATGTTTTTGATGTGTTATATACTACTGAATTATTTTTAATAGTCTATGTACGATTTTTACATTGATATCACAAATAAGAGTAGTTTGTAGTATGTTATTATTCTAACTTGTCAGGTTATGGTGTAAGTAGTTTGCTGGCTTCATAAATATAACTTGAAAACCTCACTTTCTATGAAAATATTTTTATGGTTAGGACTTGCCTGTTTATTGAAATGCTGGGCAAATTCACCTATATAACCCCCTGGGTCTGATGTTTTTCCAGGGAAAACTCTTTGATAACTTTCTCAATTTCTTCCATGGGTATTGTTTATTTGGTTGTTTAGGAATAGTTCTTCTGGTATCAATTTTTGGTGATTCATATGTTCTTAGAAAATCATTTATTTCACCCAGATTGTCAAAACTATTTGCTGAAAAGCTTATGAAGTACTATTTACGATTCTTTTAATTTCCTCTGCATCTGTTGTTGTTTGCCATTTTTCGTTTCTAATCTTCTGTATTAGCAAGTTCTTCCTTTTTCCCTCTTAATTAAGCTAGCCAATAGTTATTTCTGTTTTATTGGTTTTGGCAAAATATCAACTTTTGGATTATTAATGCTGGCTTTCTTTTTCATGTTTTCTAATTACTTCATGTTTGCTTTGATCTCTATTTCTTCTGTGTTCTTCAGGTTGATTTCATTGTTGTTTTCCAACCTCCTGAGAAATGATGCTGGGCTATGAATTTGTCATCAAAAACAATTTTAGTGTCACCCTATAGATTGAGCTATATGGTGTTTTCATTTATGTTTTTCTCTAGATATGCTGCAGTTTAGGTCTAATGTCTTCTTTGATGCAAAGGTTAAGAGAGAAGAGTTTTTTGGGGGGAGGTATTGTTTCTCCTTTAATATTTCTTAACTTTATTATTTTATTGCATTGGGATCAGAGATAGTCTTATTTCTATTTTTGAGGAACTGAATGACATTTTTAGTAAGTCCTCAGACATGATTAATTTCTATAAATGTTCCATGATCTATATATATATATATTTTTTTTTAATAAATTTATTTTGTATATTTATTTTTGGCTGCGTTGGGTTTTTGTTGCGCACATGGGCTTCCTCTAGTTGCAGCAAGCGGGAGCTATTCTTTGTTACAGTGTGTGGGCTTTTCACTGCAGTGGCTTCCCTTGCTGCAGAGCACAGGCTCTTAGGCATGTGGGCTCCAGCAGTTGTGGCTCACGGACTCTAGAGCGCAGTCTCAGTAGTTGTGGCACATGGGCTTAGTTGCTCTGCGGCATGTGGGATCTTCCCAGACCAGTGCCCGAACCCGTGTCCCCTGCATTGTCAGGCAGATTCTTAACCACTGCGCCACCAGGGAAGCCTGTGATCTAATTTTTAAAAGCAATTACACAGTTTACATGTTTCTTTCTAAGAACCATGTAAAGTTGTTTCTGCATTATTGTTTTCTTAAGAGCAAGAGACCTATGTTATTCATGTTTGTATCTCTAATATCTGGTACTGTGCTTAGTACACAATAGTTGTTCAGTCAGTGGTTGATGAATGAATGAATGAACGAATGCTGCCTGTATTCAATGAGTTTATTTTTCTGAGGATAACTGGCTCTGGACAGTCTCTCCTCACAGCGGCACAAGACTGATGGACTACCAAGCCACTCATTTCATAGGGTCTATGATAAAATGGGTCAGTGACAAAGTTAAAACAGGATTTTATATGTAGGTTGTTAAAATCCTGGTTTATATTCTGTGTTCTTAAATGTCTCCTCATCTGCTCATTTTATACTCATTTTTTAAGGCTGAAGACCTGACTCACTCATGAAATCAGGCTGAGTTCACTGAGTTTCTCCTTTCTCTACTCTAGTAACCTTCACTCACTAGACTCATTTTAGCATGTGATCTAAAGGGCCTTGCACTGTAATCTTGCAAGGATAGATTGGGTAGATATTGCTTTGATCCTTATTTTTGAGATGAGAAAACTAAGGCTCAGAGAGGTTAAATACCCTGCCCATGGTAGCAGTGCTATTAGATAGTGGAGCTGAGGCCTAGAACCCAGGTCTCTCTGACACTAAAGATACTTGGTGAAAGTTTTTTTTTTTTAGTTGAATTAACTTTAATTTACATACAACAGAATGAACAGATCTTAAGGGTTCTTGACAACTGAATACACACAAGTAACCACCACTGAAATCAAGAGATAGGACATTTCCATTACCCAGAAAGTTCCCTCATGCCTTATTCCAGTCAATCCCCATCCTCGCCCCAAAGACAGCTACTTTTCCAGCACATACATTAATTTTGCCTATTGTTGAATTTCATACAAATGGAGTCATATAGTATATATTCTTTTGTACCTGGCTTCTTTTGCTAAACACAATGTTTTTGACATCCATGTTGCTGTGTCATTAAGTAGTTTATTCCTGTTTATTGCTGGGTAGTATTTCATTATACTAATATACTACAATTAATTTATTCTCCTGTTAGTAGGCATTTGGGTTGCTTATAGTTTGACAATGTTAAGAATTAGGCTGCTATAAATATATTTTTAAAATAAATTTATTTATTTATTTTTGGCTGTGTTGGGTCTTAGTTGCTGCACGTGGGCTTTCTCTAGTTGTGGCGAGCGGGGGCTACGTTTCATTGTGGTGTGTGGGCTTCTCATTGTGGTGGCTTCTCTTGTTGCGGAGCATGGACTCTAGGTGCGCAGACTTCACGAGTGTGGCATGCAGGCTCAGCAGTTGTGGCTCATGGGCTCTAGAGTGCAGGCTCAGTAGTTGTGGCGCACAGGCTTAGCTGCTCCACGGCATGTGGGATCTTCCTGGACTGGGGCTCAAACCCACGTTCCCTACATTGGCAGGCAGATTCTCAACCACTGTGCCAACAGGGAAGCCCTGTTATAAATATTTTTGTACAAGCCTTTTGGTGGATAACTTCTTTTGAATAAATTCTTCAGAGTGAGATTCCTAGGTCATATGGTGGGTGTATTTTTAACTTTATAAGAAACTACAAAAACATTTTTCAAAGTGGCTATACCATTTTACAGTTCCACCAGCAATAAATGAGAGTTCCAGATGTTGTATATACTTGTTAACATTTGGTAAAACAAAATAATATTTTATTTTAGCCAATCTTACTCATTAGAAATTCTTGTAGACATATAAGTGGTATCTCAGAGTGCTTTGAATATTTGCATTCTCCTGATGACTGATGATTTTGTATACTTTTTCATGTGCTATTGACCATTTGTAAATCATTTTAGATTGGGTTATTTGTCTTCTTTATATATTTGAAACGTAAGCCCTTTATAATGTGAATATTTTGCCCCGGTCTATGGCTAACCTATTCATTTTCAAAAATTTATAATAAAAACTTTAAATTGTATTAATTTTATCATTTATGGTTAGTGCTTTTTATGTACTAAGAAATCTATGTGTACTCCAAACTCATAAAAATATTTTATATTTTCTTCCAGAAGAGTTACAGGGAATTCCCTGGTGGTCCAGTGGTTCGGACTCAGAGATATCACTGCCGGGGCCTGGGTTCAATCTCTGGTCAGGGAACTGAGAAAGCACAGGCCGCATGTGGTGCGACCACAAAAAAAAAAAAAAAAAATTAGAAGAGTTATAGTTCTAGAGAGTTCTAACAGTCTTCTGTTACAGACAGCAGAAGCAAGAAGAACTACAGTCCTGCATCCTGTGGAACAAAAACCACATTCACAGAAAGACAGACAAGATGAAAAGGCAGAGGGCTATGTACCAGATGAAGGAACAAGATAAAACCCCAGAAAAACAACTAAATGAAGTGGAGATAGGCAACCTTCCAGAAAAAGAATTCAGAATAATGATAGTGAAGATGATCCAGGACCTCGGAAAAAGAATGGAGGCAAAGATCGAGAAGATGCAAGAAATGTTTAACAAAGATCTAGAAGAATTAAAGAACAAACAAACAGAGATGAGCAATACAATAACTGAAATGAAAAATATGCTAGAAGGAATCAATAGCAGAATAACTGAGGCAGAAGAACGGATAAGTGACCTGGAAGACAGAATGGTGGAATTCACTGCTGTGGAACAGAATGAAGAAAAAAGAATGAAAAGAAATGAATACAGCCTAAGAGACCTCTGGGACAACATTAAACGCAACAACATTCGCATTATAGGGGTCCCAGAAGGAGAAGAGAGAGAGAAAGGACCCAAGGACCCAATTGAAGAGATTATAGTCAAAAACTTCCCTAACATGGGAAAGGAAGTAGCCATCCAAGACCAAGAAGCGCAGAGAGTCCCAGGCAACATAAACCCAAGGAGAAACACGCCGAGACACATAGAAATCAAATTGGCAAAATTAAAGGCAGAGAAAAATTATTGAAAGCAACGAGGGAAAAACGACAAAAAACATACAAGGGAATTCCCATAAGGTTAACAGCTGATTTCTCAGCAGAAACTCTACAAGACAGAAGGGAGTAGCATGATATATTTAAAGTGATGAAAGGGAAGAACCTACAACCAAGATCACGCTACCCAGCAAGGATCTCATTCAGATTCGATGGAGAAATCAAAAGCTTTATAGACAAGCAAAAGCTAAGAGAATTCAGCACCACCAAACCAGCTCTACAACAACTGCTACAGGAACTTCTCTAAGTGGGAAACATAAGAGAAGAAAAGGACCTACAAAACCAAACCCAAAACAATTAAGAAAATGGTAATAGGAACATACATATCAATAATTACCTTAAACGTGAATGGATTACATGCTCCAACCAAAAGACACAGGCTTGCTGAATGGATACAAAAACAAAACCCATCTATATGCTGTCTACAAGAGACCCACTTCACACCTAGGGACACATACAGACTGAAAGTGAGGGCATGGAAAAAGATATTCCATGCAAATGGAAATCAAAAGAAAGCTGGAGCAGCGTACTCATATCAGATAAAATAGACTTTAAAATAAAGAATGTTACAAGAGACAAGGAAGAACTCTACATAATGATCAAGGGATCAATCCAAGAAGAAGATATAACAATTATAAATATATATGCACCCAACATAGGAGCACCTCAATACATAAGGCAACTGCTAACAGCTATAAAAGAGGAAATCAACAGTAACACAATAATAGTGGGGGACTTTAACACCTCACTTACACCAATGGACAGATCATCCAAACAGAAAATTAACAAGGAAACATAAACTTTAAATGACACAACAGACCAGATAGATTTAATTGATATTTATAGGACATTCCATCCAAAATCAGCAGATTACACTTTCTTCTCAAGTGCGCATGGAACATTCTTCAGGATAGATCACAACTTGGTTCACAAATCAAGCCTCAGTAAATTTCTGAAAACTTTAATCATATCAAGCATCTTTTCTGACTACAATGCTATGAGATTAGAAATCAATTACAGGGGAAAAAACGTAAAAAACACAAACACATGGAGGCTAAATAATACGTTACTAAATAACCAAGAAATCACTGAATAAATTAAAGAGGAAATCAAAAATACCTAGAGACAAATGACAATGAAAACACGGTGATCCAAAACCTATGGGATGCAGCAAAAGCAGTTCTAAGAGGGACGTTTATAGCTATACAAGCCTACCTCAAGAAACAAGAAAAATCTCAAATAAACAATCTAACTTTAAACCTAAAGGAACTAGAGAAAGAAGAACAAACAAAACCCAAAGTTAGCAGAAGGAGAGAAATCATAAAGATTAGAGGGGGTTCCCTGGTGGCGCAGTGGTTGAGAGTCCACCTGCTGATGCAGGGGATGCGGGTTCATGCCCCAGTCCGGGAAGATCCCACATGCTGCGGAGCAGCTGGGCCCGTGAGCCATGGCCGCTGAGCCTGCATGTCTGGAGCCTGTGCTCCGTAACGGGAGAGGCCACAACAGTGAGAGGCCCGTGTACCGCAAAAAAAAAAAAAAAAAAACAGATCAGAGCAGAAATAAATGAAATAGAAACAAATAAAACAATAGCAAAGATCAATAAAACGAAAAGCTGGTTCTTTGAGAAGATAAACAAAATTGATAAACCCATTAGCCAGACTCATCAAGAAAAAGAGGGAGAGGACCCAAATCAGTAAAATTAGAAATGAAAAAGGAGAAGTTACGACAGACACCACAGAAATACAAAGCATCCTAAGAGACTACTACAAGCAGCTCTACGCCAATAAAATGGACAACCTGGAAGAAATAGACAGATTCTTAGAAAGGTATAACCGTCCAAGACTGAACCAGGAAGAAATAGAAAGTATGAACAGACCAATCACAAGTAATGAAATTGAATCTGTGATTAAAAATCCTCCAAGAAACAAAAGTCCAGGACCAGATGGCTTCACAGGTGAATTCTTTCAAACATTTAGAGAAGAGCTAACACCCATCCTTCACAAACTCTTCCAAAATATTGCAGAGGAAGGAACACTCCCAAACTCATTCTATGAGGCCACCATCACCCTGATACCAAAACCAGACAAAGGTACTACAAAAAAAGAAAAGTACAGACCAATGTCACTGATGAATATAGATGCAAAAATCCTCAACAAAATACTAGCAAACGGAATCCAACAACACATTAAAAGGACCATTGACCATGATAAAGTGGGATTTATCCCAGGGATGCAAAGATTCTTCAACATGCGCAAATCAGTCAATGTGATATACCATATTAACAAATTGAAGAATAAAAACCATATGATCATCTCAATAGATGCAGAAAAAGCTTTTGACAAAATTCAACACCGATTTATGAAAAAAACTCTCCAGAAAGTGGGCATCGAGGGAATCTACCTCAACATAATAAAGGCCATATATGACAAACCCACAGCAAACATCATTCTCAATGGTGAAAAACTGAAAGCATTTCCTCTAAGATCAGGAACAAGACAAGGATGTCCACTCTCGCCACTATTATTCAACATAGTTTTGGAAGTCCTAGCCACGGCAATTAGAGGAGAAAAAGAAATAAAAGGAATACAAACTGGAAAAGAAGAAGTAAAACTGTCACTGTTTGCAGATGACATGATACTATACATAGAGAATCCTAATGATGCTACCAGAAAACTACTAGAGTTAATCAATGAATTTGGTAAAGTTGCAGGATACAAAATTAATGCACAGAAATTTCTTGCATTCCTATACACTAATGATGAAAAATCTGAAAGAGAAATTAAGGAAACACTCCCATTTACCACTGCAACAAAAAGAATAAAGTACCTAGGAATAAACCTACCTAGGGAGACAAAAGACCTGTATGCAGAAAACTATAAGACACTGATGAAAGAAATTAAAGATCATACCAACAGATGGAGAGATATACCATGTTCTTGGATTGGAAGAATCAATATTGTGAAAATGACCATACTACCCAAAGCAATCTACAGATTCAATGCAATCCCTATCAAATTACCAATGGCATTTCTTATGGAAGTAGAACAAAAAATCTTAAAATTTCTATGGCGACACAAAAGACCCCGAATAGCCAAATCAGTCTTGAGGGAAAAAATCGGAGCTGGAGGAATCAGACTCCCTGACTTCAGACTATACTACAAAGCTACAGTAATCAAGACAATATGGTACTGGCACAAAAACAGAAATATAGATCAATGCAACAAGATAGAAAGCCCAGAGATAAACCCACACACCTATGTTCAACTAATCTATGACAAAGGAGGCAAGCACATACAAGAGAGAAAAGACAGCGTCTTCAATAAGTGGTGCTGGGAAAAGTGGACAACTATATGTAAAAGAATAAAATTAGAACACTTCCTAACACCATACACAAAAATAAACTCAAAATGGATTAGAGACCTAAATGTAAGACTGGACACTATAAAACTCTTAGAGGAAAACATAGGAAGAACACTCTTTGACATAAATCACAGCAAGATCTTTTTTGATCCACCTCCTGGAGAAATGGAAATAAAAATAAACAAATGGGACCTAATGAAACTTAAAAGCTTTTGCACAGCAAAGGAAACCATAAACAAGACGAAAAGACAACCCTCAGAATGGGAGAAAATATTTGCAAACGAATCAACGGACAAAGGATTAATCTCCAAAATATATAAACAGCTCATGCAGCTCAATATTAAAAAGACAAACAACCCAATCCAAAAATGGGAAGAAGATCTAAATAGACTTTTCTCTAAAGAAGACAGACAGATGGCCAAGAAGCACATGAAAAGCTGCTCAGCATCACTAATTATTAGAGAAATGCAAATCAAAACTACAGTGAAGTATCACCTCACACCAGTCAGAGTGGGCATCATCAGAAAATCTACAAACAACTAATGCTGGAGAGGGTGTGGAGAAAAGGGAAGCCTCTTGCACTGTTGGTGGGAATGTAAATTGATACAGCCATTATGGAGAACAGTTGGAGGTTCCTTAAAAAACTAAGAATTACCAAATGACCCAGCAATCCCACTGCTGGGCATATACCCAGAGAAAACCATAATTCAAAAAGACACATGCACCCCAATGTTCATTGCAGCAGTATTTACAATAGGCAGGTCATGGAAGCAACCTAAATACCCATCGACAGATGAATGGATAAAGAAGATGTGGTACATATATACAATGGAATATTACTCAGCCACAAAAAGGAACGAAATTGGGTCATTTGTAGGGACGTGGATGGATCCAGAGACTGTCATACAGAGTGAAGTAAGTCAGAAACAGAAAAACAAATATCGTATATTAACGCATATATGTGGAACCTAGAAAAATAGTACAGATGAACCAGTTTGCAGGGCAGAAATTGAGACACAGATGTAGAGAACAAACGTATAGACACCAAGGGGAGAAAGCTGCAGGGTGGGGGGTGGGGGTGGTGGTGTGATGAATTGTGTGATTGGGATTGACATGTATACACTGATGTGTATTAAACTGATGACTAATAAGAACCTGCTGTATAAAAAAAAATTAAATTAAATTAAAAAAAGAAGAGTTACAGTTCTAGTTTTCATATCCAGAGCTACAATTCATCTCAAATTAATTTTTCCTTATGGAGTAAGGTAGGGGTTGAGGTTCACTTGTATTCATAGTGATATATAGTTTTTTCAGCCCCATCTCCCCCCACTGATTTCCCTTGACATCTCTGTGAAAAACCAGTTGATCGTGTATGTATGGATCAATTTCTAGATACCCTATTCTGCTGTAGTGATCTTTTCTACCCTGTGTTCAGCTTCCATTATTTCTGAGGAAATGCCTGCCAACGTTTCTAATGTCGTTCCCCTGAATGTAATGTGTCTTTTTAATTTGGCTGCCTTTAGATTTTCTATTTACCTTTTATATTTAGCATTTGACATGACCTTCATAGGTGTCATTTTGTTTTAACTTAGTTATCCTGCTTGGGGTTTGCTGATCATGTTAGATTTGTGGGTCAATTTCTCTGACAAATTTTGTAAAATTATTGGCCATTATCTCTTCAAATATTTTGTTTTTGCATTCTCTCTCATCTCCCTCTGGGACCACAACTAGTTACATGTCAGACCATTTGATAATATTCTATAGTTCCGAGATGCTCTGTGCAGTGTTCTCAGCAGTTTTTCTCTTCATTTTATTTTATTTCGGATAAATATGCTTCACTTTATTTCAGATAAATTCTATTGACTTGTCTTCAGGTTCATTGATCCTTTCTTCTCTGTGTCTAGTCTGATCTTTATCCCATTATATAAATGTGTCATTTAATATCTTTTTTTTTTTTAACTTTCCATTTAGTTCTTTCTTAGCATTTCCTTTTTTCCTCCTGATACTCCCCATCTATTGTCTACCTTTTCTATTAGATCCTTTAACACGTTTATCATAGTTATTTTAAAGTCCTTGTCTGCTAATTCCAACATCTGGGATTTTGGTGGTCTGCTTCTAGTGACTAATTTTTTTCTTGATTTTGGGTCACAGGTTCCTATTTCTTCACCTTTCTTTCTTTCATTTTTGTTTTTCTGCTTACTCAGCTGAGGGTAAAAAAAAGACTAAAATAGATAATATTTACCCCAGGAAAAGGTATGCTCTTTCCTTTGTCAGGCTAAGTCAATATAACCTGTAGTCAAACAGTGGCTTGTTTTTGTTGCAGCTGTAGTTCAATCAGTTCACCACTGGCTTCAAAAAGTTTTGAGGTCTGGATCATTAATTTTCCTCCAGAAGAGCCAATTCCAGGAAGAGTCAGATACTGGAATTATCTCACAAGGTTTTTAAAGCAGCTGTAATCAAAAAATGCTTAAACAATCAATTAAAAAGTATCTTTAAATAACTAAGAAAATAGAAAATTTGAGCAAAGAAAAAGATGTTATCAAAAAGAACCAAGTGGAAATTATAGAGTTGAAAAATACAATAATTAAAATAAAAACTCAGTGGATGGGCCTGATAAGTAGAGTAGAGATAATGGAAAATAGAATGAGTGAACTTGAAGGCAGATCAATAAACTTAACTCAGTTTTAACAACAGCAAGAAAATAGATTGGAAAAAATAAGCAGAGCTTCAGGGTTCTGTGGGAAAATAACAGAAGATCTGACGTTTATATCATTACAGTCTCAGAACGAGAGGAGGAAGAATGTGGAACTGAAAAAGTATTCAAAGAAATAATGACTGAGAACTCCCCAAATTTTGCAAAAGACATAAACCTACAGTTTCAAGAAGTTGAGCAGATCCCATATAGGAAAACCCCAAAGAAATCCACACCAAGACCCAGCACTGCTAAACTTCTGAAAATCAAAGAGAAAGAAAAAGTCTTGAAAACAATCAGAAAGAAGTGTCACATTATCCATAAAGGAACATCCATTCAAATGACAGCGGTTTTTTCATCTGAAAATATGGAGGCCAAAAGGAAGTGGCACAATATTTTTCAAGTATTGAAAGAGATATCAATTCTGAATGCTGTATATAGTGAAACTCTCTTTCAGAAGTAAAGAGAATATAAAGACGTTCTCAAGTGAAGGAAAATTAAGAGAATTTGTTGCTAGCAGATCTACTCTTAAAGGATGGCTAAAGGAAGCTCCTGCAACAAAAAGAAAATTATATCAGAAGAAGGTTGGGAGATTCATAAAGGAAATAAGAACAGAATGGGTAAAAATAGAAGTAAACGTAATGGACTATTCTTCACCTCACAGGTTTCTTTAATCATATTTTATGGTTGGAGCAAAAGTTATAATACCATGTGATGTGGTACTCAAAGTATGTAGATGAAATATTTAAGACAAAATATATTTTAAAAATGGGAAGGGTAAAGGGACCTAAATGTAAGGTTTCTGCACTGCAGTTGAAGGAATAAAATGTCAACAACAGTAGGCTGTGATAAGTGACATGTGTAAATGGTATCACCTAGAGAAACCACTACGAAACCTAGAAAAAACAATATACTTAAAAACATTATAAATAATCAAAATGGAAGGAAAAAACAGAAGAATGACAAACACAGAAGAGCAAACATAAAACAAATAAAATGTCAGATTTAAGCCCTGTCATGTCAATACTTAGCTGTAAATGGTCTAAATATGCCAATTAAAAGACAAAGCCCAATTCACCTACAAAAGCAACTGTCTACAAAAACTCACTTCAAACATAACATTGGCAGGTTGAAAGTAAAAGAGTAGAAAAAAGATATATCATGCAAACATGAATTTAAAGAGTAGGAGTGACTATATTAATATCAAATAAAGTAGACTTCAGAGCAAAGAAAAGTACGAGAGAAAGAGTATTAATTATAAAAGAAGTTATAGCCATCCTAAATGCGTACGCACCAAACAACAGAGCTTAAAAATAAAAGTACATGCAGCAAAATCTGATAAAGCTGAAAGGAGAAATAGGCAAATCCATAATTGCAGTTGGTTTCTTTAACACCCCACTTGCAGCAATTGATAGAACTACTAGACAGAAAATCAGCAAGGATCGAGAAGAACTGAACAACACCATCAACCGACAAGATCTAATCTGATATTTATAGAACACTCTACCTAACAACAGCAGAATACATATTCTTTTCAAGCACCCGGGGAACATTTACCACAATGGATCCTAGGTCACAAAACAAATATTAACAAATTTAAAGGAACTGAAAATCATACATAATGGAATAAAACTAGAAAAATCTCCAAACACTTGGAAATTATACAACATCCTTCTGAATAATCCATAGTCAAAAAGAAAGTCTCAAAGGATATTTTTTTTAAATATAAGAATGAAAATGCGTATATCAAAGTTTGTGGGATACAGCTAAAACAGTGGCAGAGGTAAATTTGTAACACTGTTTATATTCAAAAAGAGGAAAGACCTCAAATCAATGATCTAAGTTCCTAACTCAAGAAACTAGAAAAAGAAGAGCAAAATAAACCCACTGCAAGGAGAAAGAAAAAAATAATAAAGATTATAAATCAATGAAACGGAAAACTGTCAAAACTCAACATTAAAAATCAAATAATCCAATTAGAAAATGGGCAAAAGACATGCACAGACATTTCACTGAAGAGGATATACATATGGCAAATAAGCACATGAAACGATACCATTAAGCATTAGAGAAATGCAAATTAAAACCATAATGCAATATCACTATATACCTATCCAATTGGCTAAAATAAAAAACAGTGATGACACTAAATGCTGGAGACAATATGGGAAAACTAGATCACTTATATATTGCTGGCAGGAATGTAAAATGGTAACCCTCACTGGGAAGTAGTTTGGCAGTTCCTTTTAAAACTAAAAATGGACTTAACATGTGATTCAGCAATTGTACTGTCTTATACATTTATCCAAAGAAATGAAAACTTATTTTCGGGACTTTCCTGGTGGTGCAGTGGTTAAGAATCCGCCTGCCAAAGCAGGGGTCATGGGTTTGAGCCCTGATCCAGGAAGATCCCAGCAGGGGACATGGGTTTGAGCCTTGATCCAGGAAGATCCCACACGCCGAGAAGCAACTAAGCCCGTGCACCGCAACTACTGAGCCTGCGTGCCACAACTACTGAAGCCTGCATGCCTAGAGTCCATGCTCTGCAACAAAGGGAAGCCACTGCAATGAGAAGCCAGTGCACTGCAACAAAGAGTAGCCCCTGCTCGCCGCAACTAGAGAAAGCCCACGTGTAGCAACGAAGACCCAACGCAGCCAAAAAATAAATAAATAAATTTATACTAAAAAGAAAAAGAGAAAATTATTTTCACACAGAAATTTGACACGAATGTTCACAGAAGCTTTATTTGTAATAGCCAAATAGTGGAAACTATTCAAATGTCTGTCAGTGGTGACCAGTTAAACAAACATCCATACCATAGAATTCTACTCAGCCATAAAAATGAATAAACTATTGATACACACAACAACTTGGATGAACCTCAAGGAAATTATGCTGAGTGTAAACAGCTAATTTCAAAATGATACATATTGTATAATACAATCTATATAACTTTTGTGAAATAATTATAGAAAGAATATATTAGTGGTTGCCAGAGGTTAAGGATGGGGGAAGGGGTAGGTACAGCTGAAAAGGGACAGTATGAGGGAGCCTTGTGGTGATGGTATATTTAAGTATCTTGATTGTGGTGGTGGTTACATGTCATGTACCATGATACATACATGATAAAATTGCATAGAGCTATACACACACACACACACACAGAAATGGATACATGTATAGCTGGTGAAATCTGAATAAACTCTGTGGATTGTACCAATGTCAGTTTCCTGGTTTTCACATCATGCTATAGTTATGCAAGATGTTAACACTCGGGAAGGCTGGGTAATAGGTACATGGGACCTCCCTGTACATTTCTTTGCAACTTCCTGGACTCTGTAATTATTTTGAAATAAACCCACACATACAACACGTGCATGGTCTCAATTTATTCTATGAGAGATTAACATTATATGAGCACTATGGCCAAAAATGTTTAAAGTCTCATCTTATGGAGAAGGGAGTAAAATTCTAATTGGTTGACACGTCACCTGTTATGGATAGATTTTCTTGCTCTTTTTCATTTTTACTCCTTTCCTTGTCATTTAAGTTAGTTATATGCTACTGTAATTAACATAATGCTCTTTCTAAGATGTACTATTAGGAAGAAGATGAAAGTTTGGTGAACAGACATATTTTCAGTAGTCAGTTAAAGCAAACAATGGCCTTATAATTAGAAAACTTAACAGCGTGATGAATCTCTTCCCAATAAAACCCACTGCTCTCCGCCTACTTAGGGAAACTTCCAGTGTTTACACTGGATTTCTCCATGGGCTTATTTCACGTAAACATGCACAGCCTAGCTTCTCTCTGTACAGGCTGAAGTTCAAGAAAAGAGCCCAATTTGCCTTCATTACATCAGATACATTAACAGTGCCTTGTGCATAGGTCCATCTGAGTGTATTTGCCACGAGGGCAGGGAACATAGGACTGAACTATCTCACTGATTTGGTCATCCAACGTAACTTCCGGCAGAAACTTATGAAAATTCAATAGCAATAAGACTGACATGGTGCCAGCCCTCCTGACACTGGTGGGGTCAACCTAGTGGGGACCTCTTAATATGTTTAGTACGTTAGAGTTTACATCATTTCATTTGCTCTTTATAGAACTTATGAAGTAAGTAGTATAAGCCTCATCTTACAGGTAACAGAGGTAAAGCCTGGAAAGATCAAATGACTTGGACAAGATCATAAAATGCCAGGACTTCCAACTCAATCAAGTCTAGTGCTTGTTGCTCTGTATCATGGAATTTCATCTTGCATGGATATAACTTTCATGAACTAAGCCATACCCACTCATAATAAAAAAAACTACTAATAATTTAAGTAGTACCACGAGACAACACTTGCATGTACATTTCATCATTGATTATACATTAGTCTATATTACATATTCATATTACATAATAGATTTATATAAACAAATCCACATACAGTATATTTTGTGGGTGCTTTAAGGGATTCTAAAGATAATTGCAGCTACTGGGATTTTAGACTCATGAACTTAATTTAAAATGTTACATAAACCCTTTATAAAACTGTCTCCACTGTCCGATAATAATTCAACAGTGCTAAGGAACAAAGAACAATCCTACTGTAGGAAATCAGTCTGAACCCCTTTCCTAAGAAAATCTTGCATGATACCATCTTCTTTTTACTTTTCTTAATTCTAAAAGTAACATATTTATTATAGAAAACTTGAAAAAAATTTCTATTTTGGATTTTTAAAATTATCACAAGTTTGCTTTCTTAAATAGGTAACGTGAACTGGTAGGATAATCTACATCAAGAAAATTAGTAAATGTTTATAGACCACATGAATATAACAGAATTTTAACCTTTTCTGTATGGCTCAGTTACACAGGTATCTTTTCTAAAGCATTAAAATTGGATTTTTACAAATTTAGTTTGTGGACGTCTTCTCAGAAGTGTTTACACATTAAGCAAAGAGCATCTGGCCCTTGGCTATGTTTTATTTGTGTACTTTAAAAAGTGCCAAGGAAATTCCATTGCCCACCACCTGTCAGATGCACATGACTTCTCCCTCTCCTTTGGGGTAGCTTTTTCATCAGACAATAGAAAATTTAAATTGCTGTGACCCTTGTGTTCCATCCAGGCCTCTCAATTTCCTCCAATGTTTTGTGGTTTTAATTTTCACTAACACTTTGGGGTTTCAAGTGTACTAACCTCAGGTTGTACTGACACTGACCCTGGCTGCTGAGCCAATAGAGTGAATGTGGATTTTACAACGATGGGTCAGTTGTTTGTTACTGAATGGAGAATGTGTTTCAGAACTTCTGGCACTGTCCTGATTTTGCACAATGATACCCTGCTAAATAAAAGTAACTCTTTAAATATACAACCAGGCTTCCCTGGTGGCGCAGTGGTTAAGAATCCGCCTGCCAATGCAGGCGACGTGGATTCGATCCCTGGCCTGGGAAGATCCCACACGCCACGGAGCAACTAAGCCCGTGCACCACAACTACTGAGCCTGCGCTCTAGAGCCCACGAGCCACAACTACTGAATCCCGTGTGCCTAGCACCCGTGCTCCGCAACAAGAGAAGCCACAGCAATGAGAAGCCTGCCCACTGCAACAAAGAGTAGTCCCTGCTCGCCGCAACTAGAGAAAGCCTGTGCACAGCAACGAAGACCCAACACAGCCAAAAATAAAAACAAATTTATAATAAATAAATAAATATACAACCAAATGAATTTAATATTTATGATTTTGTAAGACTTTTTCATAGAAAAAGCTTTCACTAATCAGAAAAAAAAATTTTCAGGCCACATAAAAATGTTCAGTAAGCAAAAATATGATCACTGCACATGTATTTTACCCACATGATATCGTAAAAGAGAGAAACAGCTAGGAAATTCTCGATGGGTTTTAGGGTTGTGACAGAGACTTCTGCTCAGCAAAATCTACATTCTCCTCTTGTTCCTGGACTCCCAGTGTTAGGCTGTATTTTCCAGCTTCCTTTGCGGTTAGGTGTGGCCATGTGACTGAGTTCTAGCCAGTGGAATGTGAGTAGGAGTAATGTTAGCCAGGACCAGGCCCAGCTCATAAAACCTTCCTATGTGTACTCCTCCATGTTTTTTCCCCTTCAACCATTTGAATGTCAGCAGGTAACTAAATACAAAGTATTTTTACGTTTTTTAGTACAAAATCATCATCACCATCACAGCAGTTATTACTATAATGTCCACTTTGTGCCAGCCCCCGATTTAAGAGCTATCCGTGCATTAACTCATTTCGCCTTAACAATCCTGTGAGATAGGTACCATAGTAATAGTGTTTCCACTTTTCAGATGAGGAAACTGAAGTGCAGGGATGTTAAGCAACTTCCCCAAGGTCACACAGCAAACAAGTGGCAAGGCTGGGTGAGCGTGCTGCAGTCCAGGTTCCAGTGTCTGTGCTTTGTGCTAGACATTACTCTAATTCTTTACCGATTAGTAACATGTGTTTCATGTTTTGTGATAACTCTAAGTTAACCTAAATATGTGTTCAGTCAGAAAGTCCCTACTAGCTAACAGAATTTCATCTTCGGCTTTCCCAGCAGTTGAGTTGGTTTGCCACTCCCAATTCCTTATAAATTCATTCTTTAGCTAGTAGAACAGCTATCTTGCCTTTGGATTTCAAAGCCTCACTTAGGCATCCTTAATTGTCTTTCGTTAACAATTTTACCTGCTAGTACTTGGAGGGAATTTGAGACAAAGGAAGAAGTAAACAGCATTATTAAAAGGTATTTCATGGTTTCTTCCTCTCTCCATCTCTCTCTGTAACCAGAGGAGAAAGACTTCTCCCCAGGCTTATGGTTTGCTTGGTGCTGAAGACAGAGGGTCATAGGGAAGATTCAGTCAACTCTTTGCATTCCAAAGCAGTTGAGCATGAGTTACACTCCATCTTAGAGCATAGTCCTGAGGAATGAAGTAGCCAGAAGCCTGCCCTGAGTCCCAGCTTTTAGAAACTCTTTCTGGCATAGAGGCCCCACAGTACCATCATTCTGTGGGGTCTCCTCTCTCACCCTCTCCATATCGTCTTTACTATGTCACACAGTATTTCTCTGATTTCTGTTTCAAACTTAACTGCTGTTTAACATTTTAAACTAATGTCTTCTGCTATCAACTGAAACTGTTTCAGAGAGATAGACAGATGAAAGAAACATATTTTTCTGATACTTAAAAGTATCTTACTCCTGTAACTTTATTATTCTCATACATAAAGATCCATACTCATAAACAGTATTCTCACACCATTCTTGAACTGGAGTAATTAAAAAACATGTGGGTGAAAAAATACGGCCCTTGAGTTGAAAAATATCCCCCAACCCCGCTCTCCACCTTAACAACTTGAAGAATATCTAGAAAGGCCACTGCATTGTACCTACCAAAGGAAATCAGCCTATTTATTGTCTAAAAATGGCTAAGTCTTGAGACTTTTAATCAACAAAATCTTAATGGATACTTCATAAAACTTCGAATTACTGGCAGCCTATTTTCCTATCCTTGGCCTGGGAAATATTTATAGATTAATTCTTCAGCCAAGAATCCATCTTTGGGACTTCCCTGGTGGCACAGTGGTTAAGAATCAGTCTGCCAGTGCAGGGGACATGGGTTCGAGCCCTGGTCCGGGAAGATCCCACATGCCGTGGAGCAACTAAGCCCGTGTGCCACAACTACTGAGCCTGTGCTCTAGAGCCCATGAGCCACAACTACTGAGCCCACGTGCCTCAACTACTGAAGCATGCCTAGAGCCCGTGCTCTGTGACAAGAGAAGCCACCGCAATGAGAAGCCTGTGTACCACAACAAAGAATAGCCCCCACTCACCACAACTAGAGAAAGCCCGTGCACAGCAACGAAGACCCAATGCAGCCAAAAATAAATAAATAAATAAATTTATTAAAAAAAAAGAATCCATCCTTAATCCTCCTTACCTACACAGGTGAAAGGCATCAATATACCTTTGGAAGAAATATTGTAAGTAACACAGTTGTCCTGTTGAAAAATACTGATTAAAATGTCAGTTCAGCAAAGCAAGTCTGCCTCTGTATCTTGGAATAATTTAGGACTCGGAGTCTACTGAGTACCTTTGTGGACACTTCAAAATATGTAGAGATTTCTGTCTCTGGTTTTTAAGTTGTAGCATGTGTTATTGGGAATTTGAAGAGCTTTTCCATGGCTCCTTCCTTCATCACACTGAGTTCCTAGTGGGTTGGAACCAAGCCATATTTCTTCTGGCCTTTAACAAAGAAAAAAATAAAGAAGAGAAAAAAAGAAGAAGTAAAAAAGGAAAAAGAAAAAAGGAGAGTCCACATGTCTTTGGACCTTAGGACACAGTGAGTGCTTTGAAATCAAACAGAAGCAGAATTACTGCCCAGTCTTCTAAGTGTGTTATGGATTGATGAGTCGACATTTGAAAAGTGCTTGAAAGTTCTTAGATGAAAGACCACAGATCTGTATAAAGTATTATCATTATAAAAGTAACTCAATTTTCCTGTGGTTATTCTTTTTTTAAAAAGGAATATTCATTTGGTTGCTGTTTTAATCAATTAAAAAAAAATTAAAACCACCCAAAGTAGGATATTCTTGTAAAAGAATGTGAAATAATCAGGACTTTTCTGGGATTAAAAAAAGGGAGTAGGTAGCTGAGCAATGCCTTTAAGAATGCTCAAGGTGCTGCCTGGATGGTAATATTGGAGAACTGTATTAATACAATTAAAATGTTTTTTATAATTGTATTTAATGAACTATAACAGGAAAATTTCTAATCACCATTTTTCACTTTTTTTCTATCTAGTTTTACAGGGAAACCACATTTCTCCAGGATCACAAAATAAAATATAAGCCTCATATTCTTTACATGCCCATTCCTTCTTCTTTTTTTTTTTTTTTTTTTTTTTTTTTTACGGTACGCGGGCCTCTCACTGTTGTGGCCTCTCCCGTTGCGAAGCACAGGCTCTGGACGCGCAGGCTCAGCGGCCATGGCTCACGGGCCTAGCTGCTCCGCGGCATGTGGGATCTTCCCAGACCGGGTCACGAACCCGCGTCCCCTGCATCAGCAGGCGGACTCTCAACCACTGCGCCACCAGGGAAGCCCCATTCCTTCTTTTTTTGAAGAGAAGCTGTATTCTACATCCAGGCTGCACACAAGAAGGAATGTAGTCAATCAACTACTAATAGTTTATGTATCCTCCATTGAGAGTAGGACCTATAATCTTCTCACTTCACTGAGCACAGTGGCTGTAACTGTCACAGTGGCTATGACCTGAATTATGTTGGGAATATATCATATACTGGACTTCCCTGGCAGTCCAGTGGTTAAGACTCCACACTCCCAATGCAGGGGGCACGGGTTCGATCCCTGGTTGGGGAAGGTCCCACATGCTGTGTGGCTCAGCCAGAAAAAAGGAAAAAAGAAAGAGAAAAAATATATATATCATGTACTACCTAAATCCTTTTATAGCATGCTGATGAAACAGAGAATAATATATTACTGTTTCAAAGAAGTTGTTTGAAAAAAATTATACTAAGCATTTTCTCATTTTTATTAAGTCAATAAATATGTATTAAATATGTGAGTATAATAAACAGAATAAAGAAAATGAAAGTTTTTCTTTATGGTCCACAGATAACTGCTCAGATTCTCCAGGTTGATAAATTCTTATGTACAAAAGGAGAGAAAAGTGAAATGCAGAGCAGAGATTTCTCCTCTTCTTTGTTCTTTCTTCCAACTTGGCCCAAGTCCGAACTTGTTTTCAGAGTTATCTCCTAACCACCCAGGCAACTGTAATTTATTAAGTTATACTCTGGCTCCAAAGATGTCAAGTGTTTCCCAAAGTGATGAACTAAAGACCACACCTCACATATGTTAATTCCAAAAAACTCAAGAATCAGAACTTTAAAATTATATTCTTGGTCAAAAGGTATAACACTTTCTTTTATATTCTTTCAAATAAGAGAAATAAAAGTAGAGGTTTGGGGAAAGCATTCAAGTATTTCAGTAGGGAGTTTTCTCCTAAGTTTCCTTTGGACACCAAGCCAAAGCATTTTTGACAGATAATTGGACTAGAAATAGTGCCCTTGGAAACCATCAGCCAGCATTCCCACCCATTAATTAGGTGATTCATTTTCATCTTTTTTCCTCCCCATTTCACCCTCCACCCCTGGTTCCTTTTCCCACCCTTTCCTTGTTGGTTTTTCTTTGGATCATCTATACCTCTGCTCTCCTCCTCTATTTATTTGTGCTATAACTCACTGCCTCTGGATATATTTCCTGTTCTTATTGTCTCTCCCAGCCTCTGGGTACCTCTTTGACAGATCCTCCTGTCTTACTACTTTGTAAAAAACCTTAAGCATGTTGCAAGTGAGAAACCTCTCTAGAAGCCTCTCTGGACTGCTCCAACTTCCAGTGATTTTTATTTCCCTTAAAGTTCTGCGGCACCAATGACTGGTACCACACAATTAGTACTTTATTGCTGTTTGTTCATCTTTCACGTCTTTTCTTTCCAATTGAGTAGGCAGCTACTCAAGGACATGGAACATCACATCTAAGTCTTGAAAAACATACTGTATAAACTTAACAAATAGTTACTGACGGAGTAGGATGGTGGACATGTCTCATGGAAGTAAGTTAGAGCCTCATTTGGGGATAACAGGATTTGAGGTAAATGAGTTTTAGATAGTTAAGCTCTTTTACTCAAGAATATAGGAGACACATGGGTTACAAGAAGCTAACTAATGGAATATAGAACTTTTGCCTCAAAGAGGCATTTCTATTGCTTCATCAGTTAGTGACCCGATATTGTGTGGAAGTAAGGTTTCAGAATTCCTCCTAGAGGTTCTGAGTATACGAACTCATGAGCCGTGGGTCTGAGACCACTTCTGTCATAAATTAGCTTAGTAATCATGAGTAGGTCAACCTTTTGTGGCTTCAGTTTCCTCCTCTGTCAAATGAGGGAGTTGAATAGATGCCCTTTAAAAACCAAATAAAGAAAACAAAAACAAAACTAAAGAATGATTAGTACCCTCATTTAGACCTTATCAGGAAGTGTTATTGTTTATCCTGCCATAAATCTATTTTAAACACATGCCCTACTTAGAGGATCACTCATTCAAATATCCAGAGAAATGTCATCCAGATGAGACCCAGAGAAGAAAAGAAGAAAAATGAAATGGCAATTCTAGGTACTACTTTTATTGTCATCAGAACCATTTACTTCCTACAGATAGGTATCTTGTTGGACAATAGAAAACTAGTAGGAAAAATCTTCAACCTGTCATATTTCTTATTACTCTATGAGATACAAGACAAGGAAAAAAACCAACTGATCTTCAGTACCAGCGAATATCAGATAGGTGAAATACTTTTAAGTCCGGAATGATGAGGTTAATAAAAGGTTACAGAAATCCAAGTGTGCTGGAATGCCAATTTGACACTCCAATGTTAGTAAAACAGTGCATGCCAGAGCTACTTTCTTAAATCAAGCAATCTCTGTGGTAAAGGAAAATGGATCAAAATATCAAGGCAAGCATGCCATTGGCTTGAGGTATGTGTCAGATTTATTGTGGCCGAGAAGATTAAAATCAGCCAGCATTAAGGAGGGTGTGTATGTGCCGCATTCAGATGTCAGGAAGTCTGAAAATTACGCCATCAACCCAAAGAGTTTCCTGGGTTGACGATAAATAAAGGACACACTTAAAACAGAAAGGCTGAAAAGCAGCCGAGACCTGAAGATAAAGTGATCACTTGAGTCGTGGCATTACCTGTGCCTACGGTTAAGAGAGCAAACCTAAAGATAGCAAGATGAATCAAGGTCATGTGAAAAGACTATAATGAGAGTGAGGAGAAAGGTTGCTGACACAGGCTCAAAAATATGGTGTCAGGGTGGGGCACCAGAATGCACTCCAGGGTACAGACCTTTTCAGAGAATGGAATTGGGAGTTACGCCCATGTTTCAGAAGAGCAGGGGTGGAAGGTTGAGAGAAGGCTGGAGAGAAAGGAATGACCGACCTCGTGCATTGAGAAAAAACACTATTTAACTGCCGGAGGAGTGTACTCTGGCCTAGCCCAGGAGAGCAGAGAGAGGCGGGTGATGGTCCCACCACCCTTCAGAGGGCCAGCCAGCCACAGACAGACCTCAAATAGGGCAGCGATCCTTTGAGGCCAAAGGCGGATCTGTAAAAACCCAAATCATAGTGACTTTTTAGTTTCTTTGGCTCTTCCTTAGAAACCACGTGACCACTAACATTCTACTTCTTTTCCCCCTGAGCTGACCCGCATCCAATTCATACATTCCCTATATCCACAAAAGTCACGGCACACACCCAGTCATCAGCCTGTACCAGGCACCAGTGATGAGTCCTGTCTACGGCAAAGCTGAGTGGCTGCTCGGCTGTGGCATCAGCAAGCTTGGTTCGCTGGAGTGTGTAAAGAGCCCTGCCTCTATGGCCACGCTGGGGTCCAGTCCCAGCCCTTCCATTGCCAATTCTGGGACCTTGAGGGAACTGTTTTAATGTCTTTGAATTTTTCTCATCTACAAAATGATAAAACAAACATCTATTTTGCAGGGCTGCTGTGAGAACTGAATGGTATTTGAATATATGTAAAGCACTTGGCATGTGCTGAGCGGTATTCTAGAAATGGAAGCGATTATTATTAATTCTCTGTACTCTTCTCCTTTAAAAAAAAAAATCATGTTTTGACCATTCCTTCCCCTTTTTCAAAAAAATCCATGGCTTTAATCCCCTCCCCTGCCCAAGCACCAAGTACCCTTACGTTGCCCCATCTTTCCTGTTAGAGAAATCAATTTGATTATGTCACTCATATCAAAGGGTGACTCTAAAAAGCAATGCATATAATGGGATTGGGCAATGATTATATAAAAGAATAATTTGTGGAGAGATATTCACAGCAGATAGGCTGTCCTCAAATGACATTTCTATAGATGAGTAATCATTCATTCTGCTTCTGGGTAAGACAAGCCTTATCTGGCTTGGATTCTACATCTCTACCGTGCTTCCTTTTATACTAATTCAATCTAATTTGAAGGTAAATAGTGTAACCAAAAAAAACATTACCCACTTCATTCTACACGGCTATGCCACCGCACAGCAAATGATTGCCAAGAGACACTAGTAAACTTTTCCAACACATATTTTGCCCAGACAATGGCTGAATGGAAACCCAGTGAAACAGATAAGGGTTGATGACTCAAGTCTCCAAACAAGTTTTCAGTTAAATAAAGCTTCAAAGGCTAATCACCATATAAAACCCACCCTAGCTAGAAACAAGGCATTCAATAATAATCAACAACTCCCTACAAGATCACAAACTTGGAACTTCGGAAACAGAAAATTAAACTGGACACCAAGGCTAGTGCCATAACAACATGGACAAATTTCAAAAACATAGAGTTGAGAGTAAAAAACAAGCTGCTGGATGTGTACCAAATGATACTGTTCACAGTTAAGTTTTAAAAAACGACAAGCAATACTAAATACATGTTTTAAGAGTACATACATATGAAGTGACAAAATAAAGATATGCAGGAGAATAAAAAATAATAGTAGTTGCTGGAGGGAGGGGCAGGAAGAGGAATGAAGTTGGGGAAGGTAACACAGGTTAGAACCTCCATTGTATTTGTAATATTTTAGGTCTTATTTGGATGATGGGTACCCAGATAATATGTAATTCTCTAAATCTCTTTATTTTTCTGTGGTATTTCATATTAAAAATATTAAAAATAAGAACAGTTCTACGACACAAAATTGTTGACCTATGCGAGAGAAGTCTGTTCGATAATATTGGTAAGTTGTTAGTAATAATAAAATGGATCCTAGCAACCCTCACTTCCATTTCACTGGGTTGAGTGGGGAGAGAATAGGGGAGGGTTAGATAAGAGGGAGCTGAGCTAAAGGGGAGAAGGCCTGCCTTGAGACAACTCTTTGATAGGGGCTGAGCAAGGGCAATCTGGGTCAAGGTGGAAGCATCAGCCTCTGGCTCATTCCTGCTCTCAAGACCTTCCCAGCAGGCAAAACTAGATAAGGCAGGTGAAGCATGAAGCCCTATACCTTTTAGGATCTTAGTCTACATAGGAGGTCAGCTATCTTAGTCTACATAGGAGGTACAGAGTACTCAGGGCCAGCTTCATGAGCATGTGACCTGTGTAGTCAGTCACACAAGTGTTCCTCGTGGTTGGTTTAATGTCACTGTCTTGAAATTCTTAGTAGTGTTGTCTTTGAACCTGTGTTGTGTAAGTGAAGACCGATGGAACAACGGAGTGTGTGCACAAACAGAGGAGCTACAAGCATTATGTGTGTCTGCCACTGTTCCTTCCCACCCTGTCCACATACAGCAGTCGCAATGCCCGTGAACAAAGACTTCTGGTAGACCCACAACGTGTGGGAGGTTCAGTGAGACCCAAAGTGAGTACAAGGTAGCTGTGTTATGTCTAAGACTGAGTAAGTGGAATTGCTGACAGCCTGACAGGCTCTGCTTTCCATTTGAACCAGAATTTTCTTCAAATGCAGAAAGAAAGCAGTAGTGTTCTAAGAAACACTAACAACCAAAAAACCCTATCACATCATTTCTTATTCCTGCTACTTCTCCATATTAGCCAACCACGTATGTTGAAAAAAGGCATAAAGGAAAAGGAAAGGTAGGGCAACCTATAGTTCATTTCCTTTTAGTTTTTCTTTACTCATCAGTAAGATAAACGTAGAAAGTGCATGTATCAAGAAGTTAAATAAAAACAGTGAGTTAGTTTTGTGCAGGCTTTCCACTGTGCTGGTAAGAAAGAAAGAATACACGTGTGTACAAGCTACGAAGAACTGTCTCATTTCAATGACTCTGCATGTGAGTTAGATGTTCTTACATTTGCATTTAAAATTGACTTTGATAATATAGAGATGTGTTGTAAAATTCATGCTAATAATTTAATCTTTAAATTTTTTCTTTACTTAAAATTAATAAATGATAAATAAAACATACCTTAAGAAGTTGAGAGAGAGACTGAGGAAAAAAGGAAAAATCTCTCTATGTTACTACCTTTTTCCCTGCCTTTGAATAAAGGGCCCCACATTTCATTTTGTACAGAGCCCCACCAATTATGTAGCCAGTCCAGAGAACACTTAACTACCAAGTTCTCCCCCAAAGGAAGCATGCTTCTAACAGTCTGAAACGAGTGTTCATTTAATTGATAGTATCTGTATTTAGGCGTATCTCCTGAACAGCATTTTAGGAAGTGTAAGTTTCGAAGACACACTTAGAAAAAAAGAAAAATTGTTAAGTCTGTGCCATTCTGAAGAGAAAGAGGAAATTTAATTGGAATATATACCTCCTAATGTTATGTGGCAATGTTAATCACATTCTCTTCTGAAAACACCTTTTCCCCAAATATCAGTAAGTAGATATGGTTATACATTTTGGTGAAGGTACCTTGAATACTTTTTTGAGAAAGAGAGAGAGGAAGAGAGAGACAGGTTGAGAGCACAGCATGTATGTGTGTGTGTGTGTGTGTGTGTGTGTGTGTGTGTGTGTGTGTGTATGTGTCTGCTCAGCAGTGCACACTCAACACAGGGGAGCACAGAATCCTAGTTCTGGGCTGTCAGTAACTCCCTGGGGCTCCTCCTCGAATTCCAGTTAGGAACTGGTTTTACCTTTATTTATCATACTTAAAACATTTCACAGGGGCTTCCCTGGTGGCGCAGTGATTGAGAGTCCGCCTGCCGATGCAGGGGACACGGGTTCGTGCCCCGGTCCGGGAAGATCCCACATGCCGCGGAGCGGCTGGGCCCGTGAGCCATGGCCGCTGAGCCTGCGCGTCCGGAGCCTGTGCTCCGCAACGGGAAAGGCCACAACAGTGAGAGGCTCGCGTACCGCAAAAAAACAAAAACAAAAACATTTCACAAACATTACTCAAGTGGCTCAAAAGCTTAGGAGACACGTGATGTGTAACTATAACAACTGAAAAAAATCAATGTTTTGAAACAGGTTTTCTCCAAGGTCAGAAAGCTCGTCCTCAAGATCAAGGGACCCACAGGTATTCTTAGCCCCGGCTAACTGTCCTCCCCACACTGGTGAATTGGAGTACATCTGAGCTATCTGGATCTGGAAAGAATAAGTAGTCACCTGCAGCCTCTAAACTGCTTTCCTGGGAAAAGAGTGACCCAAGGCCTGTCTATCCTGGTTGTTATAATAATTAATGCTAGTGGATCTTGGGAGTGACTGATTTGGGTCCACTGTTTTACCCAGCGGTGGGCTCATTTATTTGAGCTTTGTAATTTTCCTTAATAAATAACCAACAAATCCTTAATTTGGTGGCCACTGTCTGTAGGCAAATCTCCAGGGTTTTCTGACTGTCAGAACGTAAAACAGCCATGGGGCAAGGGTTGAGAAAACAGGAAGGATTTATATTATAAACATGTTACTGTCTAGGCTCTCATTTTCCTGGCTGGTCTGATGCTATAGCTTTATTTGATACTTTGACATGGTTGCAACGAAAGGCAAGTGATTTAAAATTACCCAGCTACAGGGAAGTCAATGCACTAGTACATAAGAAGCAAGGTTCATTCATCAACAGAATGTTCCTTGATGTTTTGAGTCAGAACGGATCCTCTCAGAGCTGGGAGGACTCTGCTAAGGATGATAAGGGGTGCTGACCTAGTGCCATTCCTTTCTTTGGGATGAGGTGGTGGGAAGGGGAGCACCACGACTGGAAAAGAGTCAGACAGAATAGGAAATCAGACAGAAAAATAAACCCATTCTTCAGAATATGAGGTGAATTCCATTACTCTTTTAAGGTAGAGTCAAAGAATTTAGACCCAGAAAAGAAAGTAGGGAGGATGCCTTGGATAAAATATTTTCTTTTCCTTCGCCAATCGTGTGGAACAGGCAGACTTACATGTGGACTGCTGAGGTTGATGTTGAAGTGACCTCTGAAAGCAAACCCCCCAGTGAAACTGTTCTGTAAATCGAAATGACTAGACATTCCAGGCCACCGCAGCATAGGGCAGACTGTGCTAATGACAGTTCACCACCTGTGAGTAGCAAGTATTACTGAACAGAAATGGATGGATGCAAATATCCTGTCTGATTTTACAGTAGAGGTAAAATTTTACATTGGATAAAGTTGTGTAAGTAATGGAGATCTAAACAGTTCAAAATTTTAGAGAAAGGCTTTATAAACTTGATAGGTTGTAATAGGAA
Source organism: Delphinapterus leucas (assembly GCF_059928025.1). Classification (NCBI taxonomy): domain Eukaryota; kingdom Metazoa; phylum Chordata; class Mammalia; order Artiodactyla; family Monodontidae; genus Delphinapterus; species Delphinapterus leucas. The sequence goes on from NC_143134.1 coordinate 38,977,494, forward strand.
GACTTTGCTGTTTCGAATCTGAATGGTAGGAACTAAATTTAATCAAAACAGCAGGCCGCAGACTGAAAAGTATATAATATAATATGGACTAATGTGTTATTGGCTCATGTTCACTACAATGAGATTAACTCCCATCAGCATCATAACTTTGCTGGTTAGATCTATGTCCAAAGGACATATGGCCAGAAATAAGGTTAATGCATTTCACATTAAAATTCTGACTTATTTAAGTTGCTTTTAAGAAATCTTCACATTGTATAAACCGATTGTGAAGCATCAAACCCTTCAAAAACCCCTTACATAAACAGTCTTAAAAAATCCGTTTCGAACAGTGGTTATATTGATTTTGCTTATATTTTTAATCAACCAATGAACTTTATTTGTAAAGCCAAAGGTTTGGTTTTAAAAAGCCATATATTTGATGTGCTCCACACCAAAAATCTGCATATTCAAGTGAGCTGCTTTAAAAAAAAAAATCCTAAAATTCTAAAAACTAATTGAAGTCATTAATCTCTTCTAAGGGCTTTTCTTAAAGTAAACAATCCGAAATATTCTTTTTGAAAAGTGGCTTCACTGATGCTTGTTATATTTTTCATCAACCAATAAGCTTTATTTGTAAACTTCAAGACTTGGTTTACAAACGCCATGAGGCCTGGGCAGAATCATCAGAGAGGAGCCCTGCACGTCCTTTGTGCATGAGAGTCAATAGGATTAAGGCTTGAAGAATCGAATAAAACCCTGAGCTGGTTAAGATGGGTGTGTCACATTTCAGGGCTCCCATTTCACAACCGGCATGCCCCACTTTTCATAAAGTAAAACATGCTGGTGAACTTATTTAAATGGTTCTTCAGGAATACGTTGATTCCAGAAACTTTAAAAGGAGACGAGTGTCCATTTCCTCGAGCCATGTGGCTTTTTGTGTACTCAGCCTGCCCGGTTTTTGGCTTGCTCCTGCTTCACAGTCAGCAATTCTCTGCCGTGGCCCAGTTACATGGAGAAGAGAGGACAAATTTCTGTGCTCAGAGAATTTCTGTATAAGACCCAATACTTGCTAATTTTCACAGTGATGCAGTTTGCACTGGAATTAATCATCCATAAATAAAGCAAATCTAAGGTAAAATGCCAAAGACCTGCTATCTTCCTCCAGATCATGTAATGGAACTGGGGATCTGCTGCTTTCTGCTATTAAGGTGGTTATTATCAAGTATAATTTGTGGTTGGAAATGTTTGGCATTCCTGTCTAGCAGTAGCCCAGAATGTTTAGAATAGATTTTTACATAGGAGTTCAAACATCTGTCCATTTTAGGTCAGATTTCTGTGAGAATTTAAGCATATAGTATCTAAACAAATGCAGCTGTCCCAGATTAAATGGGAATGGTTTCTTGCATTACGATGGCAACAAAGGGTCAAGTTTAAAATTAAGAATATAAGAATAAGCCTAAGAATGGTAAGCAAAAGGTATTCTCATTCTACAAAATGCCAGATAATGTTACCAATTAAGAGTTGGACTAGAAGGCTGTTTAAGTACTATCCTGGCAAAAGACTCATTAGTTAGCAAATTTATAACACCAATTTGCCTATGGATTAATATGCAGCATTACAATTTCATTATAGATTCCTTTCATTTGCAATTCCTCTATTACAGGAATCCAGTTTGAAATGAAAAGTGCTTATTAAATGAAAGCTGTATATAAAACTGCAAAGAAATATAACATCAAATTTTGGAAAGGAAGTTGACAAAGAATTAAAACAAGCTGTGATAATCTTAACAAAGACACATAAAACCTGTTACTAGGAAGAGTTGTTTGGTCCAATTTCCTGTTTTTTCCTAAGTTCTGGTTTGTTTTCAACATGTCGTCAGCACACAGTTTATTGCTGTTGATTAACGTTTCTATGTGTAAAATCAAGAACTGTTCTCCAGGACTTCTTATTTAAAGATATTCTAAACAATATGGATTTTATCTTTCTTATCCAGATTGTGCTCTTCACCATAATTAAGAGATTACAGGCCATGGATCAAAATAGCTGAAAACTAATATGATAAACTAGAAAGTTACTCAAGCCCGGGTTAATGAAAGAGTCATAAAATGAAAATTTCATAAAATATCCCTTTATCCTGAAGCAATTTTACTACAAGATTCCAGGAATCAACTTGGACTGCTATAAAACACATCAAATCAAAGCCACACGAGTGTCACTGATGGCTCTTTGTTCTGTTCACTTAAAAACAAACAAACAAACAAAAACTCCTCTGTAAAGACATATCTGACTCTAACGGCAACATATTATAAAATTTTAAAAACTGAATCATACTGTTGTGTGTGAAATGTAGGGAAATAAAAATTCCTCCCCTGGGAAAAGAGTATAAAACATTAACATTTTTCTAAGTATTTTATAAATTATGCAGCTTTATTAAACACATACCATTAGAAATCTCTTCTATTACTGACAACACTTTTCTTAATGGTCTTTACATGTTTAAATAAATGGCTCCTGAAAAATGTGCATTTATATTATATAAATAAAACCTTGATTAATATAAATATACACCAGATATAAACTTTTTAGAAATGTAGGCTTAAAACTTTCCAGTCTAAATAAATCCTCTTATAAACGGTCCGGCAAAGCAACCTTTAATGCATTTTTCCCCCTAAAAAGCTCATAGATTTACAGGCACAATCCAAAAGACAAACCAAAATAGCTTTGAAGGAGACTGAATGTTTCATTCATGTAATTAATAACTCTACACATATTCAATAGATGGATAGTTTTTTAAACCAACTAAGGCGAGTGATTTTCTTTTCTTTTCAGTACTCACTCTTTTCATATTATCTTGTACACTTATTTGTTCTTCTGTTTATTGTCATCTCCCTCACTTGAACCGTAAGCTTTCTGAGAGTAAAGTCATCTGTCTTGTTCTCTGCTCTATCTCTAACACTTAGAATAGTGTCAGACGCATAATAGATGCAAAGAGTGGCTCTCTGAAGAATTCATGAATGGTTTGATGAGATAAAGCTAAAAAGATGCAGTTATTTCAATGTACTTCACTTTATCCAATTGATCCTACGTGTTAGAGTCTCTAGCTGTTTTCCCTTTTCTTTCTTAGTATCCCTAAGTTTCCGCTGAATACGTGGCCCCCTGGAATAAAGACTACATCTTCCAGCCTCCCTTGCAGCTAGGTGCACTAGATGTGAACTAATAAGATGTAAACAAAAACATTTAACAACAGCTTTTTGGAAAAAGCTCCTCGAAAGACAGCCTGTGTGAGGGGCTCCTTTGCCCCCTTCTTCTTCCTCCCTCTCTCCTTCCTGCTGCCTAGAATGTGCATGTAATGGCTGGAGCTCAAACAGCCATTATGGACTATCAGTTGACCTTGAAAATCTAGGAGCTGACCTTGAGAATGAAAATCATATGTTAGGATCATAGAGCAGCAAGAGAGAAGGCTGGGTTCCTGCCCTGTGGAGTCCCGCTCCACCGTGGACTCTACCTCTGCCTTTTTTTTTTTTTAACATGGAGAAAGAAAGAAACTTCTGCCTTAATTAAGGCATTGTTATTTTGAGCTTTCTCTCACATGTAGCCAAATCAAATAGTGATATGATTTTGAAAATAATTCGGAAAACAGGCACAGGTAGACTTTACATATGCCTTTTTGAAATCTATTGTTTGATAAACATACTGAGAACTCTCTTCAATGAGTAGGCAAGTACAGTCACACTCCAATATCTGTGGGCAATAGGTTCCAGGATGCTCACCAATTCCAAAGTCCATGGATGTTCAAGTCCCTTATATAACATGGCATAGTAAGGTTGGCCCTCCTCATCCACGGATAAGGATGGCCGACTGTATTTGTGCGCACATATTTTGTCTTCAGAATTAAACCTGATACTATAAGAGAATATAAAGAAATTCAAGACCAGGTTTTTATCCTTAACAAGTTAGTGATTTAGCCGATGGAAAAGAACATTCATGAACTGCCAATGCCTGCATCCCCAAGACACCCACCAAGAGGAAACAATGAGGAAACAGCACACAGCAGCAAAGAACAAAAAGTGAAACTGAAGTGAGATGGCAATTATGGAAGGAATTCGGAAACCAAAGGGGCAATGAGGACTGGGGTTCTTGTGGAAGGCTGCAGGGAGGAGCTGGCCCTTGAGGTGAGCCCTTCAGGAGGGGCAGAACCTGGAGGGTCATTGGAAACTAGCTGGGTGTCCCCAGGGTGGGGACCAACAGCAGGGAAACCACTGTTTCAGTAATGAGCACAGCATGTTCAAGGAGCCTGGAAGGAGGTCAACCAGATGTGTGGCCTCTAGAAACAGAGCCCTCCCTTTTCCCAGAACGTGGTCTCTCAGTCCTCGTAAAGGATGGCTTACCTCACCATTCACCCCATGTTTAGGAGATGAATCTCTGCTGCACGTTCTCCCTGCCTTGCATAAAACACACACCTGACGTTGCTTATGGCTCCCCCAGGGCCGACTACGTAGGCCCTCAGCCCAAGGCCCTTGCCTTTCTTTAGAGATCCTGCTCAGACCTCAGCCCAGTAGTGACTTCTAGAGCAATGTGCTTCCTACTCTGCAACAGGCAAGTACGAAGTCTAGCCTGCACCCTCTGATGGGGCTTTTAAAATTAAACTGTTAGGTAGAGGTAGTGTGATCCGCCTCCTACGCTGTTGAAATAACAATAAAGCCGTAGACTGACCAGTCATTGCTTCCAAAGAAGAGGCCAGGGAATTCGATTACTCACGAGCTAACCACAATCACAGGATGAACCAGCATCTTTCCCAATAAGTTTCCTTTCAGCTGCTCCTCATAAACAAAGTCGTTCAGTTTTGTTTTGTTTCGTTTTTTTAAAATCAACCAACACCTTTGGGGAAAAGGGCACTGTCTAATCTAATGAAAGACTCGGGCACAGCCTTCAATCACAGAACGTGCTTCGGGAGAGTAAGCATTCCGAAACTGGGGAGCGCAGATGAGGTCAGTAAAATAGAAGGATCCCTATGGATCAAGGCCCAGCCAGGTTTACTAGTGACTAATAAAGCGCTGACTGAGGAGAGGGCCCAAATCGTAACAAGTTGCAGAAAGTGTTTTTCTATCTGGAGGTTAGGAGGGGTGAATAATCTCTCTGGGGTCTCGACTAAGGCAAATGAAACCAAACCTGACCCCTTTTCCACATTTGGGCCTAAAATGGCTCGCAGGAGTCACTGCTGGCAGCCCAGTGGGGCAGGAAAGTGCGGAGCAGCTTTGACTGCTGGTCCGGCTCTGCCCCCGTGGCAATTGTGGTTGACCTTGGTTTCTTTCTCTGTAAATGAAGGGAGTTGGCCTGGAGATGATCTACCCCTAACCCACTCTGGCTCCAGCCATGACTCTATGCTAACTACAGAGGAGTGCACAGGAAAGAAGGAAATATGATTTTTCACTCATCTTCTTCTCTGCCCATCACCATTTCTCCATATGCCCCAAATCACATTAATTTGCCCATGAACAGGCAGCCATCCTTGGCTGCAACCTCCTCCCCCGAAGCTTAGTGAATCTCATGCCTCTTTGGTGACAGCACTGCTGCTGCTCTCCTCAAACCACATCCTTCCCTTCGTCCTGAGGCCTCCTCGCTAGCCACAGCTTGCCTTGGCCAGACCTCCCTCTGCGTCAGCTTCCACCAGAAACTGCCACCCACATGCAGAGCTCTAGCTCATCAGCCTCTCTGAAGGGGATCCAACTGGCCAGAGTAGCATTCCAGGTGGTCAAGACCAAAGAATTTCATGGCACTGCAGGCATATTAAAGCTGAAAGGGAACAAAACAACGCATCTAATTCAACTCCAATTTATAGATGAGGGCACTGATGCCCAGAGAGTTTTATGTATCTAAAGTGGCCTAGTCGGAGCTAGAACCTAAGTCTATCGACTCAAAGGCCAGTTATGATCTTGAAATGACTGACTGAAATAGAAGCTACTATTTATGGTGTGCTCTGCGCCAGGCACTGTGCCAAGTGACATCTTAAAGGTTAACATATACAAAGTTGAACTCAGAGTCTTTCCTCCAAGTGTGCTCTTCCTGTCTTCCCACCTTCATCAGTGGTACCCTCACCCATCCCACTGCTTAAGCCAGGGGCTTGGGAGTCATCCTTGACACCTCCCTCTCCTCACAACTCCCCCACATAAAACTTTCAAGTTCTGCCATTTCTGCAGAGCATATCTTGAATCTCTCCAATTTTCCCCACAATCACTATCTCCACCCTGGTCCAAGCCACCTTTGCCTCTTGCCTGGACTATGGCCAAACCTCTGCTCTCACATCCCACTGCCACCACTCCTGTCTCTGTCAGTCCCTTCTCTAACCAAAAGCCAGAGTAATTCTGTAAAAACACAAACCAGATCATGTCATGCCCATCCCTATTCCCACCCTGCCACTGCATTAAACCCATAGTCTTCCCGATACACTTAGGATGAAGCTCAGATTTCTAGAAGGCCCTGCCTAGTCTGACCCCTTGTCTCACCCCAATCTTCCCACAGCTCCCTAAGTCCTACCAACACTTCTTTCAGGTCCTCCAGAGTTCCACGTTTCTTCCAACCACAGGCTGCCCCTCCCTGCATGAAATGCTCTTCTTTCTACTCCTAGCCATGCTCACTTCTCACCATCCTTCAGATCTCAGCTTAAACACTACTTCCTCAGATGGACCTTCCCTAAGACCTTGTCAGGAGCCACTTCTTCTGCATAGCATTGAACAGTTTGTGGTATTATATTTTTCAGAGTATTGGTTTAATTTCCATTTCGCGAACAAGACTATAAACCCCATGAGGACAGGGACCATATCTATTTGTTCATTATTGTAGCCACAGAATTTAGTGGCAGGCACATAGTAGGCCCTAAATAAATTAGTGTTGAATTAATATGTTTATGCTCTTAACACTTAGATTACGTCAGGAGAAAAAGAAGATATAGGAGATATGGAAGATATAGGAGCCATGATGTTTAGTGGATTCATTTGGAAAAAACGGAGCCTGTGATAGGCTGAAAAATGACCCCCCAAAAGATATCTACTTCCTAATTCCTGATACCTGTGAATGTTACCTCATATAGCAATAAATAAATAAATAAGGAAGAAAGGGAGAAGGTCTTTTGAGAGGTGATTAAGTTAAGAATCTTGAGGTGGGGAGATTATCCTGGATTATCCACCCGTGCAGGCCCTAAATGCAATCACAAGTGTCCTAAAAGAGAGGCAGAGGGAGTTTGACACACAGAGGAAATGCGGATATGAGAAGAGAACAGAGAGGGATTTGAAGATGCTGGCCTTGAATACTGGAGTGATGCAGCCACAAGTCAAGAAGTGTTGGCCACCAACAGAAGGTAGAAGAGGCAAGGAACAGATTCTCTCCTACAGCCTAGGGAGGGAGTGTGACTCTGCCAACACCTTGACTTCAGCCCAGTCACTCTGATTTCAGACTTCTGGCCTCCAGAACTGAGAGAGAAGCAACTTCTATCGTTTTAAACCAACAAGTTTGTGGTGATTTGTTATAGTAGCTATAGGAACCTAATACAGAGTCCATCACATTACCCTGCTACAACACAGTGGTTTATACCTGGGGAAGTTCTACTCCTTCCCTATGTCCCCCATCTGCATTGCACTATTCGGCCACAGATAAACATGGCACCTCCATTCTCAGCACCATCTCTACTATACGTTCCCAAAGACAAGAATGAGCAATGAGGAAAGAAAAAAGAAAAGAAACGACTGACCACCAAGGATAAAACTGCTTCAAAGCTCAGGACTTATGCCCAAACTAATGTAAACAATGTCTTAATATTGCCTCCAAAATGTTTTTAGACCCACAGAGACCTTCTGTTTTCACTTATACAATACAGTAAATTATTTATAATATATAAACAACTGCTTTCAAATAGCTAAAGAATCACACTCCATGAAACTAAAGGCCATGTACTTTCAAATCCATCTTTCAGCCTACCTTTGGGTCATGGTTTCATACAGTAAAGGTCTGGATTTGGCAGAGTGATAACATACTCTGCTTTAAGACAATCTATAATTTTATAAGACAAGGTGCTGAGAAACATAGTTTTCAATGACTAATTTTAACATCATAAGTCAAATGCTATTTATGAGGTGAGACGTACTGTGAAGAAATACATTTTAACATTCTCTCAATATTCCCACCCAGAGTACAGGGATGATAACCCTCTTGCCAGAGCAGCCATCTTGCTATTATTCCATTTAGAGCTTCCAGATGGGAAAAGGATATTAAGTCGTTGGAAATTAATCCTGCCAAAGGAAATCGGAAATTTTCAAAGCTGTTGTCAATATGGCTCTGCAGTTTAAGATGACATACGTGAGGTGAATTCACAGTAGTTAAAATCTGGCTGAAGAAATGACTATCATAAGAGCCGTGTAAGAGAGCACAAAGAGAACTCTAGAGGATAAGGGGGAGAGAGAAAATATGGTTGAGGGAATTCGGTAACTCAAGGTTGCTGAGTTTTGACAGAGGCAAGGCAGGAAGGTGAGGATATTTCAATGCAAGAAAATCTCCTGAGCAAAGGTGCTTCTCAGACAGTCCAGGGCATAATTGGAAAGCAGTTAAAACTCTTAAAAAGTATTTCATTTATCATAATATTTAGAGAGTAGGAAAGACTTTTGGAGATCATAGCTCAACTGCCCCATTTTATAGATGAGAAACTGAAGCAGACATGGGTTAGGTCACCCTCCTAAGGACAAGCAGCTGTCAAGTGGCCAAGCTGGGATGCAAACTTAGGTCAGGTAGACCCTCCTCTAGCATTCTGTGTGCTCTGCCTCTCCACATTCATTTCAGACGTTAGAGATGTATCTACTGGCTTAAATAATGACAAATTACCTTTTATTTCTTAGAGGCAAATTAATTTTTAAGCACTGTCAATCTACTCTATAATGAGCTATTTCAAACTGATTGCTTTTTACCAATTCTTTTCAACAGGACATTTGAACAGATGTAGCACCCCCTGCTCCTCTTTTACCCTTTGCCTCCCCTTAATCTCCTTGGTGGTAGATAGTTACTTGATCAAATAGTTTTTTTTCATTGAGACTGCACTGGTTTTACAGCTGAGTCATTACCAGCCACCCTGAAGACCGCAGCCTGTGGTGACACTGCACTTTTGCTGAGCGCAGGTGCCAGGTGAGTGCATGTGTGCACACTGGTCCATGGCTACAGTGCCTAAGGCACACACACCAGATGTGATGCGTGCCTAGCCATCACACTCAGGGGCTCTAACCTCTCTGCTGCTGTACCCCCAGCCCAGAGCTGGTGCCCAGAGGTATTGGCCTCCCCAGTGACAGCTTGCTTCTTGGCTTTTAGATTCAACTTAGGATGTGAGTAACTCTAAGGCATGAACGCTGCGTATGTGTCCCTTTGCTGGGTTCTTATGCTAACGCTTCCTCAGTGGTGACTCATGCACATCTGATGACGGGAGTACACCTCTCCTTCATCATACATTCTTTGAGTCTCACCCCAGAATCCAAGAAGAGAACACCTGTGACTTTGTATAATGGAGTTTTTATAAGAATAATTTGCAAATATGTTTTGTCTATCTCTAGGCTATTATTTATCAAAGCCAATGGGAATCTGACCCACATGCCAACCACCAGTTCTAGGCAAATTAAAAACAAGATTCCTCACAATGTTTAAAGGATAAACTAAAACATGGTGTTAAAAAATCATTATTTTAGGGCTTCCCTGGTGGCGCAGTGGTTGAAAGTCCGCCTGCCGATGCAGGGCACACGGGTTCATGCCCCGGTCCGGGAAGATCCCACATGCCGCAGAGCGGCTGCGCCCGTGAGCCATGGCCGCTGAGCCTGCGCGTCCGGAGCCTGTGCTCCGCAACGGGAGAGGCCACAACGGTGAGAGGCCCGCGTACTGCAAAAAAAAAAATCATTATTTTAAATAAGTTCATATCAGCAAAAGGGATGATATGGTTTATAACATTTAGTTAATGTGCCTGACATGTCTATAATAACAAGTTATTTTGTTATTATACATATAATGAGAAATGGCTTGAGCTGTCTTCTAGGTAGTTTCTTTTCTTATTTTTTATTTCCTGCTAAAATAGAATCCTTACATGTAAAGATTGTCAGAAAGGGCCACAAGTGTTTGGTGGCTCTGTTGTATATATTTGGATGTTCACATTCAGCATAGTCCTAGAAATCATGGGATGATTTCTCACCAAGGACTCCTTTTGGTGCTGGTAAATATAAATTGATGAGCACATTAGATTCAAGAGCCAGAAGACTGGGTTGAATATTCCAAGAGGATTAAAGCAACAAACAGATGCTTAAGCTACCTTTTGGTTGTATTTGGCAAGCATGTTGCAGCATTTGGATGTGGTTTTAAAACATAACCTATACTATACCATCAGTTCTTTCTCTGACTAATGACTGAACATCCATTCATTCAGCAAATATCTATTGAGCTACTGCAGACATTGCTAGGCACTAGGGATACAGTAAGAAACAAGACTGGGTCTCTGTCCTCACAGACCCACAAGGTAACAGGATTTCTCATACTTAAACGTTAAATATCCTAACGTTCAGGACCAAAATAGTATATCACTTGAAAAAGCTACCTAAATAATAGAAATGGCTTTTATAGACACTAATCAGAATCACAAAGGTATGTTTTTAACTCATACCACATTCTAAAATCTTCTCCTCCTCTATGCTATTTGCTGCCCATTTTCTTCATAGTGCAAGAAATTGACACACTTTTCACTATTTCTTTCAACTACAACCAGGATTAAGAGGCACAGTACAGATCACCCACTGTTCTCTGAGAATAAAATAATGTTATTCACATTCTAGGGCAATTTATTTTATTCATGTAGCAATGTCCTTTCTCCTTCTTTACCTCTCACTACTGATTCCAACTTACCTTTTTCATTCCCCTTCATGGCACACAATATAATCATTGACCAAAACAAAACAAAGCAAAACATTCTTCTCTATGACAAGGGTTTTCACTGAACAGAAACTCATCAAGCAATTCTCTTTCTTGTAAGTACTGCACATAGGTCAAGAGTTGACTCATAATCTGCACATCACTGGTTTTGCCCAAATGTAAAGTAAAAGATCTGCTAGCATATACTATTATGTAACACTAACTGCTTTTCCATACTTACATCATGGATATTATGCAGTATCCACTTGATAAAAGCATTTTGCCAAATACCCTATTCTGCTTTCTCTGAGAATTACACTTGTCATTAGCTTTGGAGACAATCTTAATGCGCTTTTCAACGTAGTGCAATTTGTGCCTGGTTTTCTCTATGTGGAGTATAGCACTGAGTATTGTCTCAGTCATTTTGATGTCTCTGATTTCATTATAGAATTCAACAATCTCATTTTGAAAATCACTATTTTGGATATGTTCTGGAAAAACTTAATGGATTTACCTCTGTTGTGTTAAAAGTAACAGAGAAGCTTCAGTGACTTCATGGCACTCTTTGAGAAAAGGGGACTGTGAAATGTTGTTGAATGGACTACTGGCTCAATAAAATCTAACTTCAGATATTCATCAGTATTCTTTCTTCCTTTGCCGGCTGCTTATGTTGAATCATGCTACTCAAGTAGTCATTTGTCCCATCAGCTTACAAATACACATTCTATCTTTGTACTGGTACCCTGCTCACTATTTACAGTTCTAACAGCATTATGAGTGCTAGTATTTACCTGACTCATTTCATTCTTTTGCCCTTCACCATTGAGGCTTTTTTTTTAATTGGTGTATAATAACTGTAAAAAAATGAAAATGTATGTGAACAGTAATGGCAGATAATGTAAAAATATGTCCACTAAGATGAACTTCACTTAACTGAACAAGAAATAGCCAAGACAAAGTGATTGACAGTCTTTCCAGCACATACACAATCCTTAAGAGTATAAAGATTATTAGGAATAGGATTACTGTGAAAACAACAATGTTAATGTTATTTCCAATTAATAAAAGTGCGTGAATAAAATGACTTCATTGATCTCTTCTCCGAAACTGTCAAAGCACCTGTGGATCACCCGACCGGATGGGGTAGCGTAGGAGGGAATCCATTTGGGCCACACTGAGAAATTGCTCTCAGCTTTCCAGCTTGACTTAGGTTTGTGTAACATCAGTCATATAATTGTCATGGGTTTCAGACTCCACTGTCCACTCAAACTGAACCTCAAGAAGAGGCGTTTATCTTCTCCCCTCATTCCTTACCCTATGTTCAATTTCCAGCCAGCCCTCCCATCACCCCTGGTCTGTGCAAACTTCTCCTCAACGTCACAAGTCAGGAAGCTTGGGATAATCTGTTTGATTTCTAATATAAAAGTAGGGTCAAATTCTACTGCTATTCTTATAAGGCAGTAGTTCTCAATCTCATTAGAATCACTTGGAGAGTTTTAACAAAATTAAAACGGACCATTGCCTGGACTCCACCACAGAGCAATTTAATCAGAATCTCTGGATGGGGTTCAAGTACTTTATGTTTTTAGAAAGCTTCCCCAGTGATTCTAACAGGTAAGCAGGATGAGAATCATTGCCATAAGGTAGTACTGCCATAAGTTATCTCCCATAGTAGTCCCTCAATTATTATGCCCGATGACCCCACTCACCTGCTGAGATCATTATCTCTCATCAGGGCTACTGTGACAAGCTCCCTGCTGGATTCTCTGGATCCAGTGGATCTACTGATGCTGGTGCCTTTTACATCTACTGTCAACACAGTTCTCAAAATAACCTTCATCATCTTTCCCTCTGGCTATGTTATTCTCTCCCTCCAGGACAATGGTCTCAATTGACTGAACTCCGGAATCCACTAAGGCCTTTAAAATACCAACATCCAGGCTGCACCCCACACTAAATAAATCATCACCTCTGGGGATGGGAACCAGGCATGAGTGTTGCTAAAAATCAGCCAAGATTGAGAATCAATACTGTGGGACTGCATTATCTTTCTATGACTACCACATCTAGGTTAATCTAGCTACCACGATTGAGCTTGCTCTGGGCTTCCGGACAGCCATTCTCAATAAAGAACTTTTTTCACTCAAGAGCTTACAGTCCACGGGCAGAGATGAACTTGAAAACCCAATCTTTAGATCACAGTGATGTAAGTGCCATAACAGAAATATTAAAAATATTTTATAGGACACAGGAGAGAGCAATTAACAACCTATGAGATTGGGGAAGGCTTCTCAGAAGAAATTATACTTGAATGGGATCTTGAGGGTCATCAGGCTCAAAGAGAACGGGGCATCAGATGTTTTCTTAGAAACATACATTTACCCTTTCAAATATTTTTATTAAATATTTTTATTACTGACACACACTGATACATAATTTTTCTCTTATGTGTTTTTGATCAGTTAGTACAGTGTTTGCCAATCTTTTTTTCATCAGTATATTTAGTTGTCACAACCATAGGTACATTTTCATCTTGTATTTGTTTGTGCTTACTTTGTTTATTTAATAGAAAATTTTCTTCTGATTTTTAGTAGGAAAAAAATTTTAAGCAGTTTTAGGTTCAGAGCAACACTGATCAGAAGGTACAGAGATTTCCCATATATGCCCTACCACCACACATGCATGGCCTCCCCCACTATCAACAACCCCTGCGCCACAGTGATACATTTGTTACAATTGATGAACCTACCTAAACACATCATTATTTCCCAAGGTCCATAGTTTACATCAAAGTTCTCTCATCCCACTTTGTCCAAACTCTACATTTGTTAACAATTGATGAACCTACCTAAACACATCATTATCTCCCAAGGTCCACAGTTTACATCAAAGTTCACTCATCCCACTTTGTCCAAACTCACAGAATGTTCAAATTCTCTCAAAGCTGTACATTTTGTGAGTTTAGACAAAGTATATCGACATGTATCTACCAATATAGTATCATACAGAGTAGTTTCACTGCCCTAAAGATCCTCTGTGCTCTGCCTATTCTGGGTATCGGCTACCTCTTTAGGCTGGTGGAAAGATGGCTGCCACATTGCTAGGCATCACATCCAGATGTGATAAGATCAGGGAAAGAAGAGGGGTGTCCTTCCTTATGTGTCTATTTCTCTCAGTGAAGAAATCATTCTCAGAAGCCCTCGGAAAGTTACTCATACTCCCTCAGCCAGAATCTTGTCAAATACCCTGGCTTAACCAGATTCTTGGCAAGGGGAAATGGGTCACCATGATCGATTTAGATGAACCAGGATTGACTCATGGAAATGTGGACAGGATTCACCTTCTCTGAGACACATAGGGAGAAGTAAACAACCAAACAAAATCAAGTCTCTTTCAGCAAGGAAGAAAGTGGGACTAGGTTTTCGACAGGCAACAACAGGTCAGTTCAGGTTTACATCATATTAGAAACAGGCTGTAGAGCATAGTGGTGAAGAGCATACACTCTGGAGTCGCAGGCAGTGGGCTCAAATTCCACTGTGCCAATTACTAACTGGTTCTGTGGGCTTCAGTTTTCTTCTTTCTGAAAAAGGGATAATTAAATCTCCTAGCTCAGAGTGTTGCTGAGAGGATCTATAGTGCTTCAAATAGACTTGGGCCCATATTAGGGCTTAATAAATGTTACTGGCCATCTCCACAGTCTCAGTCATAGGCAATAATAGCTAACAAGCAGGGACTACATCCGTAGGGGAGAAGGGAAACAGAAGCAATCAACATGGAATGCCCTAACTCTTCCACTACCAAATCTACCATCCTACCTGCACCCACCTCCACATGTGCCTCTTCTTCTTTGACAGTGGGAGAATGTTTTGTGTGCCCATCAAAGACTCACTCTACTCTCATTCTAGTCCTCTCTGACTAGTACTGAGTACAGTGTCACGCTCAATTAGGCATTTAATAAGTTCCTTTGGTTTTTTGCATATTAATAACTAAAAGGACCATTTCTTCTTATTGCTAGCAAAAAGATGTTACTGACCAAAAGTAATTACAGTTTGAAATACTTCAAAAATATATTGCTCCCTGGAAAATATATTCAGAGAAATACGATAATTATTATTATTATTATTATTTATAATGAACATTTATTGAGCCTTTATATACTATGTGCTGGAGCCTGCTATAAATGTCTTATATGCATTATCTCATTTAATCCTAAAGCTAATTTATGGAGTCAGGTTTATCAGTAAAACATTCTTAAAGCTAACCTTAAACAAAACATAGGTTTATCTTTTTTTTTTAATAAATTTATTTATTTTATTTATTTATTTTTGGCTGCGTTGGGTCTTCGTTGCTGTGCGTGGGCTTTCTCTAGTTGCGGTGAGCAGGGGCTATTCTGTTGTGGTGAGCAGGCTTCTGGTTGCGGTGGCTTCTCTTGTTGCGGAGCACGGGCTCTAGAGTGCAGGCTCAGTAGTTGTGGCACAGGGGCTTAGTTGCTCCACAGCATGTGGGATCTTCCTGGGCCAGGGCTCAAACCCATGTCCCCCGCATTGGCAGGTGGATTCTTAACCACTGTGCCACCAGGGGAGCCCCGAAACATAGGTTTATCTTTAAAGAATAAATGTTTCCACAGTATAATGTCAAATGAAAATTTTAGCAGCCTAATTTCCAGCTCTAAGATATGCTTTCTCCCCTTCCTATGACCTCTACCCCTATTTTAACATTGCTAAAATCAGGATGCATCTTATATTCAGTGTTTATGCTTACTATAATAATGTGTGTGTGTCCCACTGTTATTTACTTGGTGAGGCATTCGCAAAAGGGAGGAAGCTCAGCAGTTCCAGCCATCAGGGAGTCAGGTTCCATGGTTTACTGATTAACCCTCATTAACCGAATATATGCTGCTTAGATGCTCTCTTCCACAAAGGGCCTTAAAATGGGAACTGAATGACTAATTGCAGTATTACATTTCCCCTGGAGCCAGTAGCCAAATAATTCCCACTTTAAATTGTAGAAATTATGTGAAGCAGTTAGGGCCTGAAAGTTAAAGACTAAGTGGTATGCCTCAATCCTGCAGGTGGTTCATAGTCAGGATTTACCGCTTTGTTTCAGTCCAGGGACCAAGTAAAGCACTAGAAATTCAAGGATACTATTTAAATTCTGGATCTATCATTAATTTGCTGGGTGCTACAGGCAGTTACAGAAACACTCTGGGCTCTCATTCTTCATCTGTTAAAGGATATCAACTGTCCCTACAGAATGTCTAAGGATATTAAGAGTAACTAATGAGATTGTTTTGGTTCCACCATAACTCAAATATTCTCCCACTCATATCTGTTTCCTCTTTTACCACACACGAAGGCCCCAATCTCCCACCCCTTGAATGATTCAACCTATTAAGGAAATCAGCTACTCGCCTGCAGCTAATAACATAGTTCTGCTTCATTACTTCTTGAATGAATTTTATTTTCTCCCAATCTTCTATAAGAATCTATTCAGTCTCAAAAAGGTAGGTGTTAACAAGAAATCAAAAGCATAAAGAACCAAAGAGAGATGTCACCTGGTCCATGGCAACAGCCTCTGACTGTGGCTTCTGTGGGAAACAGAAGCAATCAACATGGAATGCCCTAACTCTTCCACTACCAAATCTACCATCCTACCTGCACCCACCTCCACATGTGCCTCTTCTTCTTTGACAGTGGGAGAATGTTTTGTGTGCCCATCAAAGACTCACTCTACTCTCATTCTAGTCCCCCCATCCCTCTCACCACAATGATGCATATGGTTGCTGCCAACATCACCTGTCTTCTCATTCTCTCCTTTCTCATCAATTTCTTCCTCTTTACTCATATCATTCTCATCAGTGTACAAACATGCTCTGATAAAGTCTGTCCTTAAAACATCCCCACTTGACTTCATATCCTTATCCAGCAACCTCCCTATTCCTCTGCTCCTTTAGAGTAGGACTCCTTCAAAGAGCTTCCTTACTAGATATCTCAACTTTCTTGCCCCCCCCCATTCTCTCCTTAACTCACTCCAATTAAGCTTTCTTTCCCACAATGCTGTCACCATTGTTCTTTATAAGGTCACCTCCACTGGACCAAATCCCATAGTCCATTCTCAGGCCATGTGTATTTCACTTCCAGTGGCTGACACACTTGGCCACCACATCTCAGTCCTCATACCTCATCTTTTCTTTCTATCTCCTTCCATGATGTGCTTCTTGGTCCCATGACTTTAAATACCACCTGTATCCTAAAGAACCCCTCCAAATTCATATCTCCAACCATGAGCTTCCCTTTGAATTCCAGCTACATTTCCACTTAGACATTTCAAACACAACAAATTTAAAATCAATCCTGATCTTCCCCAACAACTTTATTCTTTCCCTGCCGTTTCCATCTCAATAAAACAGCACCAACATTTTGTTCAGGCCCTAAATCTTGAAGTTGTCCCCGATTCCTCTTTCTCTCACATCTTACATACAATCCACTCTAAAATCTCATCAATTCAATCTTCAAAATATCCCAAATTTGAACACTTCTTTGTTTTTTTTTTTTTTTTTTTTTCTGTATGCGGGCCACTCACTGTTGTGGCCTCTCCCGTTGCGGAGCCCAGGCTCCGGACGCGCAGGCTCAGCGGCCATGGCTCACGGGCCCAGCCGCTCCGCGGCATGTGGGATCTTCCCGGACCGGGGCACCAACCCGTGGTCCCCTGCATCGGCTGGCGGACTCTCAACCACTGTGCCACCAGGGAAGCCCATGAACACTTCTTACCTCATTCACTGTTACCACCCTGGTCTAAGCTACCATTATCTCTCATATAGATTTCTCTGTTAGCTTTCTAATTTGTATACCTGCTCTGCTCTTACCTGCCCCTATCCCCCAGCCCCAAATATCAGGCATGCATCCAGAATCACATTTTCAAGGTATAAATCAAATCACGTTACTCACTACACAAAACCTTCAGGTGGTTCCCCCATATCACTCAGAATAAAAGGCCTAGAAGGCCCTACAAAACCGGATCATCCATAGCTTCTCCAACTCCACTCTCTATCACTCTTTCCCTTGTTCATTCAACACCAGCTACCTGGCCCTCTTTCAAATTGCTAAGTATATTCCTACCTCAGGGGCTCTGTCTCCCTGGCCTTCTCCCTTGCTTCATTCAGATCTGTGCTCAAATATCACATTATCAGAAAGCTCCACCTGAGCTCGCCATAAAAAAATACCAAGTTTCCTCACTCTCACCTCCCTTACCCTGCTTTATCCTACAGAGCACTTGCATTACCTGGCTACATATTACACGTTCATTTGTTTGTTTATGTCTTCCTCAACAGAACTTAAGCTCCATGATGGAATGGACTTTGTCTGTTCTGAGTCCCTGGAATAGTACTTGGCACATAGTTAAGTGTTCAATAAACATTTGTTAATTGACAGGTTGAGTAAATGATTAAATTCTTAGGCTTCTTCACTTTTTTCTGAAATGGACACATTTTTATTGCCACGTAGACTGGCTCAGGTAACTTACTCCCTGGCCTAAAAGGCTTCACACCATCCCACCTGAACTCCACTCCCACAGATAGCCCCTACCTGGCTTGCTCTGGCTTCACAGGCAGCCCTCAGAGAAGGTCCACCAACCCCCTGAGACCATTAGTTCTTCCAGGGCACAGATTTTGGATTTATCTTTCACCCCCAGTGCTAGGGGTTTCTGGCACAAAGTGGCTATTGACTATGTGTTTTGGGATTTAAATAATATGCTAGATATGACTGAGCAACTCCATGGAGAAAAATAAATAGCCCAGATATAGTTAGATGAAGCAATAATTGTACCTAGGTTTACTCAAGAATTATTTTCATAGCATAGATCTTTTCCATAGCATAGGGCCCAACAATCAGATAGTAACAATCGAAAAAAAAAAATAACACCAAGACATATATAAAAAGACAGGAAGGTGTGTTGAAGGGAAACAAAAAGCCAAGTGCAAACAGTATAGCTCAGGCTATAAGAGAAAAAACTATGAGACAGTATAATCTTTTCCTTTCTGAAGAGTAATAGAGTGTTCAAGAGCCATAATCATTACAGTAATACCTGACAAGACAAAAAAGAGAGTCCTGGTCAAATTGAATGTTTTATCCATAATTTCCATTAAAAAAACTTGGTCCAAAGGTTCACGGGCATTCTATGCCCAGTACCCAACCTACCCAGTAGGCTAAAGGAGCAAGAATGATGATATATAAACTAGACATTCATTCACTGGTTGAGCCTCTTCTAAATGCCAGACTGTGCCAGGCACTGAGAACATAAGTACGAATAAGACACAGGAGACCACGAGGTCCTTGAGAACTGAGGCTAAGAGAAGGAGGCATGGACACAGACCATCATAACAGAGTACAAAAAGTGTAATAATAAAAACACATGGAATGTACAATGGGAGAGAAGAAAGCTAAAATGAACTCACTCTGGAGGATCAGAGATGGATCATCAAGGATGAAAGTCCTGAAATGGGTTTTCTAGGATGAGTAGAAGCTTGTCAGACAGCAAGAGAGGGGCGTGGGGAAACAGGGAGGGCAAGTTAGGCAAAGGAACAAGATGTGAAAAGGTGCAGAGGCACAAAAACCTCAAATTGTGAAGGAATCTGGACAGAGTTCTGTGTTGAGACATGGGCAGAGGCAGGCAGGGAAGGACCTCGTGTATGATGCTAAGGGGATGAGCAGCCAATTCTAGTTACTTTTCAGGCAGGTTGGATAACCAGGTTTGCATTTTAGAAGGATGATTCTGACAGCAGTGCAGAGAATGGATTTGAGGGGAGCAGGTCCAGAGGCACGAGTGCCCAAGAGAAGGCTTCCTCAAAAGCTCAAGTGAGAATGCTAGGGGCTCTAATCAGGAAGCACCTGCAGAAGGGAGAGAAGATGGCCGATTTCATAGGTACTTTGGAGGAAAAACAGGTAGTGCTTGGTGACTGGTAGATGTAGCGAATGTGAGGTCAGCAAGAGTTCAGGCTAACTTGAAGGTTTGTGTCTTAAGTCACTGAATGGATGTCCCACTAACCAAGATAGAAGAGGGGAAGAGGGGAGGGAGGAGGATGACAGCTGTTAAAGAGATGGCTGTGTCTGTGCCTGCTCAACTCGGCCCGGGCGCGGCAGTGGGGCCTCCATTACACTCAGCTTGTTCTCCAGAGCTTCCAGAGCTGGCCTGAGGAGAAAATAGGTGCGAGTGCCCTGGACTCTGGCCTCTCTGAAGAGATGTGGTGTCACAGGGCTGGGGACACTGCTTCCCTGGCATTGTGCCCTCACACCTGTTGCACCATACAAAGGCCACATTAAATAAAGCAGAGGTGACCCGGTCAACCCCATCTGCTGACAGAAACTGAAAAACCACAGGACTTGGCATCCTATAGCCTTCAAACAATACCGTAAGTTTATTGGCACATGAATAAGTTTTTGGAGGGTGAGCATGGAATTTTTGGAGACTTCAACATTTTCTTCTGTTTGTTCCTTCTTATGTATTATTACTTCCATGTAAGATAAACATTCCAGTTATAGTCTGAAATATTTTTGAATTTTATTCACTTTTGGTAAATAAAAATGGATTAATAAGTATTTATTTTCTGAACTATCACTACCATAATCAATTTCAATAAGCTTTTATTAGTATCATTATAATACAGACTACAAGAAAAAATGAAAGTACCATAAAGTCCTTTGAGAAAAACTCTTGGTTCATGCAGGATAACCAAATGTTAACTAAAAGAATATAGGTCCAGCGGAGTTCTGGTTTCAAGTTGTATGGAATAAGCCCACTTCACCCTCTCTCTCCCAATGAATGCAAATCTGAAACATTGACAGAATGCATGAAACAACTATTGGAAGACTCTGAAAAATAAATTGTAGCAGGAGATTTGTACATGAAGACCAGAATTCAAAACACTATTGAACCAGTGGTGAAATCCCCATTTTTCCTACAGCATTCCCCAGAGGAAACCCAAAAGCAATCTGAAAACCAATGAAAAGCACCAAGGCAAGGACAGATAGCGCTCCAGGAGAAATCCTCTAATTCAAAGGGGGAATAGGATGGAGAGGAAGAACACTTAAAGCTCAGAGGGACGGCAGGGAGACACATGGAAAGAAATCCCCCGCTTCCTCTTCTTTTTTCTTTCTTTCTCCCTTCCTCCCTCCCTTCCTTCCTTCCTTCCTCCCTCCCTCCCTTTTTCCCTTTCTCTCTTCCTCTCTTCCTCTTTCTTCCTCTCTTTCTTTCTTTCTTTCTTTCCTTCTTTCTTCTCTCTCTCTCTCTCTCTCTCTCTCTCTTTCTTTTCTGCATGTGGGATCTTACTTCCCCAACCAGGGATGGAACACACGCCTCCTACAGGGAAGCATGGAGTCTTAACCACTGGACCGCCAGGGAAGTCCCATTCCTCTTCTTTTCTTTCCTCTCTTTGCTCACATCCTACCCCCAGGCAATCCTGAGTGGCTGTGGTGACTGGAAGTAGAGACTTTGGGGTGGAAAACACCTAAAACTGAGGGTGGGAACCTTCCTTTACTTTTGGAGAAGCTGTGATCCCAAGAGGCTGGGGAAAACACCTATTGCTTTTTTTTTTTCTTTTCCTATGTCTATACTCTTGCTGCTTGGCCCTGAACAAGGGCAGAGTTGTGGGCAGTATGTGAAAGAGGAGGGTAACTAAAGCCCCAGCTTTTTGGCCAGAGCACCAAAAAAAGGAGGCCCAGGTAACCAGACAGTACTAGAGAGAATGCAGAGAGAGAGGGGCTCAGGACCCCACAACATTGTTTATAAATTCCTAAGCTTACTCCCAAGCTGTGCAAGTAGGGATCTGATCATAAAAGGCATACCAAAGACATTGAGAGCTGCTCTAAGGGAAAGACCATCTCCCAGTGCCCACTGGGTGGTACACATGAGGGACAGGTCCAAACAGCACTGCACAGACTTTCACAACAGAGCAGACGTTGAAACCATAACCTTACAGAAGGCTGGTCAGAACCTCTTGTCTAAACCCAATTGTATCAACTACCTGCTCTTAAAAAAAGAAATCAACATAATCCATAGGTTTAAAAAAGACCCAAAATTTCATAATATTCAAAATGTCCAAGATACAATCCAAAATTACTTTGCATATGAAGAATCAAGAAAATTTCAATTACGTGGGAAAAGACAGTCAACAGATGACAATGTGGAGAAGACAGAGATGCTGAAATTACCCAACAAATACTTTAACATAGTAATTGTAAAAATGCTCAGCAAAGTGAGGCTGAACACACTTGAAATGAATAAAAAAAACAGAAAGTCTCAGCAAAGAAACAGAAGTCATATGTAGCATCACTTACAATAGCTAAATTATAGAAACAATCTAAGTGCCCATCAATGATATGGATAAAGAAATGTGATACACACACACTCACACACACCACAATGGAATATTATTCAGCCATAAAAAAGAAGGAAATCCTGCCATTTGTGACAACATGGATGGACCTTGAGGTCATTATGCTAAGTCAGACACAGAAAGACAAAAATACAAACAACTTATGATCTCACTTATATATGGAATCTTAAAAAAAATATCTCATAGATACAGAGAATAGATTGGAAGTTGCCAGAGGTGGGGGGTGAAGAAGGTCGAAAGGTACAAACTTCCAGTTATAAAAGAACTAAATCCTAGGATGTAAGGTTCAGCATGGTGACTATAGGTGATAATACTGTATAGTACATTTGAAAGCTGCTAAGAGAGATCTTAAAAATTCTCATCACAAGAAAAAATTATAACTATGTGCAGTGATGGATGTTAACTAGACTTATTGTGGTGATAATTTCACAATATATACAGATAACTAATCATTATGTTGTACACCTGAAACTAATACAATGTTACATGTCAATCATATCCCAATTAAAAGAAAGAAAGAAAGAAAAGATATAAAGCAGAGCCAAATGAAAATTTTAAAACTGAAAAATATAGTAACCAATATTTTAAAAAGCCACTTCATTGAATAGGCTCTAGAGCAGATTAGAAGTGACAGAGAAAAGAGTCAGTAAACTTGAAGATATAGTGATAGAATACAAGCTGAATAACAGAGAGAAAAAAAAATTTTTAATGCTCAAAGCCTCAGGGACCTGCAGCCACTAAAAGGGCTAATATTTGTTTCATTAAAGTCCCATAGAGGAATATTACTTAGCCATGAAAAGAATGAAATATTTCCATTTGCGGCAACTTGGATGGATCTAAAGAATATTATGCTTAGTGAAATAAGTCAGACAGAGAAAAACAAATACTATATAATATCACTTATAGATGGAATCTAAAAAATAATACAAATGAATCTATATACAAAACAGAAACAGACTCATAGACATAGAAAACATATGGAAAATTTGGAGTATGGAATTAACATATACAAACTATTATACATAAAATAGATAAGCAATAAGGATTTACTGTATAGCACAAGTAATTATATTCAGTGTCTTGTAATAACCTATAATGGAATATAATCTGAAAGGAAGACCTTAATCACTATGCTGTACACCTGAAACTAACATAACATTATAAATCAATTGTACTTCAATTAAAAAAAAATCCAGAGAGAAGAGAAAAACTGCAGTACAGAAAAAAAATTTGAGGATATAACATCTGACAACTACACAAATTTGGCAAAAGACATAAACTTACAGATTTAAAAAGATGAGCAAAGCTTAAACAAAATAGAAATCAATTCCAAGACAAATCATAACCAAACTGCTGAAAACTAAGGACAAAGAAAAAAATCTCGAAAGCAGCCAGAGAAATCACTTATAAGAGAACCTGTGTAATTCTCATCAGAAACTATGGAGGCCAGAAGAAAGTAACAACATTTTAAAAGTGTCAAAAGAAAAGAACTATCTACCCAGAATTCTATGTCAAAATATCCTTCAAGAATGAAGGTGAAATGACATTCTCAAATGAAGGTAAATTAAGATAATTTCTTGTCAGCATATCTGCTCTAAAACAATTGCTTAAGGAAGTTCTTCAAACACAAGAAAAATAAAACCAGAAAAGAAAAAAAAAAACTTGGAACATTGGGAATGAAGGAAAAGCAAGAGAAAGGGTAAATATCTGTGTACATATAATAGACTAATCTTCTGTCATTGAATTCTTTAAAATTGCTTAACAATTGAAAGTAAATATAATATTGTATGATGAGATTAAAAACCTTAAAAAAAAGAATTAATATCACAAAAGATGTGGTCTCTGAAAATAGCAGAATTAACTGGAAATCAATAATAGAAAGATAGGGACTTCCCTGGAGGTCCAGTGGTTAAGACTTCATGCTTCAAACACAGGGGGTGCGGGTTCGATCTCTGGCTGGGGAACTAGAATCCCACGTCACATGGCATGGCCAAAAGAATAATAATAAAAATAATAGAAAGATAATAGAATTTGTAAACAACTGGAAATCAAATAGCACACTTCTAAACAGCCCATTGGTCAAAGAGAAAATCTAAAAGGAAATTAGAAAATACTGACTTGAACAAAAATGAAAAAATATCAAGACACGTGGAATACAGCTAAAACAGTGCTAAAGGAAAATTTATGCTATTAAATGTTTATATAAAAAAGAAGAAAGGTCTCAAATCAATAAGCTGAGCTTCTACCTTAAGAAACTGGAAAAAAAAAGAAGAGTAAAATAAATTCACAGCAAGCAGAGGCAGGAAATAATAAAAATAAGAGCAGAAACCTATTAAATTGTCAATAGAAAAAGCAAAAAACAACAGAGAAAACTCAAAGACGCCAAAAGTTGGTTTTACAGAAGATCAATAAAAGTGATAAATCTCTAGCCAGATGACAAAGAAACAAAGAAAAGAAGCAAATTACCAATATCAGGAATGAAATTATATCTACAGAGTCTGAAGACATTAAAAGGATAACAAGGGGATACTATAAACAACTCTATGTACACAAATTTGACAACTTAGATAAAAGAAAACAATTACATGAAAACTACAAACTACCAAAACTCCGCCAAGATGAAACAGGTAACCTTAATAGTACTACCACTTTAATGAAATTGAATTTGTAGTTAGAAACTTCTGATAAGGAAATTCTCCAGGCCCAGATAGTTTCACTGGTGATTTCTACCAAACATTTAAAGAATAAACAACACCAATTCTATACAATCTCTTCCAGAAAAAGAAGAGGAGGTAATATTTGCCAACTCAGTTTATGAAGCCAGAATTACCCTGACATCAAAACTAATCAGAAAGTATAAAAAAAGAAAACTGTAGGCCAGTATCCCTCATGAACATAGATGCAAAAATCCTCAACAAAATATTAGAATATTGCATCCAGCAATATATAAAAAGAATAATACACCACAACCAAGTGTGGTTTATCTGGAAATGCAAAGCTGGGTCAATATTTGAAAATTAATCAATGTAATCCATCATATTGACAGTCTAAAGAAGAAAACCCACATAATTATACCAATTAATACAGAACAAGCATCTGACAAAGTTCAACATCCATTCATGTTAAAATCTCTCAGCAAACTAGGAATAAAAGAGAGTGTATTCAATCTGGAAAAGACATTTATAAAAAGCTACAGCTAACATCATATTTAACGGTGAAAGACTGAATGCTTTTTCCTTAAGGCAAGGATGTGTACTCTTATCACTCCTTTTCAACATCATACTGGAAGTCCTAAGAGTGCAACAAGGCAAGAAAAATAAAGAAAAGTTATACAATTTAGAAAAGAGGAAATAAAACTATTCCATTTGTTGACTTCTAGAACTAAGAAATGAGAAGTAAGATCACAACATAGAAGGTCAACCCACAAAAATGAATCATATGGCTATATACTAGCTATGAAAATTGGAAACCAAAGAATACCAGTTATATAGTAACTTCAAAAAAGTAAACACTTAGGTCTTGATCTAGTAAGACTGTATAGGGTCTTTATATTGTAAACTACAAAACACTGCTGAAAGAAATCAAAGACCTAAACAAATGGAGAGACATACTATGTTCATGAACTGGAAGACTCAAAGTAAAGACTCAGTAAAGATCAACGTTTTCCATATTTACCTCTAGATTTAAGGAAAATCTAATCCAACTCCCAGCATAATATTTTTGTAGATATAGATAAATTAATTCTAAAATTTATATGGCCTAGCCAAACAATTTTTTCAGTGAGGAAAGCTGGAGGAATTACAATACTTAATTTTAAGAATTATTATAAATCTTCAGTAATCAAGACAGGTACACTATTGGAGAAGAGAGAAAACACAGAAATCAATGGAAAAGATTAGAAAGTCCAGAAATAAACCCACACAAAAATGGTCAGAAATTTTTTGCAAAGGCAATTCAATGGAGAAAGAGTAGTATTTCAACAAATGATGTTAAAACATCATTGGCCATACAAAGACAAAAAAATGAATGTTGCCTTAAACTTCACACCTTATCAAAAAGTTATCTCAAATTAATCGTAGACCAAAATACAAAGCATAAAATTATAACATTTTTAAAAAACGTAGACAATCTATGACGTGGAAAGAATTCCTACACATGACACCAAATACAAAATCTATAAAAGAAAAGACTGATAAATTGGACTCCATAAAAATGAAAATAGCTTGTTCTGTAAAAGATACTGTTAAGGGAATAAAAAGACAAACTACAGATTGGGAGAAAATATTTGCAAATCACATATCTGACAAAGGACTTGTATCCAAAATAAATAACAAACTTTCAAAACTCATTGTTAAGAAGACAAACAACCCAATTAATAATAGGCAAAATGGACTTCCCTGGTGGCACAGTGGTTAAGAGTCCGCCTGCCAATGCAGGGGACACAGGCTCGAGCTCTGGTCCAGGAAGATCCCATCATGCCGCGGAGCAACTAAGCCCGTGCGCCACAACTACTGAGCCTGCATGCCACAACTACTGAAGCCCACATGCCTAGAGCCCATGCTCCGCAACAAGAGAAACCACAGCAATGAGAAGCCCGCGCACTGCAATGAAGAGTAGCCCCCGCTCGACACAACTAGAGAAAGGCCGCACGCAGCAACAAAGACCCAACACAGACAAAAATAAATAAATAAAAATTAAATAAAATAATAATAGGCAAAATATCTGAACAGATACTACACCAAAGAAAATAAGCATATGAAAAAATGTTCAACATCATGAACTATAGGGAAATGCAATGAGAAACCGTTACATGCTAACAGAATGACTAAAATTTTAACAACTGACAATACCAAGTGTTGCCCAGTATGAACAGCAAGTGGTGTCTTGTTCATTGCTGATCAGAATGTAATAGTGAAAAACCACTTCACAAAATAGGACGTTTTTTATAAAATTAAACATACACTTACCATATGACCCAGCAATCCTCTCTTAGATATTTACCACAGAGAAATGAAAGCTTATGCTCACACAAAAACCTGTACATGAATGTTTACAGGAGGTCTGTGCATGTCTTAAGTTACATGGAAATTACATTTTCCTTGAAAAGGGTGTGTGTGCCTCTGTGCCTTTGGGCGCACGCACAAACACACACATACACACACAAACTAGCAGGAAGAAAAGTGAACCAAATGCACATAATCTCATCAAGGCTCTTTCTCCTATAAACATACACAGCTCCATGCCCCCACCCTGCACCACTGCATCTCTGACCAAGATCCCCTGCTCTGGGATTGACTGATTTTCTAGGGGAAAAGAGATAGACAAAGAATGGTAGAAGAATCCAGAAAAAGCCCGCTGAAACCTCAATCAGTTGATCAAAGGAGGCTCTGAACTCACTGCCTGGAAGAGACACTGGGACTAGCCATAAACAAAGAATTGCCTTGGCCCTCTACTCTCTCCACTCATCTACTCTTTGGAATTTTACAGATACTATTTTGACTGAAGCAAAAACGAAATAAGTTCAAGCAGTCACCTATAAACTCTGTGTTAAAGTCTTTGCTCTCACCTGCTTTAAAGAGAAAGAAATATAACAAAATTTTAGTAGAATCAGAAGTCTCAATACCTTTCTTAGAGAGGCCTTGCATCTCTAACTCAAGTCACTGGGAAATGTAGGAAACCAAGTTAGAGATGTGACAGCAAGTTAGGCTTACTTTAAAGGAGAAAAAAGAGGCTTATTTGATGATAGAAAATTTTCCATACCCTCTTCCATCAGTCACCAGATTCTCCCCAGTGCCCTGGTGGTTTCTAGTAATGTAATGAAGGAAAACACTGGTCAAGGTAAGGAAGGAACAGATCAAGGGTGATCACAGAGCACGCAACAGTTGAGCCAAAGCAAAACCCTGACTACAGCAACCCTTAGTAAAGAGTTAAAGTATATATTGTTGTGGAAGAAAATCACTGCTGTATGTCCTGTGGTGGCACTCCACTAGCTGGATTCCTGTCCATCTAATCTATTCTGCTCACTCATTTACATATAATAAAATGCACTAGTTTAAAGGGTATATTTTGAGGAGTTTTAACAAATCTGTACACCCAAGTAACCACCACAATAGTGAAGATATAGAATATTTTCCATCTTGCCACTTAATGCCCCATCCCAGCTAATCTGATCTGCTGCCTATCACTAAAGATTTATCTTTTCTAGAGTTTCATATGAATGGAGTTATACCATGCACTCTTTCATATCTGGCTTCTTTTAGCATAATGCTTTTGAGATTCAACTATGTTGCTGGGTGTGTCACTTCTTTTAATTGCACTTCACTTTATGGCATACCTCATTTAATTGCACTTCACTTTATGGCGCTTTGCAGGTATTGTATTTTTTACAAATTGAAGGTTTGTAGCAAGCCTGCATTGTCAGATAATGGTTAGCATTTTGTAGCAATAAAGCATTTTTTAATTAAGGTACGTGGATTGTTTTTTAGATATAATGATATTGCACACTTAATAGAGTACAGTATAGTTTAAACATAACTTTTATATGTACTGGGAAACCAAAAAATTCATGTGACTTGCTTTATTGTGATATTTGTTTCTATTGCAGTGATCCAGAATGGAACCCGAACCATCTCCAAGGTTGCCTGTAATGCTGAGTAGGATTCCATTATATGGATAGTATGGATCTACCACAATTTGTTTACCCATTCTCCTAATGGTGGACATCTGGTTATTTCTAGTTTAAGTGGCAATGAACATTGGTATATAAATCTTTGTGTGGATATACACACAATTTTTATTTAGTTTTAATTTCTCTTGGGGAACTATCTAGAAATGGAATTGATAAGTCATTTGGTAAATGTATGTTTAACTTAAAAACGGCAAAACTGTTTTCCAAAGTGTTTGTACCATTTTGCATTCCCACCAGAAATGTATGAGTGGTTTGGTTGCTCCATATCCTATCCTTGTCAACGCTTGCTACTATCAGTCAGTCTTTTCAATTTTATCCATTCTAATGTGTAGAGGTCAACTGAGGTGTCTTTGAGGTGCAGTTTGCATTTCTCTGATGGCCAGTGATGTTGAGCACATTTTCAATTGTTTGTTAACAATTTATATATCTACTTCTCTAAAGTATCTGTTAAAAAATCTTTTTAAAATTAAAGTATAGTTGATTTATAATATTATATTAGTTTCAGATATACAACATAGTGATTCTAAAAAAATCTTTCATCAATTATTTATTGAATTCTCTTCCTATTATTGAATTGCAAGAGTTATTTATTTATTATGAATATATTCATATATTCGTATATTGTGAATATTCATATATTCATTCATATACTCATATATTGTGAATATTTTCTCCCAGTCTGTTGGCGTGCCTTTTCAGTTTCTTAACTATGTCTTCCAAATAGCAGAAATTTAAAATTCTGATGAGGTCCAATTGAACCTGCTCCCCCTGCAGTGGGAGCCCAGAGGCCTAACCACTGGACTGCCAGGGAAGTCCGCTTATGCTTTTTTATGGAAGTTTTATGTTACTTTTTACTTTAGGTTTATGATCCACTTTGAGTAAATTTTTGTGTATTGCGTAAGGTAAGCATCAATATTCGTTTCTAATATGGCTATCCAGATGTTCCAGAACTATTTGTTGAAAAGACTGTCCTTTTCCACCATGAACTAACCTGGCATCTCTGCTGAAAATGAACTGACCATATACGTATGGGTCGACTTTTATATTTCCTACCCTTTATTGTGCCTCTTCCTTTCTCAAGAATCTATAATGACTCCACACTGCCCATCATATCAAGTATAAATTTCCCATTCTGACATCAAAGTGTTTAAATCCAGCAGCTTTCTGGTTCAGCTAGACCTACCTCAACCTCCACCACCATTTCCTGAATACTGTACACCATTCTCACTGCTGCCCTATCACCCCATTCATGCCATTTTTCTTTATCAGCCTGGGATGCTTTCCTACCATCCTCAAAACACTTCCTATCCTTCCGCATTCCTTGATAGTTGTACGCAACAAAGATCTCTTCTCTCACTGCCTATAGTTCTTACGATGCTTACAATACATGCAAATATCATACCCTTTCATCTTTAATGTGATTCAATAGGTAGGCACTGGGTATATAGAAGTGAAAATAAAGGATCATCACCCAGAAAGTCACAGACTAGTGAGGAAAGAATCAAGTAAACAGGCAAAAATAATTCAATATACTCTCTTATACTGTTCACTACATCATGTTATAACTGTTTCATGATGTACATCTTGTATCCTTCAAATATTTCAGTATGTAGCTCTAAAAGGACCCTTTTTTAAACAAAACAATACCAATATTATACCTTAGTACTGTAATAATTCCTTAATATTAACTATCCAGTCAGTTTTCAAATTTTCTCAATAGTCTCATAAATGTTCATTTACAGCTGGTTTGTCCAAATTGTTATCCAAATAAGGTCCATATATTGGAATTGGTTGGTATTTCTCTAAGTTTCTTTCAGGTTCCTCTCTCTCTCTCTCTCTCCTTGCAATTTATTTGTTGAATAAACCAGGCTGTCTGTCTTATGAGTTTAAGATGACCTAGAATTTGCTCATTGTATTCTTGTAGTGTTATTTAATTTGTTACGCTGTCATCTGTATTTCCTGTAAATTGGTGATCAGATCTAGAGGCTGGATCAAAGTCAGGCTGATTTTAGCTGGGAAAGAATATTTCAATGAAAGTGTGTTGTATATCACCGTGAGAAGACACAAACGACCATTGCCTAGATCCATTAAGTAGGTGTTGCAAATCGGTAATATCACATTCTACCATTACTGGTTTTTTTTTTTAACTAAAATATTGAACAGTTTATTTTCTGCTTTTGCATAAATCAGGTGACAAACTTTTTTTTTTTTTTTTTTTTGCGGTACGCGGGCCTCTCACTGCTGTGGCCTCTCCCGTTGCAGAGCACAGGCTCCGGATGCGCAGGCTCAGCGGCCATGGCTCACGGGCCCAGCCGCTCCACGGCATGTGGGATCTTCCCGGACCGGGGCACGAACCCGTGTCCCCTGCATCGGCAGGCGGACTCTCAACCACTGTGCCACCAGGGAAGCCCAACAAACATTTTTAAGTTTGCCAAATACTGTCATCTTTTGGCAATGTTAACATCTCTGGCTTGATCTATTTTCTTTGTGTATGTGTGTGTACTGTTCTTTATTATTTTGATTTATTATCATTATTATTTACAGTTTTTTTAAAAAACTTAGTTTTTTATTGAAGTATAATTGATTTACAATATTATATGAGTTTCAGGTGTACAGCATAGTGATTCAGTATCTTTACAGATTATACTCCATTAAAAGTTATTACAGGATAATGGCTATAATTCCCTGTGCTACAATATATCTTTGATGCTTTTCTATTTTACATATGGTAGTTTATATCTCTTAATCCCATAACACTAATGTGCCTCTCCCCCGTTCCCTCTCCCCACTGGTAACCACTAGTTTGTTTTCTATGAGTCTGTTTCTGTTTTGCTTTATAGATCCATTTGTATTATTTTTCAGATTCTACATATAGGTGATATGTACAGTATTTGTCTTTCTCTGTCTGACTTACTTCACTAAGCATAATATTCTCTAGGTCCATCTATGTTGGACCATGTCACATCTTCTTTAACCATTAATCTGTTGATGGACACTTGGGTTGTTTCAATATCTTGACTATTGTAAATAATGCTTCTATGAATAGTACATGTATCTTTTCAAATTAGTGTTTTCACTCTTTCCAGGTATATACCCAGGAGTAGAACTGCTGGATCATATGGTGGCTCTATTTTTAGTTTTTTGAGGAATCTCCATACTGTTTTCCACAGTGGCTGCACCAATTTACATTCCCACCAACAGTGTACAAGGATTCCCTTTTCTCCACAACCTCGCTAACATTTGTTCCTTGTAGACTTATTGATGATAGTCATTCTGACAGGTATGAAGCAATATCTCATTGTGATGATTAATGATGTTGAACTAATGATTTCTCTAATGATTAGTGATGTTGAACATCCTTTCATACGCCTATTAGCCATCTGTATATATTCTTTGGAAAAATGTCTATTCAAGTCTTCTGCCCATTTTTTGACTGGGTTGTTTACTTTTTTTGATATTGAGTTGTATGAGCTATTTATATATTTTGGATATTAACCCCTTGTCAGTCATATCATTTGCAAGTATTTTCTCCCATTCTGTCAGTTGCCTTTTTGTTTTGTTGATGTAAACAATGAGATTAGAACATTTCCTCACACCATATACAAAAATAAACTCAAAATAGATTAAAGACCTAAATGTAAGACCTGAAACCATAAAACTCCCAGAAGAGAATATAGAACACTCTTTGACACAAATCATAGCAATATTTTTTTTGGACCTGTCTCCTGAGGCAAAAGAAATAAAAGTAAAAATAAACAAATGGGACCTAATTAAACTTAAAAGCTTTTGCACAGCAAAGGAAACCATTACTTCTTAATTTATTAGCTGAAATTCTTCTGTAAAGAGAAACTCACTTTCTCAACAATTTGACTATGTTGTATGCAAGAAAGACAGGATAAATGCTTGATTCTTTTTCTTTATCTCTTTTTAAAATACTGAGTTAATTCTCTGGCATCCTTAAAAGGCAACCAATTATGTGAATTTATTTTTATTATTATGAACTTGTGGATTTAAACATGCTTGCTGTGTTTTAAACCACTGCAGTTTTTACCCTTTTGATGCTCAAATCGTCCCAGTAGGAACCTCTTCAATTTGGTTCCTGAGTCTTTTGGCAATGGCTCTAGTTGTCTTTGATAGTTTCTTTGCTTTGTGGTATGACAAGAAACTCCAGACACAAGTTATACATTTCCTGCCCTAAATTGGGAAATAATCGTTTCTATAAAGAGTCCTAGTTCCTTTTAGCAAGAAAAGGTACTTAACATCCACACACTATGTGCTAGGGATACTCACTGCTACTGTGTTAGACACTATTCCTCAGCCTTTCAGCTGACAAGAGCTGGGAAATATTTTTTCTCATGATGAGTTCATACAAACACTTCCAACTCAAATTCATGACTGTAAAGTTTTTACTTAACCTCATCAATTTTACATCTGGATCTTATTTCTCCCATGCCTTAAATCTCAGTTATTAAAGATACCAACATAATTATTCATTTGCTTTACCCTACAATAGACAACAATTTCAAAATAACAATACCATCACTACAAATCATGCTAGATAGACCAGAGTAATCTCACTAGGAGTATACAATCAAATTACTGCATTTTAAAGTCACTTGGAAGAGTTATTCTGCGCAGTTATGCTATCAACCCCAAAACATAGATATGTTCATTTGTTTCATTTTGCTTTTAATCTTTAGAGATTGCTTAAAAATAACTAGATTTTGCAATTATATACAATATTTACTTAGTTCCAAAGTCAAATCTACAAAGCAAGTATAGTCAGTAGAAATCTAGCTCCTATCCTTGTCCCTGCCACACTGTTCCCTTCCTTCTACCATAGGTAACCCCTTTCTTAAGATTACCATTTATATTTCCATTGTTTTTGTTAAATACAAATGGAAATGATATTTAACATACCATACACATTTTCTCCATCTTGTTCTTTCCACTTAAAATGTACCTAAAGATTACCGTATAGCTTTAAAGATAGTCCTCATTCCTTTATATAGCCATATCGTGCTCCACTGTGTGGATGTACCATAGTTCCTTTAAATAGGCCCAAATTAATGGGCATGTGGGTTGTTTTTAGTCTTTTGCTGTGCCAATAAATAACCACATATATGAGTATTTTCATATTTTTGCCAATGCATCTTTAGTATAATTTCCCAGAAATTGGAGTGTTGAATCAAAAGCCTATCTAATTTTGCTAGATATTGTAAATTCCCCTCTATGGAAGTTAAACCGGTTTGTATTTCTATCAGCAAATTAGACAGCCTGTTTCCCTGTGCTCCACCAACAGAGTATGTTGTCAAATTCTTGTATCTTTGCCAGTCTGATAGGTAAGAAATGACAACTCAGTGCAGTTTTAATTTGCATTTCTCCTATGATGAGCAAAGTTGGGCATCTTTTTATAGGTTTCAGATACTTGCATTTGTTTTCTGTGAACTCTTTGTTTATATCTCTAGCTCATTTTTCTATATGGCTGTGGGTTTTTTTTCTTATTCTGTTTTTAGAAGCTCATTATTTATTTGTGGCATAAACTCCAGATATTTTTTCTCAAGGAATCATTTGCTTTGCTTTTTTCTTTACGTGCAAACATATTTTGTTTTCGTGTCTAATTTATCAGTCTTTTGTTTTATTGGTTCTGAATTTTGAAACCAGGATTTTTTTCCACTTTCTGGTTAAAAAAGGAATTCATTCATGTTTTCTTCTAGGACTCAACATAACGTTTTTACTTATCATCACCTTTTCCCCTTCCGTTCCTTAGAAAATGTACAAAAGCAGTCTTATACTCAGTCAGTTCATATGTTGGAAGTAGTTCACTTACCATTTTAAAAGTCAAAAACTCGATGCAGCTCATGCCATCATTTTCCTAACACTGCTCTTTCACACACATGAACACTTAAGATTGTGCAGACAATGTAAAGGGATGCCTGTGAATGCGTCATTGTGTTTCCCTTTTACAGAGCTCCCCTGTGCCACCTGCAGTCATGAAGTCAGATAGTATCCAAACCACCAAATGCCCCCAAAGCCAAGGGAGAGCTAGCATCAAGGCATTTTGTTCCTTCTCCATTCAGGGAATGAACAGCAAAGGAAATCTAGGTGCAAGAGGAGAACAGATTCTCCCTGGGGCCAGTCAGCACCTGCCAAGTGGCCAGGGCGAGTAAAGGGTATTCACACAGATGTTTTGTGGGTGTTTTTATGGAAGAGAGAACAATTTTGGTAGGAAGAGCAGCTGCAGCCAGCTGCTTAGGGAAATTCTGCCCAGTGCCCTGGCATCATGGGTATGGCCTGTTTGGTGAAGTGCATCCAATTTAGGAATGGGGGGAATAGTTTCTTACTTCTCTTTCCAGAGATATATCAGGTTTCCCATCTAAAATATTTCTTCGTCAATAGGCTTTTGGAAGAATGACTTCCACAACTGCAGTCTGGTATGTGGTTTGACAATGGCCTCACTTCTTTGGATCTCAAAATAAGGCCACAGAAAAGGCTGACTTTTTTCATGTTGAAAAATATAAATCAATGATATTCAGATATTTCATAATAATCTAAAAGGAAATAATATCCAGGCCTAGCTAGCTTTCAATATATAAAGCAGTGATTCTTACACTTGAGTTATATAAGAGTTTTATATATATATATATATATGCATATGTACATATATATATAAACTCTTTATATATATCTACATATACATATATATGTGTGTGTGTATATAAAATCAGTCTGTTTGCTTTCTTAACAAGCAATCCAGGTAATTCTAATGCATGTTTCCTTGTATTATATTTTTTAAAAAAACTCTGCTCAAAAGTCTAGATAGATCCTCTAAAAGTCTACCTTACCTCCCAAATTTCTTGAATTGCTTTTTTTGTCCCCAGGTTCTGAAACCACTCTGATACCACTATTTTGTTGACAGTTCTATCCCTGGCATCCAATACAATGCCTGGCACACAATGTGTATGTCATACATATTTGTTGAATTAAGGAATAAAAACCTGGGACAAGTAGATATCCTCAAGCAAAAGGATGAAGTTCTCATACCATAAACAAAAATCAACTCAAAATAGATTAAAGACCTAAATGAAAGAGCTAAAACTATAAAATTCTTAGAAGAACACATAGGTATAAATCTTCATGACCTTGGATCAGGCAATGGATTCTTAGATATGACACCAGAAGCACAAGCAACCAAAGGAAAAAATAGATAAACTGGACTTTATTGAAAATAAAAACTTTTGTGCTTCAAAGGACATTATCAAGAAATTGAGAAGACAGGGACTTCCCTGGTGGTCCAATGGCTAAGACTCCACACTCCCAATGCAGGGGGCCAGGGTTCGATCCCTGGTCAGGTAACTAGATCCCACATGCCACAACTAAGAGTTCGCATGCCACAACTAAAGATCCCACATGCTGCAACTAAAGACCCCACATGCCACAACTAAAGATCCTGCATGCCACAATAAAGATCCTACACAGGGCAATGAAGATGCTGTGTGCCACAGCTAAGACCTGGCACAGCCAAATAAATAAAATATTTAAAAAGAAAGAAAAGAAATTGAGAAGACAACTCACAGAATAGGAAGAATAAACATCTATTATAGCATCTGCCACCATGCTTCCTATAGAAATATTTCCCTGCACCAACTCTAGAACTGCTGCTCTTCATCCCTCATTTTCTTGCTATCTGTCTCTGGTCCTTTCTTTTTCACTTCTCATCTTTTTTCTTTTCTTTTTGTTCCTACTCTGTTTCTCCATCTTTTTCTTCTTCTGTGCCTAGGGAATGCAATTTAAATTTTTATTTTTATAAATTGGATTCTGTTTTTTGTTTTGCTTTTTTCCCCCCAGTGTCACTAGGGAATTAGTTTGAGGGTTAAAGACCCTGGGTACCACAGGGCCTTCACTACACTGCCAGTCGCCTGCTTCTGTATACTTATCCAAGGCTCACGAACAGATACACACAAAGTAGGCCTTTGATCCTGAAAACCTAGGGATCCCACTGGGATGATGATAAATATTTATCTCTATTTGCTTTTTTCTGTTGGGGCCTGGTTTCTGGCTTGCTCAATGTCCTATTTGGCCAAAGACCAGCCAGGTCAGGAAAAGATCACACCACAGATCCAGTCCTGAAAACATGCGGGAAGAGCCTCCAAACAGTTCCCATATGAATTTTAAAAGGGTCATTTGAGTACACTATGAGTGTAAGGAAATATGTAGGAAGAAAAGACATTCTTTGCCCTCATGCTAAGTTAGAGAAGAAAACCAAATACAGAATATTCTCTTATGAATTTCTTCTCATACCCTTCCCTAAGTAAAGACAACAGACATTCTAGAATGCTCTATGAGGGCTGAAATAGTTCTCTGGTGGCTGCAATGCAGGAAGAAGTAAAGGGTTTGGGGTCACACAGACCATGGTTTTCAAATCCTAATTTTGCTACCTATGAGCCAAGCCTCACTTTCCTAAATCTGTAAAACCAAAATAATAAAAGCCTACTTTACAGAGTTGTTGAAAGGATTTATAGATAATCATGTAGGTAAAACACAGGGCATGGTTCCTGAGACACAGTAGCAATCCAATTTTGGTAGAATTACTAGATATGTCCCACTCTCTACTAATGGCTCTGATTCCAGAGCTTCAGGTCACCATGTTCCTTGATCCTAAACTGGAAACCATGAAAGAAGATAGGCTGGGGCTTCCCTGGTGGCGCAGTGGTTGAGAGTCTGCCTGCCGATGCAGGGGACATGGGTTCGTGCCCCGGTCCGGGAAGATCCCACATGCCGCGGAGCGGCTGGGCCCGTGAGCCATGGCCGCTGAGCCTGCGCGTCCGGAGCCTGTGCTCCGCAACGGGAGAGGCCACAACAGTGAGAGGCCCGCGTACCGCAAAAAAAAAAAAAAAAAAAAAAAGAAGATAGGCTGTTCTCTGACTCTAAAATGGAGACCTGCCTCTGAAAAAGGGCATGTACCCATCTCACCCACAAACAAACCTCACTGTTCAGTGGAAGGCAAGATCTACCAAAAGCCAGTTGTTAGCTCCACTGGGCATACTGTGTGTAGCAAAGGGACAACAAGCAGGTTCCCTAAGCCAATGCATCTGCAAAGATGAAGAATGGCTTCTGTAGGCAGAAGTCTGTAGCCCCCAGCGCTGCCACCACCACCATCTCTACCCATCACCACTGTTACTTCCCCCATTGCCACTGCTGCTATTGCCATTGACTACTGCCATGGCCATCACCACCTCCACTAGTAACATTATCAGCACCATCACCATGACCAATACTACCTTTTCTTCTTCCCCCATCACAACCACCACTACCATCATTATCATCACATGGCATCAGTCAAGGCCCCGGTTGCTAGAAAAAGAATGGTTAAAAGTAAACCTGCTTAGCATGATGACTTAAAGGTGGTTCTATTTAGAGAACTTTTGAATCACCTGGAAAAACTGTGCCACATCCATCTCTCAGCATGTACAAAAATGGCCGCACCTAAAGCCACTTGCTACAACAAATACCTCTAAATTGAAAAGAGACTCCTGGAGAGGCACACTCCTTCCTCCCCTTCCCCACCCTTGTGGGACGCAGAGCAAGGACTGAGAGAAGGCTCCCCAGGCCCCCAAGTGGGTCTCTAACCTGGCTTTGTACCTGGGCTATTCACTGTGTCCCAACATACAGAGCCCAGAAGGTTAGGGTTGAGTGGAATAAGTGAGTAGCCATGGCCTCATAACCGGAAGGGCTGGCCATATTTCCATCTGCCAGGATGAGGCTGGCCAGGAGTTTTGTAACAACGAACTTGGAGCCCACTGACAAAACAGCTTTGCCAGTAGTCCTATGGGAGGCTCATGTCTTGGGAGAACAAGAACGCCCTGCTTGTCACTGTAAGGAAAACTGAAACAATACCTTTTTAAAATATCTTTCACAGAGATTTTGCTGTTTTTTTCTTTGAAGACATAAAAAATATGTAACAACTCTGTCCACATTTTAAAAATAGGTCACAAGTTTCTGCTTAAACAAAAAAAAAAAAAAAAAGGAAGCTATTTTTATTTCTTTACATCCTTGTAACTTAACAGTAATAAACAGTTAAACTGAATTTTTAATTATCTTTTTAAAAAGACTTTTTTTAAAAAAATAAAGGTTATTCCTAGGCTGACACCGAATATGCCAGGTCTGTAGCGAGAAGCAAATTTTTATAGCTGGTTATAAAGCCCTGAATATGAGTTTATATTGGAAAAGCTGAAGCAATCTTAACTTCAACCATGCCGATGGGCGCCACTTTAATTACAGTCCCAGAATCAAATAAAATACAGTCTCTCTTCTATAGTAGCATCACAAAGAAGCCCATTAACTCTCCAATTACTAAATGAGGAAACAACATTCTCTAGAACCCAAGCCAAGGAAAGAAGAGCACTGCGTGTTCCAACTTAAAACCTTAAAACTGGGCTTCAAAGTTACAGTCTACATAAGAAGACTATCCCCTGCACATTAATGTTTACTTCACTTATTTAAAATAAGTGAGTGTCCTAGCCAAGGTTCACATAAGACTATCTGTTTAACAAATAAAGATGTGTGTTTCCTGGGGTGTTTCTCATTGGGATCTGAGATCCCATCTCCTAAGAAATCTGGGCTTGGATACCTCCCGCAGGATGGCTTTGACAATGTGGGTATCCCCTATTGAGGGGAGTAGAGGGTCTGGTGTTCATAAGGAAGCACGCACATGGAAAAAACTATAGAACAAATGGTTTGTCTCCCACCAACGCACCCATCACGCTTTCAACAGGAAAGAAAAGTGGAGAAGGTCAAACGGTGTCCAGTAGGATTTGTAAATTGAGCTATTCAGTAGGCAAGCGAACTTTAAAAATAGTGATTTGGGGGAGGCCAATTTCCCTCATCTCCTCCATTCTCTCACTCCTCCCTCCCCGATCTGCCATGCTCCCCCTGCTGTCTTTGCAACAGCAGTTAAACAGCCCTGTTTTCAAAGCCATGCTAACATCTTGGGAAACACCAGGGCAAAATCAAAGATTCTTTGGCTGGGCGTGTAATATAAAACTTGAAGTTGTTCCTGTTAAATAAAAACAGCCATGTTAATTTTGGTGCCATTGAAAACACAGGAAAATGCTGTTGCCAAATGGAAAAGGGAAAAAAAAAAAATAGCTTACCAAAAGGGAAGCAGTTGTATTTTCAAGACTTGAGAACGGTATTATAAAAACTGGAGAGCAAAACTGAAAGAGGAAAAAGAGATGTAAAAGAATGGTTGTTTTCTCTATTTAATTCTTTTCCTCCATCAAGGTAAAGGAATGCACCCGTAATTCCCTGGAGGAGACGTGGAATTCAAGCCTCAGGGGTTTCATTCCCTTGTACTGTAAATAAGGAACCATTTTCTTGCTGGGTCTCGAGCTCCTGGTTCCACCCTTCTGCAAATGCACTCAATAACACTCCCGTGGTTTACAGATTAACTGAGCTATGCAGCAACCAGAAAAAATATTCTGTACTCAAGATCTTGTTTTGAGCTGAGTTTGACAATTGATTGGAAGAGCATAACCGTAGAGGTAGAAATTGTTTATTTTCTGTCTCCACCTGTAAGTTAGGAACTATTCCCAGCAGTGTTTCCAAGTGCCTCTGAGTTCTGAAATATAGTAGACAGCAAGCTACACTTGTAATGATGAGTATAATTGCAAGCGATTCGCAGGAGACCATCCTTGGCTGATTTTAACGTCTTTGGGAAAGAAACCAGAAAAGGGGAGATGGAAAGAAATGCCAAAGACCAGAGACTCTTGAGATCCTCTTTTTAGGGGCTTGAGGAGATTCTGGAACATTGATTTTGTTGTTGTTTGTTGTTATTCCTAAAAAAATGTGTTATGAGAGAATACTTTTCACTTTAATTTTAATTTCAAGTATTACTGTAATGGTGATTCCTGTCTTACTTTCCCCTGTTGAAACTGATGTCCATACACTGGGGAAATCACACCAGCTTTGGCAGAAACTAAAATTACTTTCATCACCACTGCTACTCCTATATGCCTTCTTTCCCTCACTTTATAAATAGTAACTGAATGTCATCTACATGCCCGGTACTGTGTAGCATGCTGGTTGTGACACAATTCAGCGTCAGGTGAATATTTTTCATAGACAGTGTTTTTTCATTCCGAAGACATGACTTCCACAAACTGGCATCTCGGCAGCGCCCCGCATTCTCAGTAAGAGCAATGAGTATACAGTAGCCCTGGCCTTGAAACAAAATCCTAGTTGGATTTCCTCGTTCTGAAGTTATTGTGAAATTCTGGTGGATCCTCCAAATAGATAGTACTTAAAAATTCACTGCCACTGGACAGCCAACATTGTTGCTCACCCTACACCTCTTTCCATCCAGTCTGCTATGGAAACCCAGGGGAGGGCCAGGGTAAGTGTGGGGAATGACATCAGGGAGGGCACTGGACACCCAAGACTCCCCAAGGGGCGTACCACTTAAGAGACCTCATTAGATCCTCCAGGGAATCAAGCTTAGAGGAGTTAACAGCCTGTTGAAGGGCTGAATTAGAATGCAGAGAGAATCAAAGGACTTGGAAAAGTGGTTAAATAAAATGAATTTCCAGGAACGCATGCCCACCAGTCTGAAGTAAGGAATGACTGATCGTGCTGTTAATAAAGTAGTGAAAGGGAGCTATAATGATATCAATGGAAAGCAAGTCAGCTGCTCAGCGAAGTTGTTAGAGTTAAATATAAGATTCTGGGATCGGTGAATGAAATCATGGCACCAGGGAGAAGTGGTTTAGACTGCAGGCTCCACAGTCAGAGACTGGGGTTGAATTTCGGCTGTCACTTGGGTGATGGGAAAGACAGAGAACTACTCTTTTCTCAGTTTCTTCATCTACAAAATGCCAGTAATAATAGCCTCTACCCTGTAGAGGCTGTAAGGCTTAAACAGGATAACGCATGAAATGTCCTCAGCACAATGCTGGGCCTCGAGTTAAGAGCTCCATAAATGGATCCTATTTTCACCGTGGAGACACCTTTGCAGCTTCCTGTGCCTGGTTTTGGACTTTTCAACTTCTGAGTAATGATGAGAACTAGGAAGTGATCCAGAAGAAAGCCACTGAAATGATTAAAGGAAAGGAAACTAGAAACCATAAAAAGGAACTCAAAACTGTTGGGACTATCTAGCCTAGAAAAGCAAAAGGCGGAAGGTTAAGTAGCAAAGCAAATAAGCAATAAAGCACCCCTTATTCAGAACGGGGTGACCAGCTCTTCTGCTGCTGGAGTTAGGCTGTAAGGGAAGATATGCTATTGCAGCAAGAGGAGCAAGGGTTAGCTATAAGAAAGAACTTCCTCACGATTTTCTTTTTATGAAGCGTCATTTCCCTTGGCCTTAGAGACCAGACAAGCACAAGTCTATTTCCCATCAGATGAGGCATCCATTTCAAAGTCTAAGAAAAATGAGCCTCCGGTTCCTGCTTTAGCTTCTAACAAGATCACCACATCCCTAAAGGGGTCCAGGGTCCTGCCAGGTGGCGGAGGTGACACAAATGACCAGCAGCTCCAATTACTGCGCTCTCTGAGCCTCTGAGCCCTTCTGTAACAGTTCTCTTTGTCTGTTCCCCCTAAGTGATGACTGTCCTGCCAAGCCAGTGTGCGGATCACTATATTCTGTGTGTGTGTCTATAGGAAATAACTACCAGGGAGGTCAATAGGCTGAATGCTTGTGGTGTGTGTTTACATATAGTGCAAAGGCCTATAGCTTATATTAATTTTGTATCCACTAAAGTGGTTGCCCTTTAGAGATTTAAAAAAAAAAATTGCCATGCTGGTAAAACATTTTCCAAATTTGTTCTTTCATGTCATGCCTTATTAAGGCTGAAATAAATCATGTCCATTGCTTTCCTCCCATTGATGTTACGGAAAAAAATTAGATTATTCTGGCCAACATGAAACCATAATGGAGTAGCAGGCTAGGCCCTGCCAACTATTTAAAATTGAGTTTTGAGTGATATGCTCTAGAATTATGTGGCATATGGATATTCAACTGAGCTTTAAAAACTGTTTCAGCAACACTGCCACAATTCAACCAATTCCTTGAAGAGCCTGGAAATTCGGACACATTTGGTTGTTTCCGTAACTCACTACTTTCCACTTCCCTTTCTGGCATTTCATTCTATGTTTTCTGTATTCAGATCATGCTTGGCCTTCTGCCTAAGTCTGAAGATTAAAACCATTAAAAATCTGTCTCCTCAACATCCTCCTATTTAAAAAAAAGATAGCATTAGCCTTCTCCTTCATTTTCTTCTCACTGTGGTTAAAGACTATTTTCCCTTTTCCTCCTTCAAATTTTCTGACTTGAAACCTACACAAAGGCATTATTTTATAAGACTGGTTGCTGGCCTTTTGGTGTGAGCTGAGTGCAGCCTCTTGCTGGCTTACCTCTGGAGTAAACGCTCTGCTCTTAGAAGCCCAGCTACAGGTCCCTACACCAGCTAGTACTGCTCACTCAACACCAGGGCGCAACCCAAATAAATATAACCAACAGCTCAAATTGTGTAAATAGTATCCAGTTCTCTCTACCAGAAAAATAAATGGTACTTCTTAATGCTATTTAAAAATAGCAAATAGATGGGTTCATTTTTTTAAAAAAAAAAGGTTCTTTAAACTTCCAAAGTTACTGAGAATAGAATGAACACAGTTTTACGGTTGATGAAATTAATGAAATCTGAAGAACAAGGTCATTACAAAACTAGTGAAAAGGGGATCATCATGGCTTCCACTTGGTTTATTAGATGAGGACTTGGGCCTATATAAGCAAGAGCTTCACAATGATACTTTAGGTTTATTAATCTTACTTCCATCCCTACTTTACTGCATGGAGGTTCCTCCAAGTCTTAGTGAGCCACACAAAGGTGCTGATATCCCATTGCGTTGGAAATTTCCCAGAACAGAAATTTCATGTGTTTCCACCTACAGTTATAGCACTGGTGGGGGATAAATCAGATGCAGGCACATCCCTACTTCCCACAAGATGGCAGGTACATCAGCAGAATAACAGAATCTTTGTGCAATTTATCGACTCTAAAATGCACCAAGAGTTCCATGCAGCATTGTTTACAA
The DNA here is from genome assembly GCF_059928025.1 of Delphinapterus leucas. Classification (NCBI taxonomy): domain Eukaryota; kingdom Metazoa; phylum Chordata; class Mammalia; order Artiodactyla; family Monodontidae; genus Delphinapterus; species Delphinapterus leucas. The sequence continues at coordinate 39,021,563 of NC_143134.1, forward strand.
CAGTAAAATAGTCAAAGATCCCTAATCTGGAAGAATGAACTGAGAACATCCATAGAATAGAATACCATGCAGTTAAATAAAAAGAGAATGAGAAAACTCTCTAAGGCCTAATAATAGAAAGAAATCCAGGATATAATGTGAAGCGATAAAAGCACAGTATAAGCGGGGTGTGTGCTCTGCCCTCTTTTGTATAAGAAAAAGGAGAAGGGATAATAATCTGTATAGTTTTATTGGCTATTTATTATTGCATCTGCGTGAAGAGACTCCTTAAAAAAAGAAACAACCAGTCCAAAATGAAGTCACTTGTGCTTAAGCCCCACATCAGCAAACCAAAACCTAATACCTCGCACAACTGCAGTTTCAGCCTCTCCCAGGAGCAGAATTTTCAACCAATCAGTCTGGAATTTCCTAATCAAAATCAGTGAGGTAGTCTGCATGACAGATGCACCTTTCCTCCAAAGGAAGGTGACTTTGCCTGAAACAACCCTTTCTTTTGTTTTTGACTTCCTTGTTCACCCACTTTCTGCCTTTAAAAATCTTCCATTTTGTACAGCCTCCCAGAGCACATTTCTGCTTGCTGTCCGATTCATGAATCACTGAATAAACCCAATTTATTGGGATCTTCACATTTACTCAGTTGAATTTTGTTTTTTAACCAGACACAGAAGGTTATACAAAAAGCTACTAAAAGTATATAAGGAATGAGAGGAATGGGGTAGATGGAAACAGAGGTGGGGAACAAAAGTAGAAAACAATTTTACTAAAGAAACTTACTATTCAAATGCCTTTTTAGATTGATTCCTTTGCAAAAGCGTCTTGAGCCATTCTGGGCTACAGGATTATCTCAACCAACACAGGCAGTACTATTTACAAAATGCTGTGTGTGCTTCTGGGAGAGGGACCTTGGAAAGGCTGTAGAGTGGGACTGGTATTCAAAGGAGAGCAGTGCGAGTCACCCCACCCTGCTGCTGCTTGCCCCCTCCATCCTGGCCTTATTTCTGACTCGGAGCCTCTCTCGCTCCATTTGGGAGCAGCAGATGTGGCAACACTGGGTTCTTTCGGAAGTTTCCATCATGTAGTCCTTTCAAGCACAGGTCAGATAATGCCTCTGATACCAAGAACAAACCAGAGACAGATCAGAGACAGCTGCTTCAGGAGTGGACAGGGCTCAATCTCTGACCCAAAAGTGAGGGGAAAAGAAGTCACTGTCCAACTGGTGGACCCAAAGCCCCAGAGGAGCTTGGACAGTTCAGTCGAGTCCAGGTGGCATCCCAAATCCCAGGAAGATCAGGATTTCTTTTAATTTGTCATTGGATATGGAAAAGGAACTAAGAAATGCATTCGACCTAAACCAGAAATGCCCAGTGGTTTTATTCTGCTGCCCTCTTCAACTTTCTCTTGAGGGGAAGAAAAGTTAATATGTACGTTTAAACTACTAAAGTTCAAGCTACATCCCTAAAGGAAGACCTGACAAGAATATAGGTGCTACTCTAAAATGCTCCCTCAGTGAATTAAGAAATTCCATTTGTACAATCTAAGTAATCTGGACTCAATAACTCTTTGAAACAAACCGTCCATGTCTTCGTACTACCATGGTTACTTATCACACCTATTGTTTTCTTCTCGCTGCAGCTATTCTTTCAGAGAATCTTGGACACTCTGGGTTGGTAGGGACCTGAAAGTTTGTGATTCACACTCATAAGCAATGAATCATAGGTGTTTTCTGACCCAGAAAACTACCAAATTTCTCCAAGCCTACTGAAACAAAGGGACCAATGCCGAGGACGTTTTACATATGATCTTATCTAATGTGCCAAGAATTCCTGGAGGTGAGTAGTGCTTTCACAAACGAGTAACTGGGCTAGGTTTCACAGCAGTCAACAGCACAGTTGCACTGCCACCTGGTCTTCTGACTGCAAAATCAGGACTCTCCACCGTCTCACGTGGTGTCCTGAGGGTCGGACGGACGAGCACGGGCTCTGAAGAAGCGTGAAGTAACATCACGGCAGTCCTACAGGCTAACCGAGGAGAAATAAATGAAATGAGAAGACAGTAGGTGCACTTGGTTGCCTGGGGCTCACCCTTCCTTAGCTCACAACCCAGGCGTGGGCCTGCAGGTTTCTACCGCTCAGCTCAGGCACACAACCATCATTAGGCTCCACTTGCCCTATGCTTCAGAGGCTGAGAGTCACAGAAGCCTAGGCCCTGATCCCAGCTGTCAGCACCTGCTGGGACTCATCACGCCACAAGATAAACTTCTCAGCTGAGCAGAAAGTAGGAGAATCATGGGAGGGGCTAGGCAGAGAGGCCTTACTCAGTAACAGGGATTCCAGATCTCAGACACACTGGGGAGAGCTGCCACAACAGGGCTGGTCTTGAGGGAAGCTGTGGGGAGCCTGTGACAGCCAGGCCATGGAAGCAGGCTGAGAGCTTGTTTGGGAGGATCAAATGAGAGAATGTATATATATGTTATATATGGGGTGGGGGTGTGTGTGTGTGTGTGTGTGTGTGTGTATTCTCTCATTTGATCCTCACAAACATATATGTATATGGAGACACTCTACAACCTATAAAGAGTCAGGTGGTATCACCATTAAAGAATGAAGGCTGGAGGGGAAAGGATCCAGAGTTGCTCAAAGCCACTGACTTCTTTTTTTAATCCTAAGGACTAATGATGCTTTTGTTTGTACAGGCAAAAAAGAAGTAGCCCTTGTAAATTAGTCAGGGCCCTGGGTTGTAAATGTCAGAAACACAGCTCAACTAGCTTGGGCCAAAAAAAAAGGGCAGGGGCACACATGTGAATGCCATTTCTCACCCATATTTCTGCTTCTCTTACATTCTCTGAGACCAGGTCCCCCTGGTGATTGGAAACATAGTCCAGTTGCCCTCACACCACACACTTCGCAGCCTCCTCTTCTACTCTTCATTCCAACCAGGAAATCCCAGGGAAGGACTTGTGCCAAAAGTTAAATAATAAGATCCCTACACAGAGGTGCCCCTAGGGCAGGGGTTAGGAAGAGCAAGTGGCTTGCGTCCCCTGGAGGGAGACAGTGTGATGTCCAGCCATGGCTTGGGAGGGTTCCTGAGAGCTGAGGGGGATGTGTTGACTAGCACTGATCTTCCTCTCAGGTCCTCAGTCAGATCTCAGGGAGGTGTCTAGAGGACCAGCAGAGACTCTCTCCTCCAGGCACCTCTGGGAGCCCACTGACTGCAAGGACACATGGTTGGCGGTGGCAACATCAGAAAGGTAAATATCTAGATCTGGGCCTATTTCCCTTCAGATGCTGGAGGGAGTATTACAGAAAAATAAGATGGACATTCATTTGTTCTTGAGAACAAGCACCCTCTCTCTCACCTCTACCTTTAGAAATATAGTACAGATTACCTTCAACAACTTTGGGCCTTACACATGGAAGTCAAAGAAGAGGGGTTCCTGGAATAAAGAGCCATCATCTGTATCCCCAAATAACTTGAAACTATCCAAGCATTTGTAGGCATGAGGCTGAATCCAAGGGGTTTCCTTCATCTGTCCATTCACTCTCCTCACCCCAACTTCCAGACACCAGCTTGTATGGTCTCAGAAGGCAGGAGAAAAGCTCAAAGTTTAAAAAGACAAAATTCAAACAGAGATGACCCTGGACCACATAGGAAAGGTCAGAATTATTCCCGAAGAGGTCTGTTCCCCGAGACGCCACTTAAGCTGAGGAAGTACCTCATCCCCCAACCCCGGGGATCTGGTTACCAGAACAGGCACAGGGGCCAGGGTGGAGGGTCTGGAGGCTGGCAGATTTTCTGGGTCCCATTTCCTGTGGTGGCCTGGGGACCGGGGCCTGAGCCCCCTACCAGGCATTGTGCCTTGCTGAGCTCTGGGGTCCATAATCTCCTGATTGCTTGCAGCTCTGCTAGGAGATATCAAAGACAGGAAGAAATGGTTTGAAGCCAAGCAGAGGGGGTGAAAGAGCAGGGAAGGCTGACTGGGGGTGGAGGGAGACTGGAGGGGGTAGCAGGGAGAGCCTAGGGGCGGGGAGGGTTAGGCCAAGGGAGAAGAGAAATCAGAATTAAATGAAAACAGCATTTGTAGCTGGGCCCCTCTCAGTAAAGTCCTGCCATGCATGCATTAACCCTCCATCGATGAAAACAAAATCCAGGGGCCTGGTGCCTGCCTGCTGGGGCACATAAAGCGTAGGGGATATAATATCTTCCAGGTGGGTGTGCCCAGAAGCACACAAAGGTGCTTGACAGGTCGTTTAAAGCTGACTGTCAAGGTCAAAACAACACCACCTGCAGGTTAAACTGAAACGTCTTCATCCATCCCCCACCCGGGGTTGTCTGCTGTTGTTTGTTTTAAACCAAAGCACAGTTTGAGCAGCAGAGAAGCCTGACAACTGTTCAAACATATGTACGTGCAACTTATTGCCTTGCAAATGGAGATATCTGGAGGCTAAAAACAAGCAGGGCGGGGGACAGGGGGGACTGACAAATTAGCTGCTAACTTTGAGGAGATGTGGGGAGGGGGTCTGAGTGGTAATTTGCCAGGCTGAAGGAAGAAGGCCTTTTTCCACGCAGCATACTCCTGATGTAGTATTTGGAAATGCTGTTTTGCATTGATGGTGCACAGAGCAGAGGGGGCTATTATGAAAGGAAGGGGCCCCTGACCTTGAGATCTGTTTATTTTGCAATTGAGTAGGGGTAAGAGAGGCCCCTTCTGAACCTCCTGCTTGCAGGCCTAACAGTTAAATGCCTACTGCTGCCCAGGTGCCCAAGTACAAGGAAATCACAGGCTTGTGATCTAACTAGCCCTTACATCAAAAAGAAAATAGGGCTTCCCTGGTGGCGCAGTGGTTGAGAGTCCGCCTGCCGATGCAGGGGACGCGGGTTCGTGCCCCGGTCTGGGAGGATCCCGCATGCCACAGAGAGGCTGAGCCCGTGAGCCATGGCCGCTGAGCCTGCGCGTCCAGCGCCTGTGCTCCGCAACGGGAGAGGCCACAACAGTGAGAGGCCCGCGTACCGCAAGAAAAAAAAAAAAGAAAATATACCTGTGTGTAAATCACTGAATGAAACTGAGTCACCCCCACTCGTGTTCAAAATAAAACTCAAACCTAATCAAATCAAAGAATGTTAAGGCTCTAAGACACTCTGCAGGCGATTCTAAATCAGCCCCTTACTTTTCCAGAGAAGAAAACTGGGCCAAGGAGGCCCAGTGACTTGCCAGGGATTCTGGCCTGTCACTGGGCCCAGCTCCTGGGGAACACATTCCTTATGAATAACAGACAAGCAGATAGCATCACCAAGGAGCTTCCCCACCATCCTCTTTCCTCAGTCTAACATGCTCACCTGAGAGAAGACGGCAGGGTGTAGAGTCTGTGAAAACTAACCAAAAGACACTTACCTGTCCAGAGACACCCTCGCAGTCCCCACAAAATAACACCTGCAGCAGAATCACCTGGGCAGAAGTGTTAACATACCAGATGCCAAGACAGCACCTCAAACCCACTGAATCAGAGTCTCCGTGGTGGGACCCAGGTAGCTGCAGAGACCCTAGGGCACTAGCCAACCCAATGATGTGCAGGGAGAAATGTTAGAACTTCCTTTCATAATTGTTTTCTTCTTATGGAAACTTTTAAGTTTCCATCTTTGTGTGTATTTTATAATATACCTAATATATTAACACCGTAATAAATGTATACAACTAATAAATAAATATAAATATGTGGAAGGGGTGATTGTTCAAAAATTGATATATAGTCAGAAAAGTGTGGGACCTCCTGCACTAAATGGTGACCCCATCTTCTTCACTGCTGTAAAGCAAGGCCTTTGAGCAGTGCCTGACACATGGCAAGTCCGCAACTGCTACCGACAGCATGAAAGCTGGATTCCGCAGCCAGCTATACAATGGGCTCCAAGATATTTCTTCCCCAAGAATCACTTCCTAAAGTGTATTTTGAGGAGGTGGTTTTCTTGAGACCACAACGGCCCAGCAGCCACAACAAAGGATTAAAATTTTACAGGAAAAAAAGAAGGTAGGAGCTGCTTTCTATGATTCACACCCACCTGTTTGTAAAAACAGAAAAGAGTTATAGAGGAAAGTGAGCATGGTAAAGGGGGATCCCTGGGCATAAGATTTGGGGGAATCCTGCATATTATGGCCCTGTCTTTGAGAGGCACATATATGACAGGATATTAAATCAGGATAATAAGGATATTAAAGGCTTTCTTAGAAGCCCTCCAGTAAAGACTCCCTTTTAACTTTGTGGGTTAACTAACTAACCCACAGTTCCTTTTCCCACATTATAAACATTCCACAAGACTAGTCTTCTTGGAACCTAGGTAGAAAATCCTGATTTAGGCTAAAGATTTCATATTTCCTTGGAGCCAGAGAATCATCAGCATTCATCATACCTGTCCATTGATATGAGTCTACTGAACGAATCCTTGGCTTTGCCCATCCATCCTCGCCAACTGCCGAATTGCACATGTATGATAAAAGCTGGAAACTGCAGCTGACTCATTCTCAGAGCAGGTTCTCGGGGTCTCCTCTTAGGGGAGACTAACTCAAAAACTAGGATCCGCCGACCATAGTCCGCATCTCTCAGCAAGCGGGCCTCTAAGGAACAGAGGCCTTGTGGTGAGTCTCCAGGCTCACAAGAGCACCCTGACTTCCTTGGCCAACCTAAGTTTTGGCTGGGGAGCCCGAGTATCATTCACACTCTCATGAAATGGAATTCCAAGATTTCCATTTTAATGGTGAAAAGGGGACGTGATAATTTTCAGCAAGCTGACTGGGAACACAAAGGGCAGATTTGGCATTCTGTCTTTCCAGAACAATGTCTAGACTCTCTGAGGAGGCACCTCGATAAACAGCATGGTTAGTTAACCAAGAAATATAATATTTCTATTTCAAGCTTCTTCAAGCTCCACTCTGGGGTTAAATCAGAGTGGACCTTTTCAGTGTACCCACAAATCCCACAAGTTAATCAATTTTTTAAAAAGTAACACACTTTTAAAGGAGTGTTTCCTCACATCTTTGGCCTTTTAAAGTTAATGCTTCTTTTTAAGAAAAGTAGCTGGGATATTCTTCCAATTACATTCTAGGGGTGGGTAAAGTGACAAGGCAATCTCTTACCCACTTTATGCAAACAGGCTTCTGGGGCTCAGACGGTGGTGGGTTCCAGATGCACAATGGCTATCATACAACAGAGGCAATGTTCCCTTGAGCAGAGCTATTCATAGATTGTGCCTTGCTTGAGAACTGTTTCCGGAGTTAGTGTTTTCCCTAAAAGGAGTCTAGCCCTAAGAGAAATACATACACTGCTCCATGGCCACATGCACACACAACACAGTCCAGAAGCCAGGAGCATTTGCTCACTATGTGAAGTGCTTCAAGGAGTGAGAACGCACAAGACTGGTAATATTCCAACTCAGACAACTTTGCACATTCAATTCCATGGTACTTTTTCACCCAAGGAATGTATGTTCTATTCAGTAATGGTGCTTCTGTAGAGAAATAACTGAGAGGAGAAAAAAATACAAGGCTTTTCTTTGCAATGGAAAGATGGAAAAGTAGGGCCAACTGGCCATCTCAGGCTCGAGGGCTGGAAAAGATTAGGGGCCTATGATGACATCAATAGAGAGAGAAGATTACAAATGTAGGTAGATGGATGATTGCTTCAGGAAGGCCTTTCAAAGGCCTGACAACTTCTCTTGAAGAATGGCCCCAGCAGTGTCCTCTGAAGGTAGGACTGTTCAGTCTATGTGTGTGGAGAACAGTTCAAAGAAGACAAAACACTTAAGCGTAATCTTTCAGAGGGTGAGGAATCGTAGTAAAACGGTGATAAAATGCTACTTCGGGATCTGACAAGCAGCGCAGCTGTTTGATGGCAAGAAGAAGATTCTGGCTAAGCCAAAAGCTGTGAGTTCACTCTGCCTGCTGTTCCTCTATACAGAGAATCTGGCCCCAACATACTCATGTGATCCAGGAATTTGCCCGGTACCCAGATTCTATGGTTGCCTCAAAGCGAGCCCATAGTGAACACTGATCTTCAACTAGACTCCATGACACTATGATTCTACAGGGGGACCTTGAAGCAAATATATATACCCCAGAGAAGGTTACAGATAAGTCTTGCCTAAGTCTGAACCCCAGGCTCTGACAGCCATCCCAGGATGAGGCCCTTTTACTTCTGTCTCTGACTTCCCAGCTCTAAGTGACTTGGGGACATCATATATTCTCCTGTACCTGCGCTGTAAAGAATGTAGCATACGCAAACCTCTTCACTCCTGTCTCAATCACTACAGACTGATATTGTCAAAACTAACCAAACAGTCACAGTCAAGGGCTTCCAGAGTCCCAGAAGAACATCGCCTTATGAACACCTGTTTCTATTTCAAGAGAGAAAAATGAAAGAACCAGAACACATTAGAGGGGGAAAGCCCTTCTCTATAAGATAGGAGGAAAATAAAGTCAGGTAATTTTCTTAAGAAGAAAAATAGAAATAGAAAACAGAGTGGAGAAATAAACACAAAGAAAGCAACAAAGGGGAAGCATCTGAGGGGGCCTGAGGCCCCTCGTGTGGACCTGTGGACCTTGCTACTCACAACGCATCCTATTTGCTCATTGCTCCAGCAATGGCAGGGGTGCCAGTAAACAAAGGATTAAAATTTTACAGGAAAAAAAGAAGGTATGAGCTGCTTTCTATCATTCACACCCACCTGTTTGTAAAAACAGAAAAGAGTTATAGAGGAAAACAGGGAAAGAAGTGCTCCTTCAAAATACTTTTTAAAACAATCCATGCAGAAAGAAGAATTTATTAAAGTCTGGGAAACAAACAGCAACAATAACAAAGAACGTAAACCCACACATAGACCCCAAAATCCACAGCATATCAGAGAGAGCAGAGGAGCTGGCAACCTTGCTGAACCGAAAGGTACACTAATTTCTGGCTCAAAATCAGTTTCCCCAAGGAAAGAATCCCTATGGTTGCATCCTGCCTTGAAATCAAGGGGTCACAGCCCCTGAAATTTACAAGAGGATTGTCGAAATGTATAGCAGTTTTTGGTTTAGGGGAGCCAAAACTTCAAGTAGAAGCTAACAAAGAACAAGTAAAGAAAAATTCCCAAAACTGTGAAACCTTGCTACTTAAGATAATGACAAAAATTTACGACCGCTTCCTTCCCCAACAGAAAGGAGCACAATTAGAAGGCTGAAAACAACAGGCCCTTTGTACCAGCATGTTATGTTTTGCTTATTCTGTTACACACTGGCTGGGAGATAAGAATAAACGGGGCAATACCCTGTCTAACCCCAGGAGGAGGAGGTGGAAGGAGAGCTCCTTACATTCATTCTTGGGCATGTATGTGCACACCGCTTATTCGCAAATTGAGGCACTTAAGAAAATTGGGCATGCAACAGTCAGCAACTCTTACAAGCATTCAGAAGCCTTTTATTGCACAATCCAATCTTTTAAGAACAAGTCCTGTGTAATTGGGAGCTTTATAGTTTTGCTCCACTGTGAAGTGCACTGAACATATTTCAGTAATTGATAATTATTTCTCTATGTTCTTTATCTATCAGTCCTATTTTTGTTCAGTCTTTAAAAACCTTAAAAATTAGGCTGAGCAAACATATAAATAATGCCTCCCTCTGTGACCTGTTGTGTTAAAAAAAAAAACTTGCAAGGAATCAACCAGCAGCCACTGGGGAGAGTTGCCAGTCTGGGTGCCAAGTGCTCTGATGCCCCCTCAATGGAGAATTCTGCTCAAGCACAGTAGATGCTAAGCCAAGTCAGGCTCCAGTCAGTCAATCACAAGATGCTATGGCACCACTGGTCCCCAGAAAGCCGAGAAACGATTTGACCTCTCTGACAACTCTCTCCATATACACAGGACTGCGTGGAACCATCAATCTCTGCTCAACCTCTGCCCTGTCTTAGTGGCTCTCCCTCACTTTCCTCAAATGGGTGTATGGGTGGCTCAGGTGACCCAAGCCCTGCAGGACCATGGCATTCCCTGGTGCCCAAAATGAGTCTAAGGAAAGCCATTCTAAAAGCTCTCTATTGCCCTCTAGTCATGCTGGCCTTCTTTCTGCCCCTCCAGCCCATTACAACGGTTCCCGTGGGGCCTTTGGACTTGAACTTCCCTCAGCCTGAGTTGCTTTCCCACCAGATTACCACAAGACTGGCTCCTTCCCGTTCTTCAGTCTCACTGCAAAAGTCACTCTTTAAAGAAGCCTTTGCCTCTTCACCCTAACGATGCTACTGGTCCCCGGTCGCTCTGTCACTTAATGTGGCTATATTTTCTTCATAGCACACATCTTAGTTGTTTGTTTTCATGTATACTATTCTCTCCCCTGACTGGAATGTAAGTTCCGTAATGGCGGAGATTTCATCAACCTTGTCCACCCTTGTAGACTCAGCATCTTAAATCCTGCCTGGCGCACAGTATGCGCTTAATAGAACTGTAAGAATGAATAAACGAACAAACAAATGAACTGATGAACGAGACAGTCTGGTACACAGCCAGAGGGAAAAAGATCAAAGCAGAACTGGCCACCTATCACCAACCACACTGCTACCTTTTTTTTTTTTTTTTTTGTCCCCAGTTTTCCAAGAAGGACTAGGGTGAAACTACACGTGAATGGTAGAGGGGGGAAGCACAGCCACAGAGGACATGGCTTTTTTATTCAATGCTCTATACATAAAACCACTCTGAAATGATTTGCAGAAGATTCTTCCAATTCAAATAGAGGAGGAAAAAAAAACAAGAACGTATTTCGATGTCAGCAAGGTAGTTCTGCCAACCTAATTACACCCCGTGACACGTAATTGTGAACCGCTGAAAGACAAATGGTGGAGCAAAGCACTTATTACAAACGTACACAGAGGTAAGACTGAGGTGTTAATTTTGAGACAACTGTCATAAATCTGATTCCAGGATATTATTCCATTAACATTATTATTATTATAACAAAGAGTGTAAGGAGGATGACGAACTCCTTTCATGAATTTCGCAATACCTAGGAAATTAGGCTTACTAGTCAATGCCTGGCTGAGACATTTGAGAAAATAAGAGGACACAATGAAAATGACAGAATGCTAATTACACCAACATGAAGAGAGTTGTTCTATACATCAGAGACTCATTTAAAATGCATTCTTATCTTTGTTTAGATAACATGTTACTCAATCCAAGAAATGTACACTCCACAGCTCCTCATATGGCAGATTCAGCCTTTATAGAAGGCAAAAGTAACATGAAACAAAAACAGAAAGCCCACATTTACAAAATGAGAAAAGGATGGGAGTGGAACTGTGAATAGTGCCTTAGAGGCAAACTAGTCATTTTTCTTAAAATCAGAATAGAATGAAAGTATCTCTCCCCTGGAGGGGTTGATAAGTAACAGTTCCTAGCATATTAAAAGGTGACAAAAATCATGAAGTGCAGTATTGATAAATGTTCTACTTACTGCTATTTCGAGTGAAAAACACTCCAAATCCTAAACAGTTGTTGTTTTATTATTTACTTTGTTATAAGTTGATTTGTCATTATCATACATTCAAATTGTACAAATGTTTTTTCTTGCTTTACTGAAATATCAGAATCAGGCTCAAAAACAGACTCAGAGCAGAGAATTTTAAGGTTATTCATGTGAACTATGATATGTAAATGTAAAATACAGTGAAATCATTATGGATATTATCCCCAAAGTTTTTAAAACTTTTATTAATAATTCACCCATTTTAGTTCATGTGGATCTGCTTAATGTCATCTACTAAAAAAGAATACTAAGTTTATGTAAAATGTTATTCGTTATGATTAAGACCTAGTCACTAAAGAAATCCAGAGGTATGGAATTTATGATCTTACATACATGTTTATAAAATGTGGACTCAGGAAAGAAGCATTTAATTTACCAAGGAATCCTTTGATCTCCAGTGCATTACAACTAATAGGACAATGGCAAATTTCAGAGCAGATGTCTTTTTTTTTTTAATAGATCTTTATTGGGGTATAACTGCTTCACAGTACTGTGTTAGTTTCTGTTGTACACAAAAGTGAATCAGCCGTATGCATACACATGTCCCCATATCCCCTCCCCCTTGAGCCTCCCTCCCACCCTCCCTATCCCACCGCTCTAGGTGGTCGCAGAGCACGGAGCTGATCTCCCTGTGCTATGCGGCTGCTTCCCACTAGCTAACTATTTTACATTCGGTAGTGTATATGTGTCGACACTACTCTCACTTCGCCCCAGCTTTCCCCTCCCCAGCCCGTGTCCTCAAGTCCATTCTCTATGTCTACGTCTTTATTCCTGCCCTGCCACTAGGTTCATCAGTACCATTTTTTTTTTTTTTAAGATTCCATATATATGTGTTAGCATACGGTATTTGTTTTTCTCTTAGACGTCTTCTTGAGTGGCTCCTACTAGACTTGGGGTTTCTCTACTCCTCTTTAGGGTACAGAATTGACCTACAAGACTGTCATTTTTGTGTCAGTTTGCTTTATAGAGCCCCAAGCAAAGATTTGACCATAAATAAGGCAACAGGGCCCCAGGAGCCAGCTGAGTCATAAACCTCACTCAGTTGCATGTGGCTCAAGGTGTGGGGATCCCGAGAGTCAAGCCAAGCAAGTGGAATCAATTTAGGTCAGAGTTAGGAAAAACAGTGCCTCCGTACCCCCAACTGGCAGTGGAAGATACCACAATCCCCCCTCCACTGTTCAAATACAGGGAGAGGTAACTAAGCCCAGGAAAACATCTAGGCCAGGGCAGACTATTTCTACAGTCTAAAAAGAAGGGAAAAAAATGGTATTTGACAACCAACCACAAATTTTTAAATGTACGGTTCTCCTGTTTTTAAGCATAAAAGCAGTCTTGTTCCTGCTAAGTTATTATCACCATCACAGTTTTTGACATTTGTGGCCAGTACCATTTGGCCGTAGGGTACTTAGGCTTACTACGTTAAAAAAACAGATTTAGGCATGTTTAAATCAATTTAAATATCTCAAAAAGAAGCAAACACACAGCTTGGGCACACAAACTTAAAAAGAAAAGCTTTATAGATTGGCCTACAGGTCAACAAATTCTGGTTTTGGCAGACTGATACCAGAAAGGAGCTATAGAAAATAAATAAGTTTCTCTGTATGAAAAATACCATGCCTCTGGTTCCCTCAGGTCAGAACATGGAACTGTTAGCAAACATGCCCTGAAAAACTGCAACTCTCATAAAGTGCTAAAAACTCCCAAATAAACACGGTCCCTCAAAACGGTGTACAAATCAGACACATTTAACGAACGACCCTTCCTTTGCCAGTAATTCCACTCAAATTAAGTCCAGCAGTCTCTTCAAAGGGACCAAAGAAGACCCCTTGTTAAGACAAATTCTATATATAGACAGCCAAGACAATTACATGAGGCACATAACCAAATATATATAATGATCCTAGTTTTTACATTCCCATTATCTTCATGAATATAGGATACACGTCAGTCTAAATGACCTTCTCAGACCTCGTCAAGGATTAAAACTACCAGCCAGCTTTTAAAAAGTATACGTATATAGTAAAGATCAAAAGCAAATGTTCTGGTCAGTTCTTTTCTACTCATGGGTTTCACTAAGAATGTGTGCAGCTTTCAGGGAAAACACCACGAATGACAGCTGTTCAAAAGCATAGAAATTAATTGGCAGCACGAATTTCCTTGACTAATAGGGAAAAACTTAAAGTCACGTGTTTTGATGAGCTTATTTTTCCCATCCTTAGTCGAGCATATTCACTGTTAATGATTAAGATTTTCAAACAGAAATAGAACCAAGAAAATCCTGAGTACATAACCAAGTAAAACACTGAGTGAAACGCAGTTACCTATTACTGAATGAACAACAGCATTAATGAATGAATTTTAGGCATAAATTACATATAGGAAAAGGTTCAACTTTCAGGTCTTGATTTTTCATAGGAACTAAACTGGGATGACAGTAAGAATAATACATTTATTATATTAAAAAATAGTAGCAAGACAAGTGACCCCCCTAACCTTCCCCAGTGAGCCATCTGCTTTGAGCTGTTTTCCTAGCAGCCGTGATAGATTTACACTGATTCATCCACAGTCTCTCTGACACAGGGGCTCTCAAGTCGTTGCCCTTGTGACCAGTGGTGAGAATGCATGAGACAGCTGGTCGGGATTACTCGAGCAGCCTGTGCTCTAGAACCAAGTTGTGTTACTCTGCCCAGAGCTATGACCGTCGGGCTCGTTAGCATCATGCTCTCACCACCTGAGCTAACTAGCCCCTGATTAGCCACAATCCAACATACAGCATTCTGGGGGCACAGTGTGTTCTCAATCCCAGCAACGATGTGAGTGTTTACTCTCAAGACAACTGAATTGAGCCCATGACGCCCAAAGGCTCATGCATGGTGGAGTAGACACACACCATCCCTCAAGGCAGCAGTGAGATGGCCCTTCCAACCTAATCAAACGATTGCCCTGACAGAGCTCAGGGAAAGCAAGAAGCAGTCAAAAAACTTCCACAGAGCCACAACAGAACAACGTACCTGGCCATCCCCAGACTCGGAAAGTTGGCAGGAACAAGGAGGACATCCAGCCTGGAGAACGGGTGTGTTCCCAGGACAGAGTGTGCTGCTGAGAGGCAAGGAGGGATCAGCGGCAGAAGGGTCTCTTGGCAGGCACCCTTCAGGCACACTGGAGCGAAGACCCGATGAGGAATTATCTCCTGGGTGGTGGCAGAAGCATTCTGGAAGCGGCAGGGGTATTCCATGTGACCACAACCACCAACATACCTGGGAACAACACGAAATAAGTAGATGCGTTTTATTGGTAAATCAGGTTTATTCCCCTTGCCATGGAGATGAGGAGCTCTCACAGACACAGACAACTTCTAGGAGACAGTGGCTCTGATGGGCTTATAAGCAAAGCAGTTCATTTTGGTCCTTGGCTTGTCTGTTTCTGCACAGTGGTGAAAAATGACAGGTCAAAATACTTATCAATGTGCTGAATCGACTATTTTCAATCTAAGCTAAGTAAAAGTAGTAAAATCTTCTTTTAGAATAAATAGGGGGAACCTCCAAGATTCAAAATAACAAAACAACCCCCCACCAAAATAAAAAGCAATTTCCTGCCCTCAGAAACGTGCCTTTCAAATGTCACTACGGGGAAAATCTTCTCCAATTCAGGGACAATTTGCAACTCAGAAAGGAAGGGACAGTGCAACCAAGTTAAAGATCTCACTCTGAAATGTTCTACAATAAAAGATACAGACTCAGGCTTCCCTGGTGGCGCAGTTGTTGAGAGTCCGCCTGCCGATGCAGGGGACACGGGTTCGAGCCCCGGTCCGGGAAGGTCCCACATGCCACGGAGCGGCTGGGCCCGTGAGCCATGGCCGCTGAGCCTGAGCGTCCAGAGCCTGTGCTCCGCAACGGGAGAGGCCACAACAGTGAGAGGCCCGCATAAAAAAAAAAAAAAAAAAAAAAAAGATACAGACTCAGTGATGTATCATGCGAACCAAATGACAAAGCTTTTCAAAAGAATACAATCCATTTTACTGAAAAGTAACCTAGCTGTTCTCTACAAAGGCCATCAAAAGTTGTGCTGTTAAGGAATACAGAGGCACTTTGATACAGTATTTCCCCCAATCCACTTTCAATACAAATTTAACTGAATCAACCTTTTAAGGAAACAGACCAGAGCCCAGCCCATACCATCTGACCACTGCCAGTTATTCTGTCAAAGGTGGAGCTGAAAAAGAATTCCTAGAACCTGACTCAGAGGCCTCAAGAGAACTTATCTACCCAAAGAAACCAACATCAAAGGAAACTCTATTTTTCCACCGGTTAACACATCCTTTATTCAAACAGAATGGAAAGCCTCTCTAATTTAAATTTACAAATTATAATTCTAACCATAGGTGCTTATCAGATTCATACTGAATACTGAAAAACCTGAAAATTCTGGCACATCCCAATAAGGGCAGACTGCAACAATAATTCCTCTCCACGTTTCTGAAGTGCCTTTCACCCATCCAAGGCCAGCACTGCCCACGGAGATCCACACAGCTATGGAGATAAGCCTTGCCCTCCACCAGCCTGGGGCATAGAACACAGCTTCCAGCACTGATGACATTTCACCACAGTTTAGGGTAAGAGAAATGGGTGGAGACCCATAAAAGCTTCTGCCAGGATAAAGTGACAGGAAGAACATCATTACTGACACTGAACGCTAGCCAAAGTCCCTGGATTGATAACCTTGCCTTACAGAGAGTGAGCATAGGTGCCTGTTGGTAAACATCGAACCGAAAAGGCTGCAACTGTCCACCTAATGACAAGTGCTGTGCTGATGCATCAGTTCAATCAAAGGTTAGAGAATAGTTTGGGGTAGCCAAAGGTATACCCAAAAAAGCCACTTCGTCCAAATGAAAAGGTGAGTTAAATTCTCTCTGGACAGGAATGGCACTAGCCAGGGTAATGAAGGTCATTCCGGTTGTGTGAATCAGCACCGTTTTTCATAATCAAAGCCTGGGAGAATATGCAGGACTTTAAGGCAATCTAGCTATAACCAAGCTATGTGAGACCATTAAGGCTCCCAATAAAAATGGAAATGGCATCTGGGAAGCCACACGTGTGTTCCTAACATGGGGATCAGGAAACCTAGGCTTCAAAGTCTGTTCTCAGACTGGCTAGCTGTGACCTGAGGCAAGGAACTCAGTATCTGGGGCCTCTTTTTTCCTCACCTCTTAACATGGTCTCACAAAAGTGGCTGCTGGGGGGAGGGGAGGAATTGATTGGAAGGGGGTGTGAGGGAACTCACGGGGGTGATGGAAGGTTCTCTGTCTGGTTTAGGGTACATACAATCATCAAAAGCTCATCAAGCCAAACACTTAAGATCCATGCATTCTGTTGTATGTTAATTATGCTTTCATTGAAACCAAACAAACAGAAAACCTAAAATGGTTTCTAAGATTTCTTCTGGCTCTGTGATTCCATGACAACCCACCACAGAAGGCCCTCTTCATACAACAGCCATGTTCCTGAAGCAGCGAGGCAACACCGTACTTGCATAGAGTCAAGAATAGTCTTCCACAGAACCAGTATCAACTCAAAGGTGCTGTCTCTTCCTCTCACACTAACCTTCAGTTATTAATCTCTGTGTATGTGCCTGCTCCAATATACTCTCAATACCAACAAATCAAGCATTTGTAAATACCTCCTCCTTGTGCCCAGACTTGTAACCAGAGTAAATATATTAATAGTACAGATTATTAATAATAGTCGATTGTTAATTAATAATCTGTAATACTAACTATAATAAGAATAAACAATAATAACTCCTACCACAACTGCTACTGAACATTTACTATGTGCCAAGCACTGTCCTGAACACTTTATGTACATTATCCCAATTAATCCACACAACATTCCTAAAGAGTAAGAACTATTCTTTTCATCACATCGTGAATCATCATAAGCTCCTCACTGCTGACCCTCCTTCTCTACATACTTCATGATGCTTCTTGAGTTAACTGGGACCCTGGATTTTTTTTGAAGCTGAGCTCAGCTGGTATGTGGTTCTCTGGCTTCCTGCTCTTTTTTTTTTTTTTTTTTTTTTTTTTGCGGTACACGGGACTCTCACTGTTGTGGCCTCTCCCGTTGCGGAGCACAGGCTCCGGACGCGCGGGCTCAGCGGCCATGGCTCACGGGCCCAGCCGCTCCGTGGCATGTGGGATCTTCCCGGACCGGGGCACGAACCCGCGTCCCCTGCATCGGCAGGCGGACTCTCAACCACTGTGCCACCAGGGAAGCCCTTCCTCCTCCTTTTTGTAGTTATTGCCCATTAATGGGCAAGAGTGGGAAGAACTGGTGAAATATATGTTAGGCTAGTAAATGATGGGAACCTGGTCACTGGTTCCCTCTCATATAATTTCTAGGCTGAAATTATTTTATAAGAGGTCTTTCCAAGGAGTGAGAGTGACCGTGTTTTACTCATAATCCCAAGACTGAAAACTGTCAGGAAGTTCTCCTTCAGCCATCCTCTTGTTTCAAGAAGGTTCTGAACTAGAACCACCTGACACAAACGTTTCCCTGTTATAGGTTCAAAAGGAATGGCTGGAAAAGTCTCCCTTGGGAATGCATAGCCTTTACTCAAAAACCCCTTCCTCGGTTCAACCTGACAATTCAGTAAATATTTCCAGCATCCTTGCTCTATTCAAGGCACCTCAGAGGATGCTGCTGTGTACACATGTATGAATAAATCTCCAACCCTATATTTTTAAAAATTTTTTTTGCAGTACACGGGCCTCTTACTGCTGTGCCCTCTCCCGTTGCGGAGCACAGGCTCCGGACGCGCAGGCTCAGCAGCCATGGCTCACGGGCCCAGCCGCCCCGCGGCATGTGGTATCCTCCCGAACCGGGGCACGAACCCGCGTCCCCTGCATCGGCAGGCGGACTCTCAACCACTGCGCCACCAGGGAAGCCCTCCAACCCTATCTTTGAGGAGCTTTTTCTCTTGGGAGAAAAAATGTTTAATTCTGAAAGGTACAGTGACACAGTTTACACAATTTATTAACATATTTCAGCAAGCGGATTAGATGCTTGCTTACCGTAAAAATCACGAGTGTTCAAAATCCCAGCACCAGCCCCCAATGAATTGTTGACAATGATGTCGATATATACAGTGATGTAGTAGTGTCTGGAAGCTGGATGCATTTTCTAAGGGCACTCAGTACATTGCAAAGCAAATTGAGATGGGTGCAGTAAGAGACAGAAAGCCGAAATACCTTGAGGGAGCAAGGGCTGGAGAGATCAAACCAAGCCAGAAAGATATGGAAAGGCTTCTCTCATAGCGAAGGGTGTGCTGGAAATCGGCATTTTTTCCTATGATTTATATATATGTATAATACGTTATATATATATTATTCCTTCTTTTCCAGACTCTCAAAGAGATAGAAACAGCATTCATCCTCCAAGGTCCACAAGGGAATTTTTCATCGCCTTTACAACTCTAAAGAAGACCTCTTCCCCTACCAAGTCTTCCCTTCTTTAGAATGAACAACCTCAATGGCTTTTCATCTTTGGGTTGCCTGCTTTCCAGGCTTTCAAATCATTTTTCCTGAGTCCTCTGAACTTTATCCAAGTTTCCATGTCGTGCTTAAACTGTATGGCCCCCAAGTGAAGACAATGCTTTAAAAAAGGCCTTTTGAGAGGTTAAACATAACACAAAGATTCCCCTGTGGCTGGAGAAGGTTATACTGCAGCCAAAGAAAGTTGATAAACTTTCAAAAGTTTACCTAAGTGCCTGTTAACTAACGTATTTGCTCACCCAGAATGGGCTAGAGCATGTGTGGAACTGGAGCTGGAAGAGAGAATGTTCTTCCGATAATTTAGGCCACATGAACAGTGATCAAAAGTTCAGTGACCAATACTTTGGTCAAATTTCTGGGACCCAGATGAACACTTCAGTCAAACGCAAGCCTGTGGTATATAAGGCCCCTGTATACGTTACATTTACATGAATTGAACTGGCGGTCTTAGGAAGGTTTGAAGTAGAAAAGGGCAGCAGGGCGGGGGGGTATTGGGGGGGGAGCCAAGGGGACCAGATGTGAACATAACCAAAAACACCACTGCGGTTGGCACTTCAGAGCACCTCTGTTGGCAAACTTAGCATGGAGCCAAAGATTTAATGGATAAAAACACAAAGCCACCCTTTGATGACTAAAGACAGCACACATGAAGCACGCAGCCAGGGAAGGATTAAGCAAATGTAAGCTACTAATTTATCAGCAGTACATTTTTGATGAACGGAGGGAAAACTTAGTCATAGCATGTCAGACGTGGAAGGGCGTGGGGGAGGGACTCCATTCTGCAGGCCCTTGTTTCCATACAAGGACATGCTTCCCCGGAGTGGTACCCTTGACCTCTCTCCACAGCTGATCAGACTGGCTTGCCACTCTGGGCTTTCTCTTGTTTAATCCGCTTGCCCACAGAGGGGTTACTTTTGGCTGTTGGGCAGTCTGTGTGCATCTGTGGAGGCTGGCAGAGGTCCAGCTGAGTGGGTCACTGGGTGGGTGGGTAAGTTTGTCTAATTTGGAAATGAAGTACTAGAAAGCCCACTGAAACTGTGCACCTGAACACTCCCTCCGTCCAGCTTCTGTCAACCAAAAAAACCCTTTATCTTGCTCTCCTTCTGTCTGTTTCTCAATTGGTTCTGACTCAGGAGGACAAAAGAGGAAACAGATTTACCCGTTCCCCTAAACCCCATTAGGAATTTCAGATACCATCTCTTCCCAGAATCCCCACTCAATCTGTCCATATCCTGCTCCCATCGCAATTATGGGTGCAAGAAGAGTGAAAAGCCATTGCAGTTACTTCTGGGCAGCAAAGAGCACACACGAGAAATGGCTGCTGCCCACTCCCCCACCTCGTGTCTCTGGGAATATGGCTAGAAGGACAAAATAACAAATTTCTATCTTTGCTTTTGCCTCTCTTCCTAAGGCACACATTTTTCAATGCACACCTCCCCTAAGAGTCAATGAGTCCTGAGGGTGTAGATGAAGAGCACAGTGCTTCTTTACCACAAAGAATCTGAGAACCCCGAACAAAGTCTTTATTCTACAGAGAGGGGAAGTATGGCTTGCCCAAAGAGACATACCCAATCAGTAGAAATGGCACCTTCGGCCTCAAAGGCAATGCTCTCAACTTCTGTTTTCTATTCCAACATGACAGGTTCCAATCAACAACCGTGGCTCAGTCATGGTGCTGACTCTCCAGGTGGGAAGGTAGATCAGACTCCAGGTGAGGTGTGGATGTTACATAGAGTTTTTAAAAGTCCCCAGGCAAGATTCTGAATCACCTCTCTAGGGGGTCAAGCCCAGATGTGAATCTGGACATTGTAACTCAGCAGGGCTATGAACATGAACAAGTTGCTGTCTGAAGCTTCAGTATCTTTATGTGAAAAATGGAGATAATAAAGCCTATCTAACTTATAGACTTATCCTCAGAACTAACTGAGATGACATTTAGATCAAGACTTTCCCTGACTGCCACATCCAGTGGCTTCTGTATCAATTCAGGATAGGCTAGGATATGCTGCAGTAAGAAATAGCCCTAGTGTTTCAGTGGCTTAACAGAAAAAAAGGTTATTTCTCACTCATACCAAGTGCACTGTGAAACCAAGTGACTCTCCAGGGCACCTGTCCTCCCCACTCAGAAGTCTAGGCTGCCTGCAACTGCAAAGTGAGGCCTACTTTGTGATCTCAGTAACAAGGGAAGAGAGTATCAGAGGGTTGCACATGCAATTAAATGTTCCCACGTGAAAGCAGCATGTCACTTCTGTCCACAATTCTTTTCTTCCCTCAAGAGTGCATAAGTAAAATCCAATAAGCAATCTAGGATCCTCTATATAGCTCAGGGCTGACAGTCCAAAATAGGCAAGCTACTGAGTAGGAAGTAGAAATTACTTCCCTTCCTCCAAAAAGTAAATGCGGGCAATAAGTCGTGCCTATGTTAAGGGAGGCCTCAATGGCTTTATCTCCTAAGGATACCAACCACTGTTGTCACTGTGGTAAGAATGAAAGCAACATAGCAAAATAAAACAAAAGGAATTTGCACTAAGAGCGTATCTTAGTTGGTTTTCAAAGATGAACTAAGCATCTGTATCATTACTCTCCACCAAAAGGGACTGACTTGGTGACTTTCTGTAAACAGGAAAAAAGATTAAACCGAGGTGGCTGTCAAAGTCCTAGGGATAAAGCATGATGCAACAGCGCACAGTGAGCGCGCTTCTGTGCCTCATATGTGCATTCTCCTCCCTGTTGGCTCTGAAAACTAGGAATAGGTGAATGCCTCGGGAGGCTGCAAGTAAATATCCTAAGGCCTATACTAATTTAAAAACATTTTTTTTAAATTTTCTCTGATCGACCCTGAAAAAGAAGACATTGCTGCTGAAGTTAACAGAGCCCTGACCCGGCAGGATTCTTATAACCCAATGGCCGTCTGACAGCTTCCTCATGTCCTGTGCTCCTAAGGAGGCTGACTCCCCCCACGTTTGTAGGGCTGCCCCTACAAACGCACTGCTAATAGCAGTCTCGGAACCAAAACAGCAGAGTGGCCTACAAGGTAATCCATCAGACAAGCAACTTCTTTCTATTAAGTTGTGTTTTTGAACAAGTACTGAAAACCAAAGTTAAAAGGTGTAGAAGGAAAGTATTGAATCTGAAGATTCTGTTGACTTAATGAAACACATAAAAATATTTCACCTGACTACACAGAGGATTTCATATATATTTCTTTTCTCTTTCTTTCTGCATAAACAATATGCCCACATTTCTGCCTCTCAACTCTCTTTCTCTCCCAGCAGGGCTTTTCCTGCTTTGATTAATCATATTTCGGTTTAATTTCTCAGCAGGAATGACTCACATTCCCAGTGCTTGGAATAAATGCATCATACTGCTCCCTCAAGTGTTTGTTTTTCATCAAGTTCCCAAGTACAAACCTGAAGTCAGCCTCGAAAGGTGAGAAGGATCTCTCTGTTGCCAGATCATTTGATGAGCAGATCTCTGGCTTCACTTCTGTCCAGGATCCTACTGCAATTGTGAAGGTGGAGGCTGGCATTGGCATGGTTACGTAGTAATGCCAACTTGAGCATCCTATAAACAGAAAGAGGAAAACATAATGAGGCCAATGTATGGTCCTAGACCTTACTGTGTAATTTTTCTCTTTAGTCACTTGAAGAGCTTGTGTGCTAAGCTGGGATGAGCTAATTCTTGGAGGTGGGTCATGTCAACTGTGGGGGCATTATTCTAGGTCTCAGGGAAAGCAAAACAGGGATGATGGATTCAAGACAGCCAAGGAGATCTGGATCTCTTCCAGGGATCAGTTTGAAGCCCTTCAAGTGAGGCTATAAACGAAGGGTGGTCGAGGTGGCCACTAATAGCTGCAAATGCGTAAGGACAGAGGTGGTACACTGCTATGGAGTCAAGGACACGGCTCATCCGTATTGCCTAGCACGGTACTTGGCATAAAAAGGAAGATGCTGTGTTGAATGAATGAATGAGTGAGTGAATGAACAAATGAATGATCGCTTCTGTGCTGCCAAACTACTTTGTCTAAATTCAGTTCAAGTCAATCTAAAATGCATACAGTAAAAAAACAATGAGACTAGGGAAGGAAAGTACCTGGATTTTAGTCCCAACCCTGAAACTACTTATCTATGGAAGTTCAGTCTTATCCCTCCCCTTTTTATCTGTTAATGTATTGGGGTGGTCCCAATTCCTCATTAAGCAGATGAAAAACAGGTCTACAGAGGTTCAGGGGAGCCAAGGACTCCCAGCTAGTTTGTAACAGGGCTGGAATTTGTAGCTGGGGCTCCCTACCACAGCCAAAGGTATACCCTCCACTTAGTCCAAACCATAATGAAGGTTTTTTAACCAAAGGAACAAATGACTAAACTTATAACACTATGCTTCCTTTCTTCTAAGATGGGAAAATGATTTTAATGTTACTGAAATAAATCTCAATGTATCACTCAACCTGATTTAATATATTATTTTTTCTGAGCATCTGCTATAAATTAGTGGTGTGTCTTCAGGGATTTGGTATCACCTCACATTATAGAACACAGTTCTCCACTCTTCATGTTCCCACGGGGAGAACTTCCACTAGAGTAACACCCCTAGCCTCTCTTTCCACCCCTTACTGACTGCTTTTGAGGAGCTATTCTTTTCTTTCTTGTTTTAAGTTTTTGAGGGTTAAACACTTATAGAGTGGCCTGTGGTCATCCAATTTGGTCAATGAGTGAATAAGATGTCAAATTCAGGGTAGAAATATTACCATGCCTATATTGACCAGCAGACCTCTAATGACGTTTTTTAAAGTGCTTTACCAGTAAAAATCAGTAATAGGTTAGATTTTGCTCTCTATATGCTTGGACTTTTGTCTCTCAACTAATTCTGAACTTTGGAAGGTTAGTGGGGTCATTATTTATTACCCTCTGAAACTCTACCAATTCAGATCCAAAGAAATACATGGCAGAACTTCTCTGATAAAAAACAAAATTTTAAATAGGAAACAATGACAAAATAAACATGATATCAAGTTTGAATAAATATGATATGATATCACGTTTGGAAGTTATTAGAGGAGATACTTGAAGAAGAAATGTAGAAGGGCATCCTGCTGGAAACCCATTACAGAGGCAGCCATTCTCTCAAACTTGCTTGTAAGTTTGATCCTGGTTCTAGAATCAGAATGGCCACTCTTGAGATCACTTCCTCCACAGCTGACTAAGAAGCTGAAGGTATGCTCCTCTTTAAAGAGACAACCAAATCCAGTGATGCTGGAGACAACCTGATGACGTGCGTAGCTTCTTCTGGGCTTGAAGGAAAACCACAGCTTTAAAGAAAATGGCTGCTGTGATCCCAAGCCAGTAAGAAGAAGGCAGAGACAATCCCAGCAGTCTTGATAAAAACCTGACATGGATCTGACGTGACGTGCTGTACTGCACCCACCTCCTTAATGTTTCTACTTTCTTATAACTACCTCACTCGCAACCTGATGTCTCCCTGTAGCAGCTCCATGAAGAACTTCAATTTGGACTGAACGACACAGTGAGAGCTGGCACAAGTTGGGTGGGGGGAGGTGGAGATAGAAGAAGAGGAAAGAAGGTATGGGTGAAGAACTAAATGTTTTGAATATCCTAGGTTTAAAAGAGAAATTTTAAATAACAAGACTCTCTTGGTCAAAGGGCTGTGGTCTGGTCATTCTTTCTCTGAAACATATCTTGGAGTGTTTAACATGGGCCACTGAACCTTCCTTTTAAAACTTCAGACTCTTGGGGGTTCAGTAAATAAACAGCAATAGTGAGGATTTCAGGAAAAAATGGAAGATTGAACACTGATCTGGAGTTCTGATAAGGAGTTAATATCCAAAATATATAAGGAACTCATACAACTCAATAGCAAGAAAACATATAATCCTAGTTAAAAAATGGGTAAAGGACCTAAATTGCTTTCTCCCAAAACCCAATTAAAGGACAGTAAAGGGATTTTTTTAAAGGCTTAAACCAAAAGGAACAAGGAGAAAGTATAGGAGACAATTACCACAAAATACTGGAAGCCACAATGCAGGTGGGAAGAGTGGCGAATGACATGGCAGCCCTGAATCCTAAGTTAGCTGTGGGAAAGACAAGATTCACCTCATTTTATCCCCCAGATGCCCCCAAAAGGCTGGGAGTAGAAGAAGTACTAAACTAAGCAGGACAGGCTGGATGACTAAGAAGGGCTCAGATCCCTGGATGGCTTCCCCTACTCCCCACACCTGGACTACCTGCCCATCCCCCCCACACACACACCAGCAAATAACTGGAGGTTTATTTTCTAGAGAATAAAAGGGAGGGCCTCTAGGGGGACAATGGCATAGTTGAAGGCAAACTGAATGGGATTAGATGAACATATGCATATCAGATACTGAGACCATCAGCTATTTCCCCTTATTTGGTTCCCAAAATGCTGACAACCAGGTTTTTACCTCCAGGCAGGAAAATGAAAAAACCTGACCAACCCAGGAGAAGGATATTGACATTGGAGGTTCCCTATGATCAGCCTATGATGAAACTTACAGATGACAAGTCTTAGTTCACTCAGTGCTCCAATCAGCATTTTAGTCCCCTACCCTCAAACACCAACAGACAAATCAAGGACCTTCAGGCATCTTTAGAAAGCCCCCTAATGCAAAACTGAGAGACCCAAACAAAGAGAAACAAGTAACTTGGAGGACAGTGACCATGCAAGAAGAAGAAAACTTCAAAAAACACCAAACAGATACACACTGAAAGTTCAGAGAATTTATTGCAGTGCTGAAACAAGAACAGTGTAAGATTTAAAAAGAGGACTTGAAAGTAAAGAGAATTAAGGATAGAAGGAAAGAAAAAAATTAAAAGGAGTACGATGGGATATAAAGCTGAGGAAATCTCCCTAGAAAGAAAAAAAAGACAAAAACATGAGGGAAAAAGAGAAGAGCAGTTCAGAAGGTCCAGTATCCAAGTAATAGAAGCTCCAGAAAAAAGACAACAGAGGAAATAGAAGGGAGAAAATCGTCAGCTAAGAAATTCGAGAAAATTTCCCCAAAGTTAAGGGTCCATGAGTTTTCAGATTGAAAGGGCACACAATACCCAGGACACTGGATACAAATCCAGCCACATCATCATGCATCATTATGAAATTGAGAACGCTGAGGATAAAGACAAGATCCTACAAGCTTCCAAAAAGAGAGAGAAAACAAAAATCACATACAATAAGGACATTTTCAGACACGTAACGTTTCAAAAACAATTCACCTCCCACACATTCTATTCTCTGGAAGCTACTAGAGTATGTAAAATATGCTTCAAAAGGAGGTAGTAAACCAAGTAAGAGGAAGACAGATGATCCAACACAAGAGAGACACAAAGGGAACCTGTAGAATAAAGTCTACTTCTGGGTATGTACCTGAAGGAAATGAAATCACTTATCTCAAAGATAGATGCACCCCATGTTCATTGCAGAATTATTCATAATAGCCAAGACATGGAGACAACCTAAGCCCCAAATGACAGAGGAATGAATAGAGAAAATGTGATACACACATGCACTCACAGAGGAATATTATTCATTCATAAAAAAAGAAGAAAATCCTGCCATTTGCAACAACATGGATGTACCTTGACGGCATTATGCTAAGTGAAATAAATCAGACAGAAGAAGACAAATACTGTATGATCTCACTTACATGCGGAATCTAACAGAAAAAAAAAAAATCATAGAGAAAGTAGATTGGTGGCTGCCGAGGGTGGTCGGTAGAGGGCAGTAGGGGAGGAAATGGGTGAACGCGTTCAAAGAGTACTAACCTCTAGTTATGAGATGAATCAATTCTGAGGATGTAATGTACAGCATGGTGACTACAGTTAACAATATTGTACATTTGAAAGTTGCTAAGAGAGTAGATCTTAAAGGTCCTCACCACACATGCACACACACACACACACACACATATATATATATCTCTATATATATCTATAGAGCGAGAGATATAGATATATAGAGAGAGACCTTATTGAGGTCATTTTGCAATATATACATATATCAAATCATCACATTGAACATCTTAAACTTACATAATGTTACATGTCAATTATATCTCAATAAAGCTTAGGGGGAAAAAAAGAATGAAACACTATGCACAATAGGCTTTCTCCCTATGCTCTGCTTTGAACTTTTGAGCTGTTTTTTTGCTGCCCCTCTAGTTCTTGTACCATCCATCTAGCACAGGGACAAGATGAAACTTGTGGAAATAGCAGGAATTGAAACTACTTTCAAGAAAGAACACTGCTAATGGAATAAGAGGTATCTGTTAGATGCCTGCACATGGTCATGGAGAATCCACACAGAGTGCCCAATCACACCATGTCCCAGCACCTTTATCAGAATGTCTGTACCCTCAAGGTGATGTGGGGAGGACACTGAAAGCCACAGAGGGGTGTGGCAGGGGACTGGAATGAGATTAGCAATTTAAAAAAGTCAGAAACCTTAAAATGACCTAGAGTTTGGGAGTGAGATAGCAAAAGTGATAACAGAACCTGAGTCAAGTCCAGCAAAAGTATTTTAGAACTGCCATGCTCTCTCCTCAGTCTTCTCAGGAAGTTAAATAATAGAAAGAAAAGGATTTGAGGGGGAAATGTATTGAAAACATCCCCCAAACCCATATTCTAAATGTTCAAAATGATTTTCTCCTATACAGCCCTCAAGACTTTTTATTTTTTTAGATTTCTCTACTTAGTGGAGCTCATATGGAAGAAACTGTTTTGTACTTCAGGCTTTTAAAGTAAAAGAGTTTTCCAGGCTACCAAGCAAGTCAAAGAGGGGCAGATCATCACTAGGCTGGGCCACATAAGAACTGGCCAGGAACCCACTTCCCAAAGACCCTAGCTGGACTCTTCTCAGAAGCTTCTCAAAGGTCCAGTCCAGTGGGCTTCTTGCCTGACCCTGGGTAAATGTGGAGCCAGTGCTGCGACAACTGAATGCTTCCAGGGCTCTGGGGAGGCTCTTGCTAGTTGATTACTATGAGGCCCTGTCTAGTATCCTCATTTGGTAGCAAAGTCTCTTTTCGGTTGTCTGTTCACGGATTATTCCACTGAGTCCAATCTTGCATGAAGACAGCCCACTGCTACAGGGAGGTAGCTGCTCAGGAAATAGCCGACCTCACCTCAAACCAGACTGCAAAAAAATGCAAATAACAAGGTGGGAATACTGCCCCCAGAAAGCAGAGCGTGCATTCCAAAGACAAAGAGAAATAATTTCTGGATTATCTATTGTTTGGAATAAGTCGACCTTGCGAGGAGAATTGACGAGAGTTTGTTTCTCTTGAATATATCCACTGACTGAGTTCCAGCTCTGGAATCTGATTGCAAGGGTTCGATTCCCTGATCCATACTTGCCAGTCTGGGCACATTGCTTAACCTCTCCATGCATCGGATTCCTCATCTATAACAAGGGGATAATCACAGTCTCTACCTCACAGCATTATGTGAGGATTAGCTTAGATAACATATATATTGACAGAAATCTCTAGGCATAGTAATTGGCACATAGTAAGTGGTGAAGAAATGTTAACTGCTGTCATCTTTACAGCTGCCTCCCCCTGTTGCTTGGGCTGACTTTCTGGAGGCAGAGACTAAGAATGTCGAAGGTATGGCTGCCACATGTGCACTGAAGCCTGTGGCCCGATGAGGCCCACATATGGGGTTTAAGGTTGAACGGCATTAAAACACTGTGCACACAAAGCGATCCATTTAAAGGAGAATGACAGCCCAAAGGGGGCATCCTGTATGACTTCATATAGAATGGGCCATTTGGAGACTATTTAAATGGTGTTTACTTTAAATGAGCCATCCTCGATGAAATAGACAGTGAATGCCTTCATTTTCCTTTTTGATTTAATCCACTTGCCCTAGACTCCCTTGCTACACCAGCTGCAAAGCAAAGAGAACATCCTGTGCTTGAATTAACCCAGAGTTTTTCCTCTGCACATGATTTCACGGCCAGGCCAGGCCAGGATTCATTAGCAAGATGCACGGGGAGAGGGGCGGTAGGAAGGGGCCCAGAGGAAGAGGCGCTCCCTAACTGTGCAGGCTTGAGCAGCCACCAGTTCACCTCCCTTCTGGGCCTCCTCATAAAGTTCCTGAAAGCCTCTATGCCACCTCCTCTAATTGGAACGTGTTTAGGAGAGAAAATTCTTACACTTCAATTGTCTCACTAGTAAGACAGATATAACAAATATTGTTCTTATAATTGTGCTAGCAGCCGCTACAAGATCCAAATAGACATTTTCGTCTTCAAAACAGGACTGAAATTTTCCTTAAAGATGATTGTGTGTTTTGCAAGTACGATAAGAATTTGAGATGGGTAATTTTTCAAATTGTAAGTTTTGAAAATCCTTATAACTAGAGAGTGTTAAAACAATTACCTTAATTATTTTCTTCACATACTATTCTAAAAAACTGTCTTATGAATTGTCTTGAAGATTCTATCTTTCAGGGGAGGAAAAGTGGAGAGGAAAAAAGGAAGAACATGATGGAGTATTCCGTTCATGGGAAGAGAGAGAACTTTTTATGCTAAACCTGTGAAAAACTTTGCTAATTATTTGAGGAAATTGTTCTTACAAAAAGAAAAAAAATTTAAGGAAAAAAAAATCAAGATACCGTAGTTATTTCTACACATCGATCATGCCTGCTAATAGTAAATTAAATACAAAATTTATGGAACGTCATCGTACTATTCTTAGGGGAGTCTTGGACATACTCACTCAACTCACACTAAAGGCACAGCCACAACACACAAAAACACTCTGCTTCCGCAGAGGCAAAAGCAGATGACTTATCTTTGCAAAGTTAAGCATCTCACAAAATTTCTTGTTTTTAAAGAGTTATTGTTTCACTGAAAATTAAAACAGGCACTTAAATTCTCCCTAGTTAAAGCATCTACTTTATCTTTTAAACTCTTCCACTGTAGGTTAGACGAACAGCATGAAGCAATTGGAAACACCAAATTGATACATGCTTTTATTTACATATATTTCTTTACTCAATTCTTCTGTAGTGCCTGCTTCTTTCCTACCTCAAGCTTGTTTCTTTCTCTAGCCACTATTCTTAATTTCAGAACTTCCTGCCCAAACTAGTCCATATGTCAAGCTATTTCATTATTTTGGAACATCTTTGTACTACAAATTTAAAATGCTTGACGCTGTATATATAAGAGCATGTATATATAGGAATATGAATTTATAAGTGTATATAGACACACTATATATAACGTTTTTATTATATATTTATTATAATAAATATAACAGATACATAACAGGATAGGCAAAGCTCCCAGTTTGGGTTGCTCTCCCTCTTTTGGCTTCTTTCTCTAGTGCTTGGGGCTTTCAGCAAACCCCAGCTTTTTTGTTTCACTACTTTTTAGATGCTGAGTCTACCCGTTCTGGTTTTATGAGCTAGTACCACCCTCCTGAATACCCATGGCATGTCTGCCTTTTGTTAGTCCTTTTCCGCTGTTGCTCAAGGGCAAGAACTGGCACCACAACAAAGGAGACGACAGTAAGACGCCCTGGGCTGGTATGCACCAGCACTGCCTGACCAGGGCCATGTGCCAGATCATGCCACCACTTCCCAGGCACTGATGCCACCTGGCAAGGCTTCAGGTTTCCTTTCCTGGCAACATGGTACTGCTTATGGCACAGGAGACCCAGGAGGGAATGACCTTCAAGATCATTCTCGTGAACCAGGTAGAAGAGTGCCACCTACTGAACCCAGAACACAAGCACCTCCACAGGTTTTGAGGTCTTCCCTCGTGGCTAACGGAATACCTAAAGGAATACATTTCACCAGGCTTGTTATGCCAAGTCTCACCTGCACTCTGCCCTACGCCGTGGATAACCTAGTTCCCCTTAAACTTAAATACAAAGTGGATGAGCAAACTGGACACCAAATCATTCTGTGCCAGATGGTCACAAGTGTGCTTTAGTACTTTACTCACTTGAGAAAATTCATGAATGTCAAGCCTAAAACAAAAATCCAGGGGCCTTCCCTGGTGGCTCAGTGGTTGAGAATCCACCTGCCAATGCAGGGAACACGGGTTCAAGCCCTGGTCCGGGAAGATCCCACATGCCATGGAGCAACTAAGCCCGTGCACCACAACTACTGAGCCTGTGCTCTAGAGCCCGTGAGTCACAACTACTGAGCCCGCATGCCGCAACTACTGAAGCCCGCACGCCTAGAGCCCGCACGTACTCCGCAATAAGAAGCCACCACAATGAGAAGCCCGTGCACTGCAACGAAGAGTAGCCCACGCTCGCCGCAACTAGAGAAAGCCCGTACACAGCAGCGAAGACCCAACACAGCCAAAAAAAAAAATCCATAGCAACAAGAATGGGTATACACACGCCTGCCAGAATCATCATTATCCAAAAGAAAGCACGATGACTTTCCCGTTTGCCAAATATGGTAAGTGCAACTCTAGGAGGGCAAGCAAGAACTAGACAAAAAGCAAATCACAAACAAAAGAATGAACTGACAAAGATTTAGAAAGTGCAAGGCATTATGTGAGACCTTATGAGGGATGTAATAGAGCAGAACACAGTCTTCAATCAACAGTAGCTTTCTAAAGAGAAAAGATGCATTCACTCCGTACTCCTACCCCTTGAAACACATGTATATATACTAGCCCAGTATAAAGTTTCCTCAGTTCAAGAAACAAGGAGCCCTCTCTACTTTGCATTCTCCCTTTGTGAAAACACTTAATCATAACCATTCCTAATGTCTTTTAATTTACCATTTCCTTATACGTAATTCCTGGTCTTATACTGTGGAAGCAGTCTAAATAGTAGTATTGCTCATTTTGAGCCATCAAGAGGAAAGAAAAGTTGGCTTTCAATTGCACACAGGAGGGTCCGAACCCTGAAATCTTGGCTTTTCCCTGGAATTTCCCACACGAAATCAAGAGAGAGAACGTCAGGGAGCTGGTCAGTTGGGCAGGCCAGAGAGTAGCATTTTGCTCAGGATGAGGTAATGTCTACAGTCTCCTACTTTTGCATAGAAAAATGAAATCAGAGCCTAAGCAAAGGCACAAATAGTTTTTAACACCTTTCACTTGTTCATATGCTTTTTCTCCTATATTTGGAAGGAGCTTAAATTAGTCTTGTTCATTTACTTGAGGCTTCCCATGAAAAACGTGAGTGGAATGTTTTAATTTTCTAGGAAGTAGACACTAAATTAGACTCTGTGAAAATAAAACAAAATTAAACAACAACCACAAAATTACCAAATTGGGGGAAATAAGCATGTACTACACCAATTTTTTCCTTTCAAAATATACTGAGCCTGGAGAAAAGGCATAAACTCTAATCAGAAGCAAAACTAAAGGAATGACCCTGAAATCACTTTTGTTACTATCAGTAGTGATTTTAAATGCTTCTTCCATGAACCTATTACTTCTGTCTGATTACAGAGAACACATTTATTCAACAAATAGGTATTGAGCACCTGTTATATACAAAACACTGTACTGGACATTGGGTCTCTGTGCTTAATAGTTTAGCTACATTTTGGCAGGGAATATAGGCTGACAATAACACACAGGCTAACATTTCGGTCTGCTCAAATGACATGATGCTGGGGAAGTTATATAATAAAGGAGCTAAATAAGTCAATCTAAATCTATGGCCTTGACTAAGCCTTATTGAGAAAAAGGATAGTGATTTCTCAGCTACTAAGATTCTTATGATGGTCATCACACTACCGTCTAAACCATTAGCCTTCTTAAAAATAGGCAGGAGGGGTCTTCCCTGGTGGCGCAGTGGTTGAGAGTCCACCTGCCGATGCAGGGGACGCGGGTTCGTGTCCCGATCCGCGAGGATCCCACGTGCCGCGGAGCGGCTGGGCCCGTGAGCCATGGCCGCTGAGCCTGCGCGTCCGGAGCCTGGGCTCCGCAACGGGAGAGGCCACGACAGTGAGAGGCCCGCGTAAAAAAAAAAAAAAAATAGCCAGGAGGAATGATTTCCCTCATGTAGTGAGAACTCAGAGGTCCATCGTCTGATTTCCATCCCCTGCCCAAGGGTTGTTATCATTTCTGTCGCTATTATCTGCCTCATTACATTATGCTGCTCCCAGGTGCTTTTCTTCTTTCGGGAAATCAGCTGGTGCCTGGCAAATGTACTAATCAGGTTGACGTGTCACTGTGATGGAAACTGTGACTTGCGGGTTGGGTTTTGCTGCTCATGTTTTCAATGATAGCTCTTCGTTTTAAAGGGCTTTGTGCACAACAGAGTGGAGGTCCTATGAGACCAATCTACCAGTCTAGAAAACATGACTTGGAAAGGAAGTAGTAGCATCTTGTATCCACATACCCTTTTTCTCTAAGGAGTGCAGACACATTTGGAGATATTACTCCATCCTCAGAACAGCCATTTTGGGCCTGGCGAAGAGCGTTGTTAATACTCTTGCCTGACTGTATTCTGATAAACCCCAGCTGTGGGCTGCAGGAGGCGTACAGTATTAGCATGAAGTTCTTTCTGCTGGTGTAGCTCTCTCCTCTCTCAGTTTGAATTGGTAAAGTCTGCTCTATGGTATCATATAAAGTTGTATATAAGCAAATCCCAATTATTATCTACTTTATTATAACTATGCCCTGAATTGGAAATTCGGAGAAAAAAATCCACAGATACACTGTTGGAGGTATGAACATTTTCCATGAAAATGTTAAAGTCAATTCGTGTTTTAATTTTTGATGGTAATCTTCAAATAGATAGGTAGACAGACAGATGTTGAAAGGATCAGAAGACTTTTTTTCTGTAAAGGGTTAGTTAGTAAATATTTTAGCCTTTGTAGGCTATGCAGTCTTTGTTGCAACTGTTTAACTCTGCCATTGCAGCACCAAATCAGCCATAGACAATGGTTGTATTTCGATAAAACTTTATCTACAAAAACAGGCAGTAGACTGGATTTGGCCAAAGGGCTGGATTATCCAGATACAAATGAGTCCTGACAAACAATTTCAGAGTTCACATCTGCAGTAGTGTATATGATTGCACAGGGACATGTAGCACTGCTTTAATTATTGAGAGATTATGAGAAAAGAACATAAGAATGATGCTTTTGGTGAGTAAAGGCTAAATGACATCACGGCATGATTTGTAAGCAAAAGCTTTACAGCATATGGAAGAAAAGTGGTGGAGAATAAGATCATGATGTGGCTCAGGGTAGAACAGGCACAACGACCTCAAGAGAACCTTCATGGAGCTGTCAGCACCACATTCATATTGTAAGGGGCAGCTTCATTTCAGGAAAATAATAATCTTTTACAATAAACTGAAGTTGTCCATTTGAATTTCATTGATTTAATGGTTTGGTCTGCATTTAATTTAAACTTTTTTTGGTGTTTTAGATGCATAAGAGTATAGGAATACAAAATTGTTTGGCAGGATTTATTTATATCTGGATAATCCAGCCCCCTGGCCAAATCCAGTCTACTGCCTGTTTTTGTAAATAAGCATACATTTATAGTTTTAAAGATATCATTCTAATACAAATAACTTCAGTCAACCCTGGTGAATCATGAGGTTTATTTCCCTCTGACAAGAAAAGTAATGCTCAAGTTTGAGCAACACTGCCAAACACAAGCTTTGACATCTGAACTGCAGGACCAAACCATGAATGAGAAAGTATGTAGGCTTGGTGAGGTGGGGGTAGGGAGTGCCACATCGCATCTTGGGAAGCGTAGTTATCATCACAAGTAAACCAGAAATGGAGGCTGGAGGAGTCCAGGTATCAGTGCCTGCTTGAGACTGCAGTGTTTCATTTACTCAGTCAATTCAGCGTGTCAGGGAAACAAGCAGGGAGGGTAAAAAAGATGCTGTGTGAGTCCCATTGTTCTAAGGACTCAGAGGAAGAACAAGCCTCGGAAATGAATTTACTACAGAAGCCAAAACAAGTTTAGAAAACTGGCATTCCCATTATGATACAAGAAGATATAACTTCTATGAAAAAATGGTAAAAAGCCATGAGAGGACAACAGGCTGAAACAGGCTGAAACAGTGTAACAGATTGAGATCAAAAGACAACAAAGTAACAAAAAAGATAAGGAAGAATTGCAAGGGTTGTTACAATAACAATCTATAATGGAATTACTAAAGAATAAAATGTCTCCATGGAAACTCAGTGGTATAAAGTGGAAACTCAGTGGTATAAAGTGTAAATAAAAAATGAAAAGGCAAGCCATACAGTCGGGGAGAATATATTTGTGACACCTATCTGGCAAAAGGCTAGCATCTAGAGTATATAAAGTATTCTTACAGTCTAACAAAAAAACAACCAAAAAAACCATATTAAATAAATGGGCAAATGACTTGAAGAGACACTTTTCAAAGGCAGACATAAGAACGTACAATAAGGGCATGAAAGTTGCTCACCATCATTAGTTATCAGAGAAATGCAAATTAAAACCACAAGATAGTATTTCACCCCAGTTGGAGGGCTAAAATTAAAAGGACTGACAACATCACGTGTTTCCAAGGATGCACAGCTACTGGACTCTCATACACTGCTGGTGGAATATAAAATGATTGAATCACTTTGGAAATAGTTTGCCAGATACAAAGTTAACTTCTCTGAGCCAGCAATTCCACTCTTAGGTATTTACTCAAGTGAAATTAAAACCTTTGTCCACAAAAAGGCTTACACATGAATGTTCACAGAATATTTTTTGTAATGCCCCCTCAAAATTCAAATGTCCATCAACAGATGAGTGAATAAACAAACTAGTTTACTCACATAATGGATTACTATTCATCAACTTTTTAAAAAAGAATAAACTATTGATATCCACAACAATATGGGTAAGTCTCATGCTGAGCAAAAGAAGCCAGACACAAAAGAGTACACACGAATGATGCCATTTACATGAATGTTTAGGAGAGGTAAAACTAATCTATAGATATGGAAATCAGATCAGTGGTTGACTGGAGTGGGGTTAGGGAAGACTCACTTAAGGAGGGATGGCAAAGGCACAAGGGAATTTCTAGGGTAATAGAAATGTTCTACATCTTCATAGGGGTGCTGATTAATTACTTAGATGCATTTTTTTGTCAAACACCATGGAACAAGACGAACTGTGTGCATTTCATTATACATAAATTATACTGTAATTAAGTTGATTAAAAACCAAGGTACCCACAACCAGCTCCATTCTAGAAAGTTTTGAATTACATCAATAAATTTTTTAAATTCTATGAGCCTACAGGCAGAATAATCAGACTACTTTCAAAGAATTTTTTTAAAATGATATCAGATTTCTCCTCTGAAATACTAAGTAAGATATGGTAATGAAAACATTTATAGTCGTTTAAGAGGGGAAAGAAGTAAGAATTTAATACCTAGCCAAGGATTGTTCATAAGTAAACACAACAAAAAGCTCACCTAAAAATGGGAGGACTAAGAAAATATACCACATACCCATCCTTCTAGGAAGGAAAAAAAAAAATAGTGAAGCCATTTCCCAGCTGACTAGGAGATGACTCAGACTTAAGAGATCAAGAGTAAAGAAAGTCTAAATACTTATTGCAAATATAAAAATATAATTTGAAACTGGATGAAAATGTAAAACAACGATTATAATTCCTAGAAAATAAGATATAATACAAAAACAAAATATAGAGATAGTATGAGTCACAAATCCCAAACTGTATTTATTAAAACTGGAGAATGTGGGTGAGGGAAGTTGATAGAAGTAAATGCCCATTAAATTCTTTATTTGATATAGAATGAAGTCAAGAGCTATTGGTTAACTAAATTGTGAAACATCCATTTATGGAATACTCTATAGTCATAAAAATATTGAGGAAGCTCTTCATGGTCAGATATGAAATTATCTATAAGATAAACTTATTCTAAAGAGGGAAGCACAATACAAAAAAGTGTATAGCATGTTATGATTTGTGCAACAAAAGAGGAAAAAATATACTATACAAAGGAAACTGGTGACCTTGGTTGCCTTGGGGAAGGGTTACTGGGTAGCTGGGAATTAGGAGTAAAAAGGAGACATTGTAAATTTTTTTGTCCTTTGCTCATTTGTAAATGAACCATGTAAATGTGGCTTATTTTTAGAAATGAAATTTTAAAATGTATGATTTGTTTTGTTTTGACTTTCAGAATCAAATAAACATTCATTGAAGACTTTATTACATGTGTAAATCTAGTTTTTTCATGAAGAAGGCATCACAAATCAGAAAAGATTCAATAAATGATCTTAGATAACCGGTTTCCTATTCGAAGACAAAAATGTTTAGTCCTCATTTCACAACCCTGACCAGAATAAACTACAAACACATTAAAGAGTGAAATTACAAAAATAAATAAATAAATAAAAATTAAATAAAAATATTAGAACAAAACAGGTGAATCGTAGAGCAAAGAAAGACTTCCCAAAAGAAACCTAACATATTTTATTACATAAAATTTAAAATCTCCTATAGATTAGAAATATTATATAAAATTAAAAGGTATACTAAAAACTGAGAAAAATACTTTTCACAAATATAAGAGATTAATATCTTTATTTTATTTTATATATATATATATATATTTTTTTTTTTTTTTTTTTTTTTTTTTTTTGCGGTACGCGGGCCTCTCACCGTTGTGGCCTCTCCCACCGCAGAGCACAGGCTCCGGACGCGCAGGCTCAGCGGCCATGGCTCACGGGCCCAGCCGCTTCGCGGCATGTGGGATCTTCCCAGACCGGGGCACGAACCCGGGTACCCTGCATCGGCAGGCAGACTCTCAACCGCTGCGCCACCAGGCAAGCCCTATTTTATATATTTTTTAAACAGGAGAATAGCTTACAGATTTATGTAACGTAAGTCTTATGTGACACGGGAGCCTCCACAGGAAATGAAGGCTCAAAGAAACAGACCTGCATACTTTTCTGCTGGGTTTGATGACGAGTGGACACTCAACTCAGGAACAGCCAGATGGAAGGGATGCACAGGGCAAGGTACGTGAGAAAGAGCACGGAACTTCCATGCCCTCTCCAGGTACACAATTCTCCCCACATCTCCACGTGTTCACTAACCTGGAAGTTCCAGTATCTTTATTTTTTAAAGATCCAATCAAATTAGAAGACAAAACAAACTTTTTGAAACCTCACTAACGCCTCGATATAAAAATGAACAAAGGAAATTAACAAACAGGAAATGAAAACGGTTAAGAAACATATAAGGATGTATGAAACCTCATTGATAATTGAAGTAATCCAAATTAAAGAGAGGCCTTCTCTTGCCTATCAGATGGGTGAAACTCCAAGGGAAAGGAGACCTTCATAAACTACTGATGGATGTGTAAATTGGTACAACCTTTCTGAAAAACAACTTGAGATATGTACCAACAGCCTTAAACAGGTTCAAAACTTTTGACTCAATAATTTTAATTTTATACAAACTGTCTCCCCAGGAATTTAATGCAACTTTATTTATAATAAGAAAAAACTTTGGAAACAATAAAAATGTCTAATAATATGGAAATGTTAAGTAAATTCTGATACATTCATACAATAAAATATTATGCAGACATTAAAATTATCAACTTGGGGCTCTCCCGGTGGCACAGTGGTTGAGAGTCCAAGGAGAAACCATATTTTAAATAAAGAAATATTACAATTACAGAAATTTTACCTGGCATCAACATGCCCAGGATCTCAACTGAAAGTGTTAATTATTGCAATAAGCAAGAAATTCGCAGACAAAACCTTGATGATGCATTAGCACTTGCCGTCCATCTTTCTTATACACCTTTGGTTCAAAACTTCATGGCCAGGGCTTCCCTGGTGGCGCAGTGGTTAGGAATCCGCCTGTCAGTGCAGGGGACACGGGTTTGATCCCTGGTCCGGGAAGATCCCACATGCCGCGGAGCAACTAAGCCAGGGGGCCACAACTACTGAAGCATGCACTCTAGAGCCTGCATGCCACAACTACTGAGCCCGTGCTCCACAGCTACTGAAGCCGTTGTGCCTAGAGCCCATGCTCTGCAACAAGAGAAGCCACCGCAATGAGAAGCCTGCACGCTGCAACGAAGAGTGGTCCCTGCTCACTGCAACTAAAAGAAAGCCCGCGCACAGCAACGAGGACCCAACACAGCCAAAAATAAAATTAATTAAAAAAACAAAACAAAACTTCGTGGCCAAATAGTGTACAGAACAGATGCAATACTAGGATGACTCCAGTGGGCCAGCCCACAGGAGCACTATCGCTCAGAATAATGAATAACCCTGTACAGGCTCCATGACCAAACCACAGATAACTCTACTATAATGGTGTTTCCATGGCACACTTGCCTGCCCAGAAAGTCTTCAACCAAGAGCACCCACTTATGGCCCACAAACCATCAGCTGAAAGCAACTGCCTTAATAATCTAGGAATTGATAACTCTGGCATGAAGAGCCCCACAAGCCATGCCTAGGCTCCCAAGTGCCTCTCCCCATCCCAGGCTGTTTTCTCTGACAGGATGTTTTATAGTATGTTCAGTCCAGCCCAGCTAATAAAGGAGCTCTTTTAAAGTGGAGAAAAACACTGTGTTGGGTTGCTGGGTCCAGCATGTGTGCAATACATAAAGAAGCACAGAACACATGTACAGTACCTTCCCGAAGCTGTGTTGGCTTGGCAGAATTTTCCCCACTCATTAAAACAACAAAAGATGCAGCTGCTCGAACTGTAGCCTGCCATGTTGACATGGCAACGGGTGGCTCCTGGCATGGAAAAAGGGCCCTGTTGTTTATGGGCGATCCCATAGTATAAACACATGGCCTGCAGAAGAAAGACAAAGAAACAAAGGGGGAGAATCTTTAAAATGAGTTGTCACTTTTCTCACCACCATGGTAGCGAAGGTTAAGTTGAGCTTTCAAAGAGAAAATATCTCAGACTTTGTAGCTGGCTGGTTTCAGAGCATCTTGAACTGAAACGGCCAAGGGCTGTGTGAATAGCTGAGTGGTAATTTCTCCCAAATGGATTACTTAAACATGTAAAGAGAGTTTTTTGTTTGTGTGTTTGTTTTTTAAGGGGAAAAATATTTTTTTGGATAAAGTTTTAAATACTAGTCTGCCAAGTTAAAGTTTACATTAACCTTGCCCCTCCCTTTAGGCCCTTAGGCCTTCGAAAGAAAAAAGTTTTAGAGACATTCTTAAAAAATTGTGGAAAATATTCTGGAAAAGAAAATATGTTTAGCGATCACTGAGATATTAATACTTAGAACAAACAAGCCGGTGGTCTCAAATCCAGTGCTGGCGGACAGATACCCCCAATCTTGGAAACCACCACCTCAAATGGAACCCTTGTGGGAATCCTTGTGTGGAGGCCAAGAACAGGGGTTGGCACATCAACAGGACTGTAGGTCACAACAACCAGGCTTGTGACGGGAAGGCCAAGTGCAGAGCTGTTACCAAAGCAAGTGCAGGAAACCAACGGCATGACATTAGGGCTCATTCTGCTACAGTTAAAAAACACAAACCCACACATACCAAGAACAGTCCCTTCCATGATTAAGTCACAGACAGAAATGGAAAAAAAAATCTATGAGATCAAAGAAATCTATTCTTTTAACACCACGGAGGAGAAGGTACAGACTGACCCTCAGGAAGATGTCTTAGGAAAATGTTTCTCCTTTTTTCTTTTCAGGAGTTATGGCAAATATGATATAGTTTTAATCAGCTTGATTTATAAATAATAGAGCAGAGCACTACCTCTCTCGCATAAACTGGTTTTCCTCTTTAGTTAACATTGTTATGACTGAACATTTATTCTGTTCTTACAATAAGCAAGAACACACAGAATGATGGCCCCACTCCACCAGTCAGGGTCCAGGAAGGAAAAAAGAAACCAGTCTAGGACTTAATAAACAGAGGCAATTTAATATAGGGAATTGGTCATACAAGTAATAGAAGTGCTGAGCAGCCAAACAGGGGAGAGTGAGGCAACTCAGAGATTAGCCACAGTGGTAAG
This sequence comes from Delphinapterus leucas, assembly GCF_059928025.1. Taxonomy (NCBI): domain Eukaryota; kingdom Metazoa; phylum Chordata; class Mammalia; order Artiodactyla; family Monodontidae; genus Delphinapterus; species Delphinapterus leucas. The sequence goes on from NC_143134.1 coordinate 39,062,633, forward strand.
GAGCTGTGACTCCACAGGTTGGAGGAGCTACTGTTACTGGGTGTTACAGGGTCATTTGACACAAGCCAGAGTCACAGTGGGGAATGTCCAATGGGTGCTGGGACCAGGGAGACTCAGTCATTGATGGAGATGCCAAAAGAAGCAGAAAGAGGGGAGGAAATACCTTGTTTCTCGCCAACACTCAAATGTTCCATCGATACCCCGCATTGGCCAAACCTGACAGGAAGCCAGAAGACGAGGCAGCCTGAGAAATGAGGTTCCTTGTCATTCAGAGATCATAATAAGAGCAGAAAATGGACCTTAGAGCAAACAGGCAGTCTACCTCCTAGAAGTGTATATGCTGTGATAACTCATAGAATTGACATGAGGCAGGGAAAGAAGATTAGAAATTCAGAAGACTTTAGTCCTGGCTGGGTTACCAACTCATTAAATGGCTATGGAAAAGTCCCTTGACCTCTCTGAGTCATATACAAAATGGGGATGGGGGGCAGGTATGTGACTTCTATTGTCTGTTCTGGTCCATAAACCTATGATTATGTCCCAGAAACATAGATACAAGAACAAAGGCAAATTTTCATGGAAGGCCCAGAATCCCCCATCGATTTCAGTGAGTGCTGGGCTCCCACCCTGGTCCCCTTGGATCCTTGGTTAATTGACTTAGCCTTAGTTAACTGCCCAACTTCAGGTTGTTTGAGAACCTAATGACGAAGTCACCTAAAGCCACCTCCTCCTAGGCGGGGCTGCTGGTTGTGGTTGCCTGGGGTGGGGGGCGGGATGCTTTAGCAGCTCAAGTTCTGAAAATTCCACCTGTTTTTTCCCAAAAGGCCCATCTTAGGGAAGGATCCCAAGACGAAACGTATGGTCAGCGGAAACGGAGTATATTGTCACTGGCCAAATGGCAGGTATAACTCCTCTTCCTCTGCCAATGGCAGCCATTGAGAATCAAGGCTTTCTTTCTCACTGAAGTAGAATGGACCCCACAATTTTGCTCAGCTCATGAGCTTTAGGAATCCACTTCCAATCTACGTAGACTTGTGGAGATAAACCTATTTGTGACGCTCACAGGGAAGTGGGAGGCCCTTGCCTAGAGATCGCCTAAGACTTTCTCTGCCTCATGCACAGGGGAAGCTGACCCCATATTATGGTCCTAAGTCTAGGGTACTTAGGCCAAGTCTGAAAGTATCTGTGCTCTCTTGCTTTTGCACGCAGCACCTCATTTCCCTCGGGTGACTCTGGTGCTACAGGTCTTCCCTTCCCTGCACAGGGAGCAAATCCTCCCCAAAAGACTGGCTTGCCCAGATGTTTGCTCTCCTTCTCCCGATAAGCTTGGGTTGGAGGTCATGCTGGTATATTATTATGCATTCCACCTGTGCCCTTAGGTATGTGGTCCCCAAGGCCTTCTCCATCAGCCTCCATACCTCTTTCCAGAAGAAACAATCAGATTTGAGATGAGGTCCTATGTGAGAAACACTGCAGAGGAAGAATCAGAAAGACATAGTGATTTGCTGCAGGAGAAGGAACAGAAGGCCTCTCTGAGGTAACCAACTTTCAAGATGGACCCCAATGACCCCTGTCCCTGGTACTCACACCCCTGTGTAGTCCCCTCCCACATTGTATCAGGTTGGCCTGTGTGACCGATGGCTATGGCAGAAGTGATGTCACTTGTGAGATCAGATTATTTAAAAATCTGTGACTTTTTTTTTAGGGGTTTTCCTCTGTGTCTCATCACTTCCTCAGGACAGGGCAGGGGGTGCCATGTCATGAGGACACTCAGGCAGTCTATGGAGGAGCCCATGTGGTAGGAACGAAGGCCTCTGGCCCACAGTCAGTGAGGATCTGAGGCCTGTCAACAACCTTGCACGTGAGTTTGGAAGAGGATCTTCCAGCTCCAGCCAAGCCTTGAGATGTCTGTGGCCCCGGCAGACAGCTGACTGCTACACTGTAAGAGACCCTGGGCCAGAACAACCCAGTTAAGCTGCTCCTGGATTTCTGACTCTCAGAAACTGTGTTTAAGTTTTGTTCTTTTAAGCTGTTTAGTTTTGAGGTAATTTGTTATGCAGCAATAGATAACAGAATTTTCTCAGGTTTCTGCCTCAAGGGAGAAGATGGATCAGGAAGCTATTAAACAAGAGAAGAAACTAAGGGTACCAAGCAGGTCACAGGAAGGGACAAGGGAGAAGGAGAGTTCCTACCTGTTTCATTTGCATAGAAAGGGCTTTACACACCATATGGCAAAGGACACTTGTATGGACACAGAGACCTCAATTTCCTAACCCCAAACAGTATAGTGTCCAACAATGGGACTGAGTGTCTGAAATTAGACCTATCTCAAAAATTTAGAAATGATGATGTTATGAAGTAGTAAGTTACTGAGGCTGCAGGCAGATCTGAGTCTGGGTATCGTACACAAATAGGGAGGTGGGGAGGGAATCCTTCCATTGACTGGATTTAAAAAAGCATGTTATCACCATCATTTCCTCCCCAGTTCTCTATTATTTCCCCCTCTAAACAGCCTAGTTCTAGATATTTTGTTCTAGAGTTTTGTCCTGATCCCCTGTCATCCTCTTGAAGGCTCTTTTTGCATTGGCGCCTGAAGTCTCCCACCAAGGGGATTAGATGCCTGGCCAGATCCCAGGAAGCTCTCACCTCCAATCCTCCCACTGTCCCCACAAGTCTCTTTCTCTCCCCTCTTTATATGGCTGGGGCATCCTTTCTGCCAAAGTCTATATGTTTTCTTTCTAGCTTTCCACTTGGTCTCTAGAGCTATAACTCTGAAAGTATAGATCAATTCATCTGTCTAAAAGCCACACCCATAAATATACCCTTGTCTGATATGACTGAATCACTTTCTTATTGGAATGTTTTCAGAAATAGGAAAACAATCCTAGGCAAAATTTCTTGAAAATGTAGATTCCCTTCATGTTCCCAGTCTACTCCCTTCATGGCCTTTTCTTCTTTCTCAGCTGCAGCTTCACTCCTCCCTCCTCAACACACGCAAACCGAGTGCCAGTGACTTCATAACCGATGGTTTTTTCAGCTTTCACAATCTGATATTCTTATGCATGTCACACGTCATGGTGCAAATGTCTAAAACAATCTAAAGTTAAGTAACTACATTTTAACAGGGATGAAAGCTTTAACCCCTGGATTAAGGTCTAGTGGTGGCATTTTGGGCATCCGACAGAAAGTGGAGAACTGGTCGACACAAGGTCTTCGCGGAGTTAAACCCTCCTGAAAATCATACTCTCTACGTGGTGACTCCTATCACACACACATTCCCCACCCCTCCCTCCCCCCGCCCCTGTGTCCCAAGAGGGGAGGAAAATCTATGTGCATTTATAAACATGCTCTGCAGTTATCTGGGTATGTAATCACCGAAAGAAATGCAGCTGTGTTTATTCAACATGCACAGCCTTACACCTCGGCCATGTTGCTAAAATGCTTATGGGATAGATGTTTAGGCGCCAGCCTGCAACTCTGATGTTTATAACTTCATTATTTCCCAACTGAACAATTTCTTCCAACATGAAAAGGAAAACTCTCTTTCACCAGGGCTCGTTCTACATGCCCTGGGATACCCACCCGCATGGAAGACCCCCCTGGAGAGCCCAGACTAACTGCACAGGAGTTGTGGAATGGGAGGAGGCCACTGAAAATCAGAAAGAAAACAGGGTAACATGGGGGTCACAGGCAGGCCCGTGGCTTGTTGCGTTGAAAGAACTTCTAAATTGAGGAAGAACCTGTCAGAGTCACAATTACTTCAGCTTCTTGTGTGTATGCGGAATAGTCAAATGAGGATAAGATACACTATGCTGCTATGGTGTGAATGTGTCCGTCCAAATTCATATGTGAAATCTTAATGCCCAAAGTGATGGCATTAGGAGGTGGGGTCTTTGGGAGGTGCTTAGGTCATAAGAGCACAACCCTCATGAATGAGATTAATGCCTTTATAAAAGAGGCCAGACCGAGCTTCCTAGCCCCTTCCACCATGTGAGGCCGCAGCCAGAAGTCGGCAGTCTGCAACGCAAAAGAGGGCCTTAACCAGGACCTAACCATGCTGGCAACCTGATTTCCAACTTCTAGCCTCCGGAACTGTGAGAAATAATTTTCTCTTGTTTATAAACCATTCGCTCTGCAGTATTTTGTTATAGCAGCCCAAATCGACTAAGACATCAACTAAACTAACATGTTTGCTTGTCTTTTTAGGAGGAGCCATCTTTAAAGCCATCTATAAAACTTGTAGGGAATAGATTCAAACCATATATTTTCTTTATTTTCAGTTTACTATATGCATGTCTTTTTGCAGTCGGAGTGAAAGGGGGTTAATTTTAGTTTAAGAAAATGTTTCAAGTTTCACCACTTTCCATAAAAGTCACCCATTTTCAGAGACTTGATTATCACAGATCAACAACTGGGGAGAGGGCTGCTTCAACAGACTCGGGTAGGAGGTGATGAGCCCCCTGTTGCTGTGGGTGTGGCTTGATGGGATGTTTTCCCACACTGATCTGGTCACTGGAAGCCAGGGGACCACAGATGTGACAGCTCCGTGGGTCAGATTCTTTTATAAACTCCCCAGAGTTACAAAGTCTTCAGGCCTCCTCTAATTCCTTTCCATCTGTACTCCTTCCTGCACCCGATCTTTTTTATGGCTCCATGTTCTCATTAAACCTAAGTTACAATTTCCATTGTAGGTAAGCAACCCTCTTGCTTTCTTGTTACACAAAAACCAAGAGCAGACTACTAAAACAGGAAGTGTCAACCACAACTCTCTCTCTCACCCCTATACACACACACACACACACACACACACACACATTCTCACACACACCCCTTCTTTATTATCATTCTTCTTCATGGCACAGTCACCAAAACTGTGACTCGCCAATCATAATAAACATATATGGCAAGTTCAAGGAGAATGCTGCTTTGACTTGGATAGATTTTGTGTATGGTCAAAATGGACTGGACTGAAAGTGGCTTTGAGTCAGAAAGTCACCTCTCCTTTAAAAGAGGTGTTTTGGGTGCAAAATAAGCAAGCTGTTTGTACAGGCAAAGATAGCACTTTTCATCTGGAAGTCCCTTGTGAGTGTAGGATTTCATGTATGGAAAACATTTGGAGGTCCTCTCACGGAATTTTCTCATTTTACACACGAGGAAATTAAGCTCCAGAGATGTAAAATGACTTATCTGAAGTCACATAGCTAGTTGGCAGCCCAGCTCTGAGTACTCAGTTCTCTTGGCTCTCACTTTTTAGATTCTTTTCAACACTCCATGCTTTTGGTTATAGGTCATTTTGATTTGTTATCTTCTGTTGATGTTTGGTGATTCATGGTTTTTTTTGTTGTTGTTTGGTTGGTCATTTTTGTTACTTGTTTAAATTAAGACAGTCCATCATTGCCTTTTCTCGCAAGACTCAACTGGGATTCTGAGAAATAGAGATCCATCTACACAGTGCAGCAAGGGGATAAGGAGGCTGAAAAAGAACACTTCCAAACATTTTCATGTTTGGGATTATCAATTCCTCCTTTGCAGTTATACTATGATATTATAGAATTAATGGGTATTTCCCCTTCAGTTCTCATGAATTTTACATTGGTTTCTTGAGGGGGGAAAAAAGGTATTAATTACAGAAATGTTCATTTTAGACCTGAAATCTCTTCTAAAATATCTTCTGCTCATTCTTTTAATTTTAAAACTTAATAGTAAGATACAAAACAATGAAACTATTTTCGTGTTTGTGTGTGTGTATGTGTGGTGGGGGGACACGTTTTAACATCTGGTTTCGATATCAAACTAAAAATACTCCAAAGGTCTACATCGTCCTTGGTCCAACAGCTGAACAATAAATATAATTTTAAAAAATCGTTCCCTCCTTAGTATTTTGCCAATATCATTCTGGCTTTGTCTAAAACAAAGAAACATCATACTGATCTAGGAAATTTTAAATTTTAATATCACTTTAAGTTATAATGTATTTTCCTAGTCAGCTACCTTTAACAATGACCCAAATAATTATAGTTTTTAAAATAAATTTCCTATGTTTAACTGAATTTCCCCTCCGTTCAACTCATGTTCAGTGATGTCATCAGCTTAAGCAAGATCTCCTAGACCACTTGGCTGGTTCCACAACTATTATAATGATCCAAAGGGAAAAAGGAATGGGTTACCAGAAAAAAATGCTTTGGTTTTAAATAACATTTTATTCACTGGCATGGAAAAAAGGCAGGAAAATGCAGAAAGTACATAAACTTTGAATAAAGATTTCCATTTTTTTAAAGATTTTTTTTCTTAAGTATGTTGAGGCTCTAGAATCAAAAAGATATTAAGGCCTCTTCCTGTCTAGCTTAGCAAGTACACCGTTACACATTCTTTACTGTCCCAGGTCTCATCAAAATATTTTCAAAGGGCACACATACTCACACACCACAAAAAAGTAAACATTTTTTCCAAGAAGCATGTATCATATTGTTAAGTATGTGGTTATTTCATCAGTCAGTTTTAAAGGTCACCTAAAATCCGGTATCTGAATGATGGAGGCAAGAAAGAGCACTTAGGTTCAAGAGAAGCCAGAACCCCACAATGGCTAAAACAAAGTAAGAAAATGTAGTTTTGTTTGTTTGTTTGTTTGTTTTGCGGTACGCGGGCCTCTCACTGTTGTGGCCTCTCCCGTTGCGGAGCACAGGCTCCGGACGCGCAGGCTCAGCGGCCATGGCTCACGGGCCCAGCCGCTCCGCGGCACGTATGTGGGATCTTCCCGGACCGGGGCACGAACCCGTGTCCCCTGCATCGGCAGGCTGACTCTCAACCACTGCGCCACCAGGGAAGCCCAGAAAATGTAAAAACAAAGTCTAAAGTCCCTTTTCTATACCAGGTTACTACATTAATTTTAATCATCATCCTTAGGCTTCTCTTGACGTGACAGTTTCTGAAGACTTTATTTATGTTGGCCTTGAGAGTTTTGAGGAGTACTGGTCAGGTGTTTTGTTGAAAGTCTGATTTATCTCATGTTTTTCTCTTGGTTAGACTGGGGTTACGGGTTTTGGGGAAGAAGGTCACAAAGATGCCATTTGCATCACACCATACCAAGGGTGCATACTATCAACGTGACTCATCACTGTTGATGTTAACTTTGATCTCCTTGCCGAGGTCACATTTGTCAGATTTCTCCAATGGAAATTTACTTTTTCCCCCTTTCCATAGTGTCATCTTTGGAAGGAAGTCACTATGAGTAGCTCACACTTAAGGAGTGAGGAGTTATGCTCTACCATGATAAGGGCAGAGTATCTATATAACTTGGACTTCTTTTGCACCATGGATTTGGCTATTCTCCTCCATTTGTTTATTTAAGTCAATCACTGTTTTATATTAGTATGGACTCATGGATATTTATTTTATACTTTGGGTTATCATCCAAAACTATTTTTTGTTTTGTTTTGTTACTTTTTTTTAACATCTTTATTGGAGTATAATTGCTTTACAATGGTGTGTTACTTTCTGCTTTATTAAAACTATTTTATTTTGTTGCTCAGTTTGAGTCATTAGGAGTTCTTTCAGATGGCTCCTTGGACTTTGACAGACACACGTAATTCCAGGTTCTTGTTGCTGCTATTTGAGCATTTCCTTATTTTCTGGCACTATAGATGCTCCAGCTTCATCTTGCATGTTGCCTGCCCCAGTCCCAGCCGTTTCTCCAAGAAGCCCTGGTTCCTTTACTGGAGAATATATTAGAAGCCAAGATCCAGGCACTAGGGTACACTCACTGCTTCTAAACCCACTCAGCTGACAAACAAGGAAATATATGTGTGTATGCTATCACTTGCAAACAACCATATCTATAATTATTTCTATATGCAACCATCTGTATCTATAGTATGCTAAACATGAGTTCATAGTGATGTCTCCAATTCTAATCCATTTCCACATGGATCATTCTAGCCTCCTCCCCTTGCTCATCTGTAATCTCCCACTTCAGCAGTGAGAAACCTGGCTCCCATCACTTGCACCCATTTACTAAATTGCTCAATTCCAGGATACATGTACAGTGGTACCAGTATTGTTAACCTGTACCCCCATGGGAAACAACTCTATCAACTACAATACAGTACTTATGTACAGTTCCTTTTGCCTTTAGCCTTACAGATTCAACTCATTTCCAAAGTTACTTAGGTCAGTATCTTTTTCCTCTACTCCCTTCAGTGAGGTTGTTTCATACATTTTTAATACAGCTAGATTGTTCTGTCACATTTTACATTTCATCCTAGGATCCTCTGACCTCTTATTTATTTACATATTATCAAACAAAATAACAAGTTTTATTCTCAACAAAGGGTAGGATAAGAGTGGGAAGGGAGAAGCCACTGATGGAACTTGAAAGGAAAAGTACCAGTTTAGAGCTTTTCTTAAGTTTCTGTCTAGTATCTGCTTAAAAATAGAAGTTTATTGAAAGCTAATATAACTTGTTTTTTAAAATGTATTGAAATCTTTGCATACAATAAAGGACATGGTAAAAATCAAAAGTAAGAAACATAGCTCCCTTTCACAATTAACACATGGATTTTTGTAGGAGCTTTCAGTAACTTTATTCAATTTTCCTACTTGTAAAATGGGAATAAAAAGTTTCTCATTCAGACTAAGAATTTATAGTAGGCATATGGATAGTATTCTGCCATTCAAGGATAAAAATGTAACCACTACTTTAGTTTAATAAATGTAGACTCTATGCCTTGAAGGAAGTAAGCTCTACCCAGTTATATTTTTCACATAATTGTGAAATTTTACATTTTCACACAATTATATTCATAAAGCATTGTAACCCTGATGATTACTATTTGCTCATATCACTAAGCAATTATTTCTGTCTAGTAACCTGGGATCCTTGGGCATTTTAAGTCCTTACAGTATCCAAACAGTTACCAGTATATATCTAGATTTATTCTTAAGCATGTGGGAAAATTTATATATAGAGATTTGGTGGCCATTCATGGAAGATTATCTTGAGTATAATAAAATTCCCCCAAAAAAAAGAAAAGAAAAAGGAGAAAAAAAATCTTTGAGGATTAAAAAAATTTTTTTATCCCTGTAAGACTGCATAAATGCCATTTATTTACTAACATATAATCACAAACTTCCAAAAATATACCTTAAACTCCTGCTGTGATCATGTGTTTTACTGAATTTTCAGAAAAGGAGACATCAAGAGTAAATTCAAGTCAACCTTTCAGGAGCAAAATGTGCCCACGGACCTTCTGAGTTTCTTTAAGGAAACCAGCACTTATCAATAACTCATTCCTACTCAACACTTTACATGCAGTGTAATTCACAAGTCTAATCTCTTTCTTTGTAGTAAGCACTGAGAAGAAAGCCATGTTTGAGGCCATTACTGAGAATTTCTTCTAAATACTGTCGACAGTTTCTTCTTCCCCGTTATTCTAATTCAAAAATGAAATATCTGAGAGTATAAAATCTAGAATTTCCTAGTTAAATATTCAGAGACAGTATATTGTCAAATCTTACTGAAAAGCCCATCTTCAATAATTTCAAAAAAATCTGAAGATACAGTAGGAACACCTATTTCTTTCCCTCACAGACTCCCAAGAATATCAAACAAGTTATTCTATAGATAAGTCACTATGCTTTTGTACTGATGTAAATTTGCACCACCGCTGCACTATCCCAAAGGCCACCTCAGACTCCAGCAGAAATGACAGGAAGCAAACTCATTCTGAGCAGGGAGGGAGACCAGAGCAGGAGGTAAGATTAGAGGCAAAGAACGGGATAATGAGAGCTCAAAGTCAAAGTGATGCTTTAAAAAATATAATCTAGAAGGTTTTTTGGGGGGTGAGTTGGGGGAGAGACGTAAGCACTTTACCGAGACCACTGCCTCCATTAAGGGAGTCCAATGCTATAAAAGAAGGCGCTGAAAACAAGCTCACAGAGATGAATGCTCCTCCAACCAAGATTGCTATAATTATTGTATTGCTTTGCAGTACATTAGCACAAAGAAATAGGTAGAATAATGAGGAATCAATAAAGTTTGATTTGAAAATTCTCAAATTCTAAAAACCCTGAACAACTGTTAGAGGACAGGCAAGAAGAAAAGAACAAATGACTGCCTGAATTTACCCACCCTCTGAACATCGATGCCTCATCAATTCCTTCTCCCCACACAAAAAACCAGCAGTCTCCTTGGCGTCAGATACCCAGAATCATGGTCAAAGAGGCAAGTGTGGACTCAGCAAGACTGACTGTCACCCTCAGAACCAAATCTTTCCAGTGTTTGAGGGTTCATATTACACAATAACTGACAAAGTCCAGGGAGGCATTGCTGCCAAGAGACAGGTACAGTAAGAAAGCCACAAAGCAGAGCTGGCTTTATTTGGAAGCACTTTGCCAGGCTTCACACCAACCCAACTTGGCAGCTATGTAATCCCTCAGGGGGAATATGAAGGAATTTTGAGAAAGTATTTGCTCAAAGATACGTATCGTTTCCATCTACAGTACTGGAAGCTGCCAGCAGAGATCTCAACAGAGAGCTAGGCTCGGCATTTAACCATTAAACCTGACTTCCAGTCTCCTAACTCAGAAATACAGGGGCTTAATAAAGTAATCTTTTCATCCTGACTTAAGGGAAGTAATCCTATTAAGAGTTCAGCATGCCTGGGAATTTACCTGCTTCACTGTGGGTCGAAGGATTTAAGGTTAGATGGGTAATGCCACAATAAAGAGGAGTGTCTTCACATAGACTCACCTCCCGGTGTGTAAGATTAATGGGCAGGGGACTGCAGAGTGCCCAGATAACCTACCTGCCACTCTGGTCTGAGGTCCACGTAACTGATCGCCCCTGGGGTTTGGTTGTGTACTGTATCCTTATGGCATGAGGAAAGTCAGTAGCTGTCTGAACCCCTGTCTTCCTGATCTGTAAGCTCCAAGTGTCAATGTCAAACAGGAGTTCCCCACAACCAGGAGCCTGGCTGCAGCGAGCATAATAGTCTAACTGCTCCCTCCAACGATCTGCAGGCAGAGCCACGAGTTCACGTACAATCTGATTCCTGAGCTTGGGAGACCTTGTAAATTTTTCAATACCTGGCACAGCAGCAACATCCACCTCCTCAACCTTTAACACAGATAAATCACAGCAGTCCAACACTAGCAAAAAATCCTCACTCCCATGATTCCCTGTGTCACAGCAGTACTTTGAGCTAGAAATCCCAGAAGCCTGTTCCTGGTTGTCATGGTTACCATCTTTACCAGACGTATCTTTTTCACCTTTACCACAGATTACAAAATCATTATATCCCATTTTAGATGAGACGGTCCTTGTATTTGTTACAGGAATATGGCAGGGTTCAGGCGTCCTAAGTTTGCAGGCTTCGTTTGACTCTGATGGGTAGGTTTCCTCGGTGGAACTACTCTGTTTCTTGAATTTATTTCCAGACTCGAAGAAAAGCACTATGGTGCCCTCAATTATTTGACTTTCGAAATCCACATCTAAATCCAGTACATAGTGCTTCACAAGTATGTGGCTGGTGTTGGCCATGAGAGGCAGGTCATCTCGGGAAGGATCCAGCTTTATGTCCATGGTATAGGTGTTGTTCGAGAACTTTGTTAAAATCTCAGAAGGGGCTTCCTGTCAGTCCCAATCTTCCAGAGTCATAAATGGCTGCTTACCAAAAAACACCCGATGTCACAAATTAGGGTTCCACAACTTTCAGTCCCCTGGTAAAGAAGAAAAACACAATCACACAAAATTCCAAACAAGACCCTTTGCTCCTGCAACTGCTGCTTCTGCAAGTTGACTACCTCCTTAAATAATTCCCCAATGTAGTAGAAGCTCATGGCTAGAAGGCAGACTAATCTTTTTGACTGACATCAAAGAAAATTACATTATGGGTTTCTAAAAATATTTCAATTATCAATGGAATGAAAGGGGCCTCCACAAAACCAGAAGAATCATGTTCCTAACTAGAACAGTCCTTGTTTCGGAAAACAGCAATTGTTAGGCAAAAGTGTAACATCACTGTACGTCTTGTTTTAAAAGATATTAAGTGTATCGTTTCTAATTTTGTGCACCAAAAGAAAAGGGATTGTTTCTCTACTGTGATTCTAAGTAACAAATGTGAATGAAGGCTAAACGGTCTCATATGTTTTATTCTTTGAGAGTAATCATTTAATACATACAATGTAACTCCAGGGATTATTGTACTTTTCACATTAGGACTGCTCTCATATCAGCACTTCCAGTAAATTACAGGAAAATGAGCCAATTTACCAAGAGTGCATTCTAAGTATTCCTTTGAGATTGTTCATGGAGATTTTTCAAATTTATAGTTAAATACTCAAGGTATATCATTACATCTTAATAGCTGAAAGCCCATTAACATTCTGGATAATAGCCTTCTTGTGGCAAACGAAAAGGTCTTCTCATCTGAAAAAAAAAAAAAGGTATGCAAATGCCTATAAAAGGAAGGAGAGAAATTAAAACGCGGAAACAGATGTTGTAATAAAATGCCCAAGTTCTTCATAAAAGTTCTGATCAAAATGTAGTCCTATTTTATAACAGCAATCCAGCTAAAATAAAAATTATTTGAAATTATTTCAGTCCCTGTTGTGTACCTAATTTCTTTCAGCATATTTTTTTTTAACCAAAAGTGGGAAAAAAAATGGCAGGGAAAAAGAAACAAAAACTCTGACAGAGTAGATGTATTTAAAATCACTTTTGTATTTCTAAATATCAAGAGGTATTCTTTTATCAACAGCAAAACAACATTACTTGCTTGACTTTTCAAGTAAAATTGAGCCCTCCATTTTTATTGTTTAACTCCTCCTCACTTCCCTTCTAACTTTTTCGGCCAATCTCCTAGACTCTTATTTCCTTTCCTTCTAGATTCTCATTCCAACAATCAAAACTATTGAACTTTCATTTTCTACCTCTCCACAGGCTATTTCCTCATCAAAATCTCACCTATCCTTAAAAGAAGCTGGCTTCCTGCAGCCTTGTACAATCTGGTTTCAGGCTATTTTTTCCAGTCATGGAGACCACACTCGCTTTGAATCCTTGTCCTCTACTCAAAGGGCCTGCTCAGCACACTGCTCCCTAAAGATGACCTGACATCTTGCCTCCATGCTTTCTGGAGGCAAGTAGTGTGCCACACCTGGAGTGCTCCTGGCTCCCACCTCCCATATCCACCTGCCAAATTCTCTTCTCCCTCCACACAGTTCAAGTCCAATTGCCTCCTGAAATCCTTCCCTGCCCCCTACTCTCCCTCCCCCATCCCCACCAAACTGTATGTGGTAATACACACTTTGACTTTAAGAAGGATAGGAATTGAGAGAAATCAGGGATGTAAAAGAATAGTCTGAGATTACCTTAAGGAGAAGCTGGCACTCACTTTAATCCTAGAAAAGTCAATGGGCAAAGGGAATAAGCCAGGGTATTTTCTTTTCTGCATGAGAACAATTGAACTTGTCACATAATGAATAATAAACTACAATAAAGCTACTGGCTGTATCTATGTAATTAGAAACAACGGATGCTAAAACTTCATCCTGCTGGTGTTTGGAGCTGCTGTAATGCAGTATTTTGTTGACTGGGCTATTTTTTTAATAAAAAAAAAAAACTGAATACACACACGAGGAAAAGCCTGAATCAATTAAGACAAGGCTTAACTTTGTGGCTGTCTAAACTATCAAATTTGAAAAAGAATACTTTAGTATGTCTAATAATATAGATAAAACCATTTATTGTCTAACCCTAATAGATTCCTTCATTTACTTGTGAAAGTTAATATAATTTAATAAAATATATTCTATAGTTTTCATCACTTCTGTCCCTGGTGGCTGTCCCTAGGCTGCCTTAGAGCCCTGCCCATCCAAGGCTGTTAATGTCACTTTGTTTGTCAACCTAACTGGAAATCCTTTTGTCCTCTTCAGTACATTCTTTTTTTTTTAAATTGAAGTCTAGTTGATGAACAATATTATATAAGCTACAGGTATACAATTCAGTGATTCACAACTTTTAAAGGTTACACTCCATTTATAGTTATTATAAAATATTGGCTATATTCCCTGTGTTGTACAATATATCATTGTAGCTTATTTTATACATAATTGTTCATACCTCTTAATCCCCTACCCTTATGTTGCCCCTCCTCCTTCCCTCTCCCCACTGATAATCACTAATTTGTTCTCTATATCTGTGAGCCTGCTTCTTTTTTGTTATATTCACTCGTTTGTAGAATTTTTCAGATTCTACATATAAGTGATCTCATACAGTATTTGTCTTTCTCTGTCTGACTTATTTCATTTAGAATAATACCGTCGAAGTCCACCCACATTGTTACAAAAGGCAAGATTTTCATTCCTTTCTATGGCTGCATAGTATTCCATTGTATATGTATACCACATCTTCTTTATCTGTTCATGGACATTTACGTGGCTTCTGTATCTTGGTAAGTGTAAGTAATGCTGCTAAGAACACTGGGGTGCGTGAATCTTTTCCAATTAGCGTTGTTGTTGTTGCTGTTTGAATATATACGCAGGAGTGGAACTGCTGGGTCATATGGTAGTTTTATTTTCAGCTTTTTGAGAAACTTACATACTGTCTTCCACAGTGGCTGCAACAATTTACATTCCCACAACAGTGTAGAAGGGTTTCCTTTTCTTCACATCCCCTCCAACATTTGTTATTCGTGTTCTTTTTGATGACAGCCATTCTGACGGGTGTGAGGTGATATCTCATTGTGGTTTTGATTTGCATTTCCCTGACGATGAGTGATGTTGAGCATCTTTTCATGTGCCTGTTGGCCATCTGCATTTCCTCTTTGGATAAATGTCTATTCAGGTCTTCTCTGCCCATTTTCTAATCAGGTTGTTTGTTTGGTTTTTTTTGTTGTTGTTGTTGTTGTTTTGATTTGGGGGGGTTTTTTTTGATGTTGAACTGTATGAGCTGTTTATATATTTTGGATATTAACCCCTTATCAGTCACATCATTTGCAAATATTTTCTCCCATTTAGTAGGTTTAGTAGGTTGTCTTTTGTTTTTGTTTTTTTTTTCCTTTGCTGTACAGAAGCTTTTAAGTTTAATTAGGTCCCATTTATTATTTGTGCTTTTATCTCCTTTGTTTAGGAGATAGAGCCAAAAGAACATTGCTGTGATTTATGTCAGAGTGTTCTGCCTGTGTTTTCCTCTGGGAGTTTTATGGTTTTGGGTCTTACATTTAGGTCCTTAATCCATTTTGAGTTTATTTTTGTGTACACTGTTAGAGAATGTTATGACTTCATTCTTTCACATGTAGCTGTCCAGTTTTCCCAGAACCACTTATTTAAGAGACTGTCTTTTCTCCCTTGTATATTCTTGCCTCTTTTGTTGCAGACTAGTGACTTTATTCCTGGGCATTCTATCCTGCTCCATTTGTCTATATTCTGCTTTTGTGCCAATACCATTCTGTTTTGATTATTGTAGCTTTGTAGTATAGTCTGATGTCAGAGAGTGTGATTCCTCCAGCTCTACTCTTCTTTCTCAAGATTGTTTTGGCTATTTGGGGTCTTTTGTGTTTCCATACAAATTAAAAAATTTTTTGTTCTAGGTCTGTGAAAAATACCATTGGTATTTTGATAGGGATTGCATTGCATCTGTAGATTGCCTTGGATAGTATGGTCATTTTAACAATACTGATTCTTCCAATCCAAGAACATGGTATAGCTTTCCATCTGTTTGTGTCACCTTCAATTTCTTTCATCAGCGTCTTATAGTTTTCAGAGTACAGGTCTTCTGCCTCCTGTGGTAAGTTTATTCCTAGGTATTTTATTATTTTTGATGTTATGGTAAAGGGGATTGTTTCTTTAATTTCTCTTTCTGATAGCTGTTAGTGTACAGAAATGCAACAGATTTCTGTATATTAATTTTATATCCTGCAACTTTACTGAATTCATTGATGAGTTGTAGTAGTTTTCTGGCATCTTTAGGATTTTCTACAAATAGTATCATGTCATCGGCAAATAGTGACAGTTTTACTTCTTCTTTTCCAATTTGGATTCTGTTTATATCTTTTTCTTCTCTGATTGCTGGGGCTAGGGCTTCCAATAATATGATGAATAAAACAAGACAAGGGCATCCTTGTCTTGTTCCTGATCTCAGAGGAAATGCTTTCAGCTTTTCACTGTTGAGTATGATGTTAGCTGTGGGTAGGTCCTATATGGTCTTTATTATGTTGAGATATGTTCCCTCTATGCCCACTTTCTGGAAAGTTTTTATCATAAATGGATGTTGAATTTTGTCAAAAGCTTTTCTGCATCTATCAAGATGATCATCTGGTTTTTATTCTTCAATTTGTTAATGTGATGTATCACATTGATTTGCAGATATAGAAAAATCCTTGCATCTCTGGGATAGATCCCACTTCATCACTGTGTATGATCCTTTTAATGTATTGTTGGATTCAGTTTGCAAATATTTTGTTGAGGATTTCTGCATCTAGGTTCATCAGTGATATTGGCCTGTAATTTTCTTTTTTTGTGATATCTTTATCTGGTATTAGGGTAATGCTGGTCCCATAGAATGCGTTTGGAAGTGTTCCTTCCTCCACAATATTTTGGAATATTTGGAGAAGGATAGGTGTTAACTCTTCTCTAAATGTTTGGTAGAATTCACCTGTGAAGCCATCTGGTCCTGGACTTTAGCTTGTTGGAATTTTTTAAATTACTGGCTCGATTTAATTACTGGTAATTGGTCTGTTCATATTTTCTGTTTCTTCCAGTTCAATCTTGGGAGATTGTACATTTCTAAGAATTTGTCCATTTCTTCTAGGTAGTCCAGTTTTCACAGAAGAGTTGATCACAGTAGTCTCTCATGATCCTTCATATTTCTGTGGTGTTGGTTGTAACTTCTTTTGCATTTTTGGTTTTATTGATCTGGGCCCTCTCCCTTCTTTCTTGATGAGTCTAGCTAAAGGTTTATCAATTTTGTTTATCTTTTCAAAGAACCAGCTTTTACTTTCATTGATCTTTTCTATTGTTTTAGTTTCTATTTCCTTTATTTCTGCTCTCATCTTCATGATTTCTTTCCTTCTACTATCTTTGGGTTTTGTCTATTCTTCTTTCTCTAGTTCCTTTAGGTATAGGGTTAGGGGCTTTTTGGCTTTTTTTTTTTTTCCTATAAGTTATGATAATGTTTTATTTTATTTCTTTTTTCCCAGCTTCATTGTGATATAATTCACCTATATCTTATTTTTTTCCATTCTTTTTTTTATTGAAGTATAATTGATTTACAATGTTGTGTTAATTTCTGCCATATAGCAAGGTGATTCAGTTATACATACATACACATTTTTATATTCTTTTCTATTATGGTGTATCATAGGATATTGAATATAGTTCTCTTGAACTATATTGAATATAGTGGTACACAGTAAGACCTTGTTGTTTATCCGTTCTATATATAAGAGCTTTCATCTGCTATAGGGTTAGGTTGTTTATTTGAGAGTTTTCTCGTTTCCTGAGGTAAGCCTGTATCGCTATAAACTTCCCTTTTAGAACTGCTTTTGCTGCATCCCATAGGTTTTGGATAGTCATGTATTCATTCTCATTTGTCTCCAGGTACTTCCTGATTTCCTCTTTGATTTCTTCAGTGAGCCACTGGTTGTTTAGTAGCATATATATATAATTGCTTTAAGTTGTTGATCTGTTAATTTCAAATGCATTTTAACAACCCAACAGTTGTACTCTCCTCCCCTCATGATTACTATTTTTGATATCATATTTTACATCTAATTGTTTTGTGTCTCCCTTAACTGCTTATTGTGGATAGAGATTATTCTACTACTTTTGTCTTCTAACCTTCCTACTAGCTTTGTGCATGGATGATTTCCTACCTTTATGTTTGCCTTTATTGATGAGCTTTTTCATTTTGTAATTTTACTTGTTTCTAGCTGTGGCCTTTTCTTTCTCACCTAGAGAAGTTCCTTTAACATTTGTTGTAAAGCTGGTTTGGTGGTGATGAATCCTTTTAGATTCTGCTTGTCTGTAAATCTTTTGATCTCTCCATCAAATGTGAATGAGAGCCTTGCTGCATAGAGTATTCTTGGTTGTAGGTTTTTCCCTTTCATCACTTTAAATATATCATGCCACTCTCTTCTGGCCTGCAGAATTTCTGCTGAAAAGTCAGCTGATATCCTCATGGGAGTCCCCTTGTATGCTATTTGTTGCTTCTCCCTTGCTACTTTTAATATTCTCTTTATTTTTAATTTTTGTCATTTTAATGACTATGTGTCTTGGTGTGTTCCCCTTTGGGTTAATCCTGTAGGGGACTCTCTGCACTTCCTGGACTTGGATGACTGTTTCCTTTCTCAGGTTAGGGAACTCTCCAGCTATTATGTCTTCAAATATGTTCTCAGCCTCTTTCTCTCTCTCTTTTCCTTCTGATACCCCTATAATGCAAATATTAGTGCACTTGATGTTGTCCCAGAGGTCTCTTAAACTGTCATTTCTGTTTTTTTCTTTTTTCTTTTGTCTGTTCAATGTCAGTGATTTCCTCTATTCTGTCTTCCATCTTGCTGATCCCTTCCTCTGTATCATTTAGTCTACTGTTGACTCCTTCTGGTATATTTTTCATTTCAGTTATTGTATTCTTCATCTCTGTTTGGTTGTTCTTTATAACTCTTTGTTAAAAACTTCTAACTTCTTGCTCTGTGCATACATTCTTCTCCCAAGTTCTTTGATCATTTTTATGATCATTACCCTGAGCTCTTTCTCAGGTAGATTGTCTATCTCCACTTCACTTAGTTCTTCTTCTGGGGTTTTATCTTGTTCCTTCATCTGGAACATGCTCCTCTGATGCCTCATTTTGCCTGAGTTGCTATCTGTATTTTTATTTATCTGGTAGGTTAATTATGTTTCCTGACCCCAAAGAAGTGGCCTTCTGTAGGAGAAGTCCTATGTGTCCCAGCAGTGCACCCCCGTCTCATCATCCAAGCTATATGTTCTAGGGGTTTCCCCATGAGGGCTGTGTGGGTCCTTCTGTTGCAGGAGGCTGACTATGTGGGTGGTCTGGTAGTCTTGGTTGGCCCCTAATCCACTTGGCTGCCAGGCCCTGCCTTGTGCGGAGCCTTCTGGCTGCTGGTTGGCTGGGCCTGGTCATGAAGCAGCTGACTGCAGAACCCCAGGGTGCCTCTGGGCTAGTGCTGGCTCACTGGTGGGCAGAGTCAGGGTCCAGTAGACTCCAGGGCTGTTGTCTACCCACTGGTGGGTGAAGCCAGGTTCTGGGGTTAGTGCTGGACTACTGGCTTACAGAGCTGGGTCCTGGAGTCTGGCTACAGGGCCCAGGGATCCCACAGCTTGTGTCAGATCACTGGTGGGGAGGGGCTGGTTCCTGACACAGTTGGGTACAGTATCCGGGATATCCCAGAGCTTGTGTTTGCCTGACAATGGGCAGGAACAGGGCCCAGCTGCCCCAGGGCAGGATCTGGCCTGCTGTAGGCAGGCTGGGTCCATAGGCTGCGGGATCATAGTTTTCTTATACCTGGTGACTGCCTCCTGAAGTGTGGAGCTGGGTCCTGGCCCTCTGGTGGGCAGGATCATGCCTAGAAGCATGTCTAGAGGTGGCTGTGGGCTCAGGAAGTCTTTAGGCAGCCCATCTGCTGAGGGGTGGGGCTTGTTCCTACCCAGTTCATTTCTTGGCCTGAGGCATCCCTACACAGGTGCTAACGAACAGTTGGGTGCAGCCAGGTCTTAGAACTGAGCTAGAGGGAGGGTTCCACAAAGGCACCTACCAGCACCAGTGTCCACATAGTAGCAGCTCCCCAGAATGGCTGTCACCAGTGTCTATGTCCCTAGGGTGAGCCACAGCTGACCCCCGCCTCACTGAGAGACTCTCCAAGACCACAGGTAGGTCTGGTCCAGGTTCCTATCAAATTACTGCTTTTGTCCTGGGTCCCAGAGCATATGAGATTTTGTGTGTGTGCTTTAAGAATAAGTCTCTGTTTCCCACTAGTCCTTTGGGACTCCCGAAATTAAGTCCCACTGGCCTTCAGAGCCAAATGCTCTGGTGGCTTGTCTTCCTGGTGCAGGACCCCCAAGCTGGGGAGCCCAACGTGGGGCTCAGAACACTCACTCCTGTGGAAGCACTATAATTATTCTCCAGTTTGTGGGTATGGGAGTTGATTATATTGTGAATCCACCCCTACCCATTTCATTGTGGGTCCTTCTTTATGTCTTTAGTTGTGGAAGATCTTTTCTGGTAGGTCCTGGTCTTGTTCACTGATGGTTGCTCTTAAAATAGTTGTGATTTTGGTGTGGTTGTGAGAGGAGGTGAGCTCAGGGTCCTTCTACTCTGCCATCTTGGTCCCCACCTCTAAAACTCTTTCAGTGGATTCTTGAGTATACTCCATATAGAGGCAATTATAAATCTTTTCTCCTTTTAACTTTCCAAGTCTATGCCTGATGACTCATTCTTAGCTGATTATTTGGCCCCCTACCTGACTGAGATGATTTTGAATCCCTGAAACTCCACCATACCTCAAGGATTTCTAGTTCTTCACAATTAGTGCCATCTCCTGATTCAGAGGAAACATATCGCCTTCTCCAGATTCAGAGGAAACAATAATCCCTTCTCACCAAAGCCAATTTTTTCCCCCTGCATCCCAGCTTTTGGAGTCTGAGAGAGCCAAATGAACAGCACTCTTCTTGCACATCCAAATTCTGAACATACTGGGAAATAAGATGAGGATATGGCAAAGGGAGACCAAAATATCACATTATTGATGAAGACTAAACTGGAGAATATGACTTAGTGTGGGAGCCATATATATCTCAAAGCATTATGTTGTACACCTTAAAGTAACACAATATTATGTGTTAATTATATCTCAGTGAAACTGGAAAGAAAACAAATAGGCAAAAACTACGTTTGGTCCTGTTGTCCATTTTAACTAGTCTACTTTACTGAATTCTCAAGCTGAAAAATTCCTTAGGGCTCACTTCTAACACTCTAGTTTTACAAATGAAGACAATGAGGTCCAGAGAGGTAAAGCAATTTGCCCAAGGTCAATTTCTGAGGCTCTTCCACTTGCTGATACTTTTCCTTGAAATTCTCATCCTCATGACCATTTCCTTCATATTGTCCAAGTCATAAATCAAATGCTAAGACTCTCTTCCATACCCCACTCTACCTTTTTTTATCTTCTTTCAGTTGTGTGGACTAGAATCAATTCAGAGTATAATAGCTTTGGAGAAAAAAGGAGAATTTTTAAGCAAGCCCAGAAGACTCAAAAGATCACCATCACCCTCGCATGGTTTCTAACCTAAGTTATGTATAATGTGTAAGTCTATTAAAACTTGTTTCTTATTACACCTATTTCCTTTTTGCCTTGGATTCATGGATGATCTAAACATTTTTCTCTGCAAGTACATAACTCTCACTGACATCAATCAGGGTCACAGTCCCATGTTTAGGGAAGAACTGAACTGACTGTGGTTGCAAACGCATATATCTGGCCACCTTGAAAGGCCTCTCTCAGCAAATAGTAACCATATTTCTAAGCAGTTCGTTGACTTCAGCACTTTTTGCTATTATTGTGCTCCAATTTTAAATGCCAGCTCATCTCACTAAAGCATTTTTCCATTCTCTGTCATAAGCCATAACATAGAATTCCTCCCTTTATCAAACCCAATGATTAGTTTCCAGTGGCTAACCACTGCTACCTCTAAAATAAGTGTACTATGTGGTGTGTGTTTTAAATGCTTAAATGATTGTTTCAGCAACACCATTAAAGGCTTTGAAAGGTTTAATGTACAGAAATATTTTTCTTAAGAAAGTCTGGGGGCGGGGTGCGGGGGTTAGTGGAAGAGGATTAAATACTAAACAGAGCTATGGCACAGCAAAGAAACTGCCTTGTCACCTTTAATCATCCAAACAGAAGTGAGCACATTTACAAATGTGTGAAACAGCTTCCATTCTGGAACCCTGCAAAGAAAATAATTTCTCTCCTTTTAAGCTACAAAGCCCTCTGTATCACTCTCGTGGCCCTTAACTTATCCTGCCTCGTTTTATAGTTACCTTCATCTTCCAAAGGTCTATAAAGAACTTGGGACTCCTAACTCATCTCTGTGTTCATGACCATGTTAAGTAGAATACCCTGTACACAGTAGGTTCTCAATAAATATCTGTGGAATTTGACATCTGAGGGCATTTGTGATTTCAATGTCTAGTTATTTACAGCACAGGGATTCGGGTCTGCATAGGTTCTAGAAGAAAGTTATTGCTTAAACATCTTCTTCCAGACAGCTCTCATTTCTTCTTCTCATCATACACCTGTACTTCTTTCTGCCACATCTCTTTTCTTGTAAGCAACTCAAGGGAAAAGGAGAGAGTTTTGCATATATGCTTATTACATAGCATTGAGCATACTGGGAACAGTTACAAAATATTTAATTCTACAGATTACTTGTTCAGAGGAAGACAGTTGTCTTCTATTGCAAGTGTGTTCATTCTTTAGGATACAGTGATTGCTCTTAATGACAGTAATTAGGTTACTGAAGTATACTGTTTCTGGGCATACTTCCTCAGATAGTCAGATGCATATAGTCATAGGAATATAGCTTATTGATGTGAAATTTGATGATTTCAGAATTAGAAGGAATCTTAGAAGTGCAAATGTATTATGTTTAGAAATGTCACACTAACATGTTATTTTGTAACTTATTTCTCTCACTCAAATAGATGCAAAATATAGCCATGAAAATGCAAATAAATCTAGCTTATTTAATTGCTATACGTTGTCCTGATATGAATATTCCACAATTTTTTTTTAAATTTACTTGGTTGCACCAGGTCTTAGTTGCAGTAGGTGGGCTCCTTAGTTGCGGCTCATGGGCTCCTTAGTTGTGGCATGTGAACTCTTAGTTGCAGCATGCATGTGGAATCTAGTTCTCTGACCAGGGATCAAACCCAGGCCCCCTGCATTGGGAATGAAGAGTCTTAACCACTGTGCCACCAGGGAAGTCCCTGAATATTCCACAATTTAGCCATACATTTCCCTGCTGATAGAAATTTCAGTTCTTTCAAATTTTTCATTCTTACAATATTGCAATGAACATCCTTGTACGTGTCTCCTGGTACACATGTGCAAGTGTTTCCTGGGTAAAACACCTAGAATTCCATCTTGCCTAATATTAATATTGTCACACCTGCTTTCTTTTTTTTTTTTTCCCTGATATACTGATATATCTTCTCTATCCATTTATTTTTAACTTCTTTGGGTTGTTTTGCCTTGGGTATCTTTTTTAAGCAACATTGGGCTGTATTTTTTTTAATATATAGTCATTTAGATAACTGAAATTAATTTTATTTACATTTATCATGATTATGTTATAAGAGCACTAGTCTCAACCAACTTATTTTGTGCTTTCTATTTACCATGAATTTCTTTGCTTCTTAGCTTTTACTTTTCTACTTTTTGTTGAATTTTTCTGAATTCTCTTTTTTCCCTCTACTGTTTCATACCTTATACAATCTATTTCTTTTCTTGAATATGCCTACTTAAAGTCAATCTCTGAAAAATACAAGGACCATAGAAAGTCTTATCATGAGTCCTTCCTCTTCCCTACTCTATACCAGCTTCCATATTATTGTTGCTAATATCTTAGCATCACATTGTTTTCAACAACCTTCATCCAACTCAGGAAAAAGTCAGTACTTATTTGTTCATGAGCTTCCTTGCTCATGATGGATTCATACATTTCACTCCTTCTTTCGGGGTTCAATTTTATTACAGTTACTACTGCTACATAACAAATTAACCCAAAATTTTATAGCTTCAAACAGCAATATTTTATTATATTCTTTATAAATATAAAATATATTTATTATACACCTTATATATATTACTCAGATAGGGCATTCTTCTGAATCTTATGAATTTGACTATGGCACTCAGTGGAGAATGGGCATGTCTGGGAGGTCTGATGATCAGAGTGGCTACACAAAACCTCTCTAACATGGAAAACTCAGGATAGTCAGAAAACTTATACGGTACCTGGCAGCCTCCAGAGCAAGTGTCCCAAAGAACCAGTTGAAAGCTGAATGACCTTTTCTGATCTAGCCTCAAAGGTCACGGCTTTGCGGAAGTGGTATCACTTCCACCAGATGCTATTGGTTTCAAAAGAGAGTCATATGGCCAGTCCAGATTCAAGAAGAGGGAATTCAACTCCACCTCTGGTTAGGTAACATTGGAGAAGAGCATGTGAGATGGTAGATATTGTTATGACCCCTTTAGGAAAATACAATTTGCCACAATTTCCTTTTTACTTAAGTATATCTTTAGTAACTCTTTCAGGAGGAATCTGGGAGTAGTAAACTCTTTCAACACTTGCATGTTTGAAAATGTCTTTAATACATCCTCACTATTAAATGATCATTTAAGTGTAGACTTTCAGGCTGACAGTTATTTTCACTTAGCACTTTGAATATATATTACTCTACTATATTCTGACATCTTTTTGCTGATAAGAAGTTTGTAATCAATTTGCATTTCTTGATATTTACTGTTTTTTCTCCCTAGTAGCTTTTATATTCTTTCATTATCTTTGAGTTTCTACAGTTTCATTCAATGTGACTAAATGTGGATTTATTTTTATTTGGCTTGCTCAAGATACAGTGTGCTCCTTCAGTTGAAGGACTTGGGAATTCTTTCCATGTCTAGCCCTGAGTAGACAGCAGATTTCCTTGCCTTTCTGTTGGGACAGTGTAACGGAATTTTCTTTCTCCACTGAATGTAGGGATCTCCCCCTTATGGCTTCTGGCTTTACACAAATAATTCAGTTTTAGTTCTCCACATGTACTGAGTCCATGGCTGGGTACCCCTTCCTTGGTGGAGATCAAGTCTCCCTTACCCACCCCCGCCACACCCAGCTATTAAGGCCTATACCTATTCCTCTGTGAGAGCCTCTTAGATTAGACTCCTATTCATCATACTAACTTTCCATTCCCTCTCCATTTTGGTCAACTAAGATAAGTCTTTCTTGGTTTTGAATTTGCGTGTATGTGTGTCTGTGTGTGTGTAGCCATGTGTATGTTGTTATATTTTACCCAGCATTTCTAAATACCTGATATTGGGAGGGGGATTTCCTTTTAACTCAGTAGATCATATGGACCATAAAGCCATGAACCCTGCTATACCACTTAAATAGTCCATACCCACAAGTCCTTTGGCTCAAGAAATTTTCATGAAGGACATGCTTCACCGAATAATTTTATAAGGACCATAGCTATAGACACCCATTCATCATCACAGAAGCCTGGAGAGATGATTAAAGATTAAGAGGATAAGAATATGCACAAAGAAAGAAGCCAAGATGCAGAGAAAGCTGGATTATATTATTCATTCATTCAACAAATACGTGGAATCATCTTCAATTTTCCCTTTGTCTAGTAACTCTCTCGCTCTCCCCACCATGTCCTCAAGGAAAGCTTTCCTGACCTCACTGATTAAGTCAAATTACCCTATTATGATATCTCACAGCACTGTGTACTTTGCAGCACAAATAAAGTTTTAGCTTTACATCTGTTTTTATAATTATTTAATTAATATTATTCTTCCTCTAAAATGAAGGGGAGTGCCCCTTCTGGCAGTAGTGGAATAGCTTATATCAGACCAATCCTCCCATTGACAACACTTATAAACTCTAGACAACAACAAAAAAAATCTGAAGGCATATGGGAATAAGCAAAAAGCTCACAGAAACTGTAGGTAGTTGACACCTGGGAGAAGAGAATGGCACTGAGCTTCCTATTTTACAGTTTTTCATCTAACAGTAGGCCCTACTTGGTGCTAGGCAGAGCAGCTAAAATTCAGACTGAAATCTGCAATTTCAATGGCTGAAGAATCGGAGGACAGAGTTCAGAACTGACTCAGCAGCTAGAAAGTAAAGAAGGAAAACTTCAGGAAGGACGAGAGCCTCATATTCTACATATAAACTGCCCAATTTTCTAACTGACCCCATATTCGGGGCAAACCAAACAGTCCTCTTATGCTAAATGAACAGAACTAAACTGAGATTTTTACTGCTGCCTAATGCAGGGAAGGTAAAGTCAGAAGTTTGAGTTCAGCCAAGTTAACTGCCTGATAAAATAAAACATTTAGTACTGCTTAGAGGAACATAAGGAACCCAGAGTTTCTATAAAATATCAACACAATGGCCAAGATAAAACCTGAAATTATTAGGCATAAAAGAAACAAGAACATAGGACCCGTATTCAAAGAAAAAGCAATCAAGGGAAACTGACTTGAGTGGACCAAAATATTAGAATTAGCAGGCAAGGACCTTAAAGCAGCTATTAGTATTATAATTAAGGACATAAATGCTGTAATAAATGAACTAAAAGGAAAACTGAGCAGAGATAAACAAAACTAGACTCACCAAGAAAAAAAGACAGTAAGTTCAAATAAATAAAATCAGAAATGAAAGAGGAAAAGTTACAACTGATACCACAGAAATACAAAAGAACATAGGAGACTACTATGAACAATTATATGCCAACAAACTGGACAACATAGAAAAAAAATAAATTCCTAGAAACATACAGTCTTCCAACACTGAATCATAAAGAAATAAAAAATCTTGAATAGATCAATTACTAGTAAGGCAACTGAATCAGTATCAAAAACCTCCCAACAAACAGAAATCCAGGACCAGATGGCTTCAGTGGTGAATTCTACCAAACACTCAAAGGAGATTTAATCATATCCTTCTCAAACTGTTCCAAAAAACTGAAGAGAAGGGAACACTTCCAAATTCATTTTTTGAGGCCATCATTACCCTCATACCAAAACCAGACAAGGACACCACAAAAAGAAAAGAAAACAAAAGAAGAGAAAATTACAGGCCAATATCCCCAATGAACAAAGATGCAAAAATCCTCAACAAAGTATTAGTAACCTAATTCCAACAATACATTAAAAAGATCCTGCACTATGATCAAGTGGGATTTATTCCAGTGATCCAAGGATGGTTCAACACAGCAAATCATCATAGGGTTACATTACATTAACAAAATTAAAGATAAAAATCATATGCGCATCTCAATAGATGCAGAAAAAGCATCTGACAAAATGAACATCCATTTAGGATAAAAACTCTCAACAAAATGAGAATAGAGGGAACATACCTCAACATAATAAAGGCCATATAGGACAAACCCACACCTAACAACATACTTAACAATGAAAAGCTGAAAGCTGTTTTTCTAAGATCAGGAACAATATAAGGATGCCTACTCTTGCAACTTTTATTCAACTTAGTATTGGAAGTCCTAGCCATGGCAATTAAGCAAGAAAATAATAAAAGGCATCCAAATAAGAAAGGAAGAAGTAAAACCATCACTGTTTGCAGATGATATACTCTATGTAGAGAAAACTCAAAGGACTCCAGCAAAAAACTCTTAGAAGTACAAAAGAATTTGATAAAGTTGCAGGATACAAAATTAATATACAGAAATCTGTGGCATTTCTATACAGCAGTAACAAAATATCAGAAAGAGAAGTTAAGAACACAATCCCATTTACAACTGCATCAAAAAGAAAAAAATATCTTGGAATAAATTTAACCAAGAAGATGAAAAACCTAAACACTGGAAACTATAAGACACTGATTAAAGAAACTGAAGACATAAACAAATGGAAAGATATTCCACACTCACGGACTGAAATAATTAATACTGTTAAAATGCCTATACCACCCAAAGCAATCTAAAAATTCAATGCAATCCCTATCAAAATTACACTTTTCACAGAACTAGAACAAATAATTCTAAAATTTGTATGGAACCACAAAAGACCCTTAATAGCCAAAGCAATCTTGAGGAAAAAAAAACAAAGCTGGATGTATCATGCTCCCTATTTCAAACTATACTACAAAGCTATAGTAATCAAAATAGTATAATACTGGCATAAAAAGAGACACATAGATCAATGGAACAGAATAGAGAGCCCAGAAAGAAACCCACACGTATACTAATTTATAACAAAGGAGCCAAGAATATACAACATACATACAATACAAAAGTATTGAAAATACTTTTCAATAAATGGTATTGGGAAAACTGGACAGCCACATGCAAAAGAATGAAACTGGACCACTACCTTATACCACACACAAAAATTAACTTGAAGCAGATTATAGACTTGAATGTAAACTAAGAAACCACAGAACTCCTAAAAGAAACACAGGTGGTAAGCTCCTTCACATCACTCTTCTATATGTGTGTGTGTGTGTGTGCATGTGTGCACGCACACACGTGTGTGTGTGTGTATTTGGATCTGACTCCAAAGGCAATGGCAACAAAAGCAAAAATAAACAAATGGGACTATACCAAACTAAAAAGCTCTGCACAGCAAAGGAAACCATCAGCAAAACAAAAAGGCAACCTACTGAATGGAAGAAGTTATTTGCAAATCATATATCCAATAAATGACTAATATCCAAAATATATAAAGAACTCATCTAACTCAATAACAACAAAAAAGGTGATTAAAAACTGGACAGAGCATCTAAATAGACATTTTTCCAAAGAAGACATACAGATGGCCAACAGGCACATGGAAAGATGTTCAACATCAATCATCAGGGAAATCCAAATCAAAACCACAATGAGATATCATCTTACACCTGTCAGAACGACTATTATCAAAAAGACAGGAAATAACAAGTGTTGGAGAGGTTGTGGAGAGGTGGGATCCCTCCTACACTGTTGGGGGGAATGTAAATTAGTACAGCCACTATGGAAAACAGTATGCAAGTTCTTCAAAAACTTAAAAATAGAACTACCATATGATCCAGGTACTCCATTTCTGGGTATAACAAAGAAAACAAAAACACTAATTTGAAGAGATATACGCACCCACTACGTTCACTGCAACATTACATACATTAGCCAAGATACGGAAACAACCTAAGCGCCCACTGATGGATAAATGGATAGAGAAGATGTGAGTTATATATACATAATGTAATATACTACTCAGCCATAAAAAAGAAGGAAATCTTGTCATTTTCCACAATATGGATGGACCTTGAGGGTATTATGCTAAGTGAAACAAGTCAGTCAGAGAAAGACCAATACTGTATGATTTCACTTATTTGTGGAATCTAAAAACCAAAACAAGTGAACAAACAAAACTACACTAAACTAATAGATACAAAGAACAGATTGGTAGTTTATCAGTGGGGAAGGGGTTTGGGGGTGGATGAAAAGGGGATTAACTGTATGGTGACAGATGGTAACCAGAATTTTTGTGATGATCACTTTTTAGTGTATACAAATATCAAATTATTATAGTATATACCTGAAACTAATATACAGTTGACCCTTGAACAAAGCAGGGTTAGGGGTGCCAACCCCCTGTGCAGTTGAAAGTCTGTGTATAACTTATAATCAGCACTTCAAATACATGGTTCTGCATCAGCACATAACAACCATGGATCATGTAGTACTGTAGTTCGTATTTATTGAAAAAAATCTGCATGTAAGTGGACCTGCAGTTCAAACCCATGTTGTTTAAGGGTCAACTGTAATGTTACATACCAATTTTACCTCAATAAGATATTTAAAAAATAATGAAGAGTGAGAACAAGCAGCACCCAGATCGTGGTTTCTAAATACCTTTTCCAATAACAGGAACCAGGCCTCCTTGGAGAAAGGGCTGACTCTGGTACTGGGACAGGGAAAACATAAGATGAGCCTGGAGCATCATATAGGCCCCAAAGTAAGGAAGTTTAAAAAAAAAAAAAAAAAAAAAGGAAGGGGCATCTAAAAAGGACATAGGAACCAACTGAAAGAGCTTCCAATGGCCAAAGCTGGAACAATCTGAGTAAGATCATAAATAGTGATAGTACTGGATTAGAACCCAAAGAATAAAATAAATACCTATGATGACTCTATTTTAATATAAACAAATGATTGATAAATGGGCAGAGGGGAGGTAGGGTAGGATACATCTTCCTTTCAGAAGAATTCCAAATATTAGATGTAGGTACTACCTCTTCCAAGAAGTAGAGTTTAATTTCCCTCCTCTTGAGTATAAGCCGCATTTAGTGACTTGCTTCCAAAGAATAGAGAATGGAAAAGGAAAAATACTAAGTTTACAGTAGAGGAACCTGCAGACATAAACTTGACCACATTATCAAAGTTATTAAGTCATATCAATATCATTATTGCCTGATTTGATTTGATAAGAAGAGCGCTTTACCTCTGTAGTATTCTTCCCAAAACCAATAACCTCAGTCTAAGCATAAGAAAACACCAGACAAACTTGACATTAAGGGACATTCTAAAAAATACTTGACCAGTACTCTTCAAAAATGTCAAGGCATGGGGACTTCCCTGGCGATCCAGTGGTTAGGATGCCATACTTCCACTGCAGGGGGCGCAGGTTCCATCCCTTGTCCGGGAACTAAGATCCCACACGCCACGTGGCGTGGCCAAAAATAAAAATAAAAAAAATTAAAATTCAAGGCATGAAAAGCAAGTAAAATCTAAGAAACTGTTACAGATTGGAGGAGACTTGGGGATATGAAAATGGAATGTAATGCGGTATCCTACATTGGATCCTAAAACAGGAAAGAAAAAAAAAAGGACATTCGTGGAAAACTGTAGTTCATATCATTGTACCGATGTTACTTTTATCATCTAACAAAGACATCATGATTATATGTATATTATGTATACCATTAGGGGAAGCTGGATGGTGTATGTGAGAGTTCTATACTATCTTCACAACTTTTTTAGTAAATCTAAAAGTGTTCTGAAAGAAACCATTTATTTTTAAAAGAATAGTTAAAATTTTACAAATTTGGTGAGATATATAAATCTAAAGATTCAAGAATCTGAACAAACCCAAACAAGACAAATGCAAAGGAAACCACACCTAAGCATATCATAGTCAAACTGCTGAGAATCAAAAACTTTAAAAATTGAAAGCAGCCAGAACAAAATATTACATTGGGGGACAGTAACACAAATGATAGCTGGCCTCTCATCAGAATGTCACTTGACTTATCAGAGACAATGGAGGCCCAGAAGACAATGGAATTATATCTTAAGTGCTCAGTGAATTGGGAGCAAACTACATTTGCCTCAACTATATTAGTCCCAAAATCTTATAATTTGTTAGGAAGTCCTTATTTTTATACCTAGCAAAATGGCAGCCCATTTCTGGTTAAAATTATCCAAAATTCTGAATGAGTTGAGATTTAATTAATTTCTACTTTATTCAAAATTGGTGTCTCCTCTCATTTATCTGTCTTTTTTAAAATTCTATTTCAAAACAAATATATTCTAATATACTAACCCTCCCTCCAAAATATCTAGCTCTTTCCTTCTTCAAGTATAAATTCTTATGAATATTGGACAAACGGACATAGCATGGAACAGGTTTTCTACTCAAAGGTTTGAGCAGCTTATTAAACTCTCAAGTCCCTCAGAACTTTTCTTTCAGATCCTCATTTTCATATATCCTCAATTTAATAGAA
The DNA here is from genome assembly GCF_059928025.1 of Delphinapterus leucas. NCBI lineage: Eukaryota > Metazoa > Chordata > Mammalia > Artiodactyla > Monodontidae > Delphinapterus > Delphinapterus leucas. The sequence goes on from NC_143134.1 coordinate 39,094,151, forward strand.
ATCATTTGCTCTTAAACAGTTAATAAACTTTTAAAGTTGAAGTAATTTTTAAACAGCAGAAACAAGCCAATCAAACGATCACCATTATCTCTGGTACCATTTTAATCTTTGAGTTTGGGACATGCTGACATGCTTTCAGTCACTGTATTTGGTTTCTGGCATTTTAACTTTAAGTTTTTCCCCTTTGTTCATTCCTTTTAATTTTTCTTTTACTTCAAGTAAAAATACAGTGTTAAAACAACATTAAGCTATATGTTTTAACTGAATAAGTACCAGGATATTCGGAGTTTAAATTCCCTTGGGAACCACAACTCTAACAACCTTCCCCCTCCCCCATATAAATACATGCTACAATAGGGTCTTTCATCGCAAAACTCATACCCGCGAGGCAACGTCATTTATCACTGAGTAAATAATGCAAGATAACATAATGAAAAGGGGATTTTGCTTTATTCCCTTAACTATAAATAAAAATATATAGCACTTTGCAGGATTACCACATGTGGTAGGATAGTAACTTAAATACCAATCTTTAAGCCAAACTATAAATAAGATAAACTATGCTCTCTGGTCTCAAGTTTTAAATAGTATCTCTTTTCTTTAAACTTACTGCTTTCATGAAGCATATAAGAGTGACTGCATATAATTTGTGATCATTGTGATCATGTAATGAAAGATCCTATTGTGATATGTATATGCAAAAAACAAAAAACAACTAGAGTTAAGGTTGTTGCAGGAATTACAAAAAGTGCTTGTGATGAAGATAATGCAGTGAAGCCAAGTCAGAATCAGAGCCAAAGACCTTTTCCTGGATAAAGAAAGCAAATCACTGTCAGCTGTGGCTTGATTTATATATTATAACAAACCAGTCAAGGGGTGAGGGAGACAGAGGTCGAAAATGTGAACACTGAAAACAAAAACTGATTCTACTCGCATCAGTATCAGTACACTGAATTATGCTTCAACATGATGTGGTATGATGGAATTCAGATTCCCTCATGGCAGCTTGTGTTTATTCTGGCTGTTCTGATCACATCTTAGCATCCAGATGCCATTCCTCTTTGGTGCCTAATGTGTTTATGCTCACATTATCATCAGGCATTGCAAAGATCATATTAGAAGTGATTTCACTCCATTTTCAAAGAGGAAGGAATTTATCCCTTTGATTGCTACTTGCTCACAAAATACACCTTGTTTCAGTTTTCTAAAAAAGTGCCACTTAAACTAAATTATAGCAGAGTGATCGGAAAAGGACTCCTGGGAGAACTCGTTACAGTTATACAGAAAAGGAGATTTTGCTCTTCTACGCCTTTTTCAAGAAGTCATACTTGCCCATGGAGGCCGGCCAGTGAAGGCACTGGAAAGGTTACTTACCTTCTTAACTTCGATATCTGATTCCTCCTTAGGAGATGTGTCTTCATCAACACTGACTTATTTGTTTTGGGAACTACCAACAATTAAAGATTTAAAATGAAATACCTAAATTATAAAATTAGAAAATAACCTTTCTGTGTCAAAACTATTAAAGACATATCAATAGAACACAACAAAGAATGAATCAATCAGAACATTGTCTGTTGTAGCTACACCTCTCCTATCAAGTTTGACCATGTCCTCCTATAATCCTTTATCCTTCCCTCTTCCCTTGGCCTTTGTCATCTTGCTCAAGGAACAGGACTTTATATATCCAGACAACTTTCCACTTTCCAGGGGCAAATAACCTGATTTGTCAGGTTTTTTTTTTAAAAGTGCACTTATGAAAAACTTATAACTAGTGAAAGGTAGTGAAAACATCTATTAGAGAGTATCTACTTAGAAGAATTTATTATTTATTGAGTGCTTACTATGTAGCCGCCACTCTCCTACTCTCTTGAAATCCTTTTTATTCTTACTATCCCCTTTTACAGATGAGGAAATTATCCCCAGACAGGCTAAGTGCCCAAGATTACCAACATGTGAACTCATGCAGCTGGACTCCAGAGTGTTCTTAATCACTATATACATGGCCTCTAGTGCATGGCAATCCTACAGAGTAACCAGGCCATGCCACCTCGTATCAATGTCATTTGGAAACCAAAAAAAAAGGCCCATCACAGACAACAGCCAAGGTGAGGGGACTCCTGAGGACTGAGTTCAGGACGGTGAAGGGAGAATAATTAGGTCAGGGAAGGGAGAAGTCGGTACAAACAATAGACACTGCATCTCTGCCCAGCTCTTGTCCCACTCTAACACTTAAAAGAAGAGACAGTTCAATGAAAATGAGAGATCAGTAACATAGTTCTCTGACAGGTAGGAATTTTGAGGTGCTTTTCAAACTTTATAATGTTTAGTGCACCTAACTTCACACGTTTATTCTTTTCTTACTTTTGAAGAATAATGACTGTGTTTCTAAATATTAGCTATAAATATAATTAAATAATTTTATCCTATATCCATTTTATACCATATTTTTATTCTTCTTTTAATTATGACTGAGGATTAAGTAACCCCACTCCATTCCTCCTTCCATTACATTATTATTCAATACTCCTATTTACTGAGCATTGACTAGAGTAAGAAGTTGAATTTCCTAAGCTGAACCCATAATCACAATTTCGAGCCATTTCACAGATACTCTCACAAGGGCTTCTGAGTCCCTGCTTACTTGACTGTGACCACATCCACCGCATTAATGCTTGACCCCAGTAAAGCGCCCCCTTGTATTTTCCCATCTGAGTCAGCTGAGATTTGCAAGTTCCCATGTTTGCCCCTTGACCACACTCGGTTTGCCACCTCCCAGTAGTTATCTGGGTTCTGCACCATTCCTCTTCAATCCACCCTCATCTCCACCCCCAGGTTCACTGCCATGGCTTCTGCTTTCCACTCCTGCGCCTGGCCACAGACCACTGCCACCTCCTTCCTTCTTCGCACATCTACTTTCCCACCTCTCAGCTGACAGGAGCGTTTAAAGTTGCTCAGGCTTTCATGCTGGAAAGAAACAAGGATAACATAAATGTGTTTTCCCTTTCTTGGCCCAATAACTACCATTCTAGTCTTTGCTTTCATTTTGCTATCAAAGTTTTTCAACTGGTAATTTATACCTCTTCCATTGTATGATCACACATTTCTTATAACTGTTGAAATCTGGCAACTGACCAAACCACTTCACTGAAAGTTTACTTTTAAACATCTAGCTTGACCTCAGTCCTCATTTTTCTTGACTCTCTGTGGCATCTGACACTACTACCTTCCGATGATTCCTAACACATTGTACTGCCTACCTTTCCTCTTACATCTCTGACTCCAGAACACTGGGTGTTCCCCAAGGCTCAGTCCTGGGCCCTCTTCCATTCTGGAGTCTTCCTTTTGCTCACATATCAGATACTCAAGTAATCATTCTATGGAAAGGACTCAACACCTTATCAACAGCTCTGATCGTTAAGTCCCTGTCACCTATCTCCAAAGCAATGCTGCTCAAACTATCTGTGGTAAGGGGCTAGTCATTTTTTCCCCTGTTACAGGTCAATACTTTTGTAAAATATAATAAAAACAAATCACAAAAAAAAGAAAAAAGACATACAAAATACAAGCCCCTATTTTAAAATTATTAGATTTAATATAAACATAATCAGAACAAACAACAGCATAGGAAAAAAAGACAAAAATTACTATAACAGTTTCTAAATTATTACTCTTTATTTCTGCACTTCTCTTCTTGCAGACCAACTAGTTTGTGGGTAGACACTGGCCATGGACACATTTCAAGGAGCACAGCTCTAGAGGCCTGTAGGGCATCCAACTACCATCCTGCCACTCCCTTAACAGACAACAACTTCCATATTTCCGTCTGTTATGGCAGCATCACCTTCCACTGGGCCCAAAAGTTTTGCCTCATCCTGACTCCTCTTTCCTTTGTAACTCTATCCAATCAATTACCAACCTTTAAATTTTCTTCCTTCAAATTGCCTTCCATCCAACTCTTCTCCACATTGACTGCAACAACCCTAATTCAGAAGCTAAGACCCCCTGCTTGAACTATCATACAACAACCTTCTAAATGCGTCTCCTTGTATGGTGAGCAGTCATTAGTGCTATTTACGAATATTTCCAGTTTTACCTCCCTGGCCCCTCCTCTCAAACACAGAAAACTACAATTTCTGGAACCCTTGTAGTTGGTTACTGCCATGTGACTAGTTGTACCCAATGAGTTGTAAATGGAAGTGTGAGTGTCATTTGCAGGCCTCGTATTTAATTGCTGGTGCATGACCCTCTAGAGTGTTCTTTTCCCTCTCTTAAGGCAAACAAAATATGAGATATCGGCTATTCTATCAGTCTGGGTCTCTGAATGACTATGATAAAGGAGAGCCTCCAACTGAGCTGTGATGGACATGCAGCATGAGCAAGATACATATCTCTATTTTTTTTAAACCACAAAGATTTTAAAGATGCTTGTTTCTATTGCTATCTCACAGCTTGTACACTCTGACCCAAGCCTCTCCTCTCTCCAAAACCACACCACCAAGACGAAGGTCCCTGAAGCACTAATTTATCATCATGTCCCCGCTTTTAAAAAATAAAATAAAACAAAATGGCATGCCTCAAATGAATTTCTGTGGTTTAAAGAAAAAAAAAAACAAAAAACGCAAACTCCTTAGTATCAAAGCTCTCACCAACCTATTTTTTTCAAACATCCTACCAGATCAACCTCTTTTACCTGAATCTGACAGACTCACCACCCCATACCATCACCTGCCCAAACAAAGGAACAATTCCTCTCTCTCCTCCTTAAAGGAAAGGTCAGTTCTATCCATTCCACTAAACTTCCTCCACAGTCCTAAAATCAGCTAACACTTAATGAATACTTACTAAGTGCTAGGCTTTGTTCTAAAGTTAGTACTTTCAATGTACTAACTCATTTAGTCTCATAATGACTCTATGAGTTAGGTATCATTAAACTAATTTTACAGATGAGGAGACTAGAACACAAGGATTAAACAACTTGCTGAAGGTTATACGACTAATAAATTATGAAGCCAGATGAACCCAGCAGTCTGACTCCAAAGACTGTCCTTTTAATTACTGCCCTATATTGTTTCTAGGACACTCTGATATCCCCTTTCACTGAACTTCCATTACACTGTGTGGATCTTCCTAGCACATAAAGTTGTGTCTTGCATGACTAGTCACAGTTTCATGTGTGCAGCCCTTATCTATCAATACTAAGTTAGACTGTAAACTCTGGGGATACACTTTACCACTCTTTGTATCATTCAATAAGGAAATGTCCCCAAAGGAATCACTCTGTGATAAGTACGGTTCTACTGGAAAGGATAGATATTAGTCATGTTTTTTTTTATTTTCTGTATTTTATAACACTTGAGATCTTGAGGCCTTGCTGATCCTGGAGAGACAACCCCTTCCAGGGCTAGCTAATATGCAAATCAGCCAATCCAGAGTCCATACCCCCAGCCACCTCCTTTATCTAACTCACACATCAAGCCAGTATTTCCCCTACCCTAAATCACCCAAGGCAAGATACCAGACAACTAGGGACCACCCTTGTAGCCCAGAGCCTCTGAAATTATTCAAACTAGCCAATCCTAAGTCTGCTGACTCTGTCCTGCCTTGCCTTTTCCCCAGAGACCACAATAAAGGCTCATGTCCATGCTTCCCCCTTACTCCTCCTGCCTCCTGATCAACCCCGGTGCCTCCAGTGTGACCCTGCATAGCCAGCTCCCTTCTTCTGGGAACTGTAAATAATAAACTCTTCTTTCAAAGGCAGTTTGTCTCCATGTCTGTCATCCTATCATACCTGATTAAAACAAAACCCCGGGTATATTTTAAAACAGATCATCACATCTGGAGGTCCTTGGAAATGCGAACTGCACACTTGAGACCAGGCAGGATTCTATCTCCATTGGTGCTGGAAGGAAGGATTTTCAGTGGGCATAGAGGAGAGAGAGGAGTGGTACATGGAACAGAATTGGTTTGGTGGTCTTCCTGCTTAGCATAAAGAAGACAGAAGCCCATCTTGTCTTCCAATTCCAATTTTAGCAGTTACTATCTCAGCACTGAATTGGTAATTGTAATTGTAGAATCTCCAAATCTTTAAACAACCCTACATACGTTAGTTGTTTTCTATTTTTTCCATAAGGATTAGCAAGAAAATCCCTAAGAGTCTGAAGACAACCATAGGGGCAACAAGGAAAGGCAAAAGCTAAGGAAAGTGTGGCTTATCTGTAGACAGTCTTAGGAAAAACAAAATCCCAGGAGAGGAGTGGGTGCAGGCAGTTCTGAGAAGAGAGAAAACCAGCTTGAGCCTCTGCAACCTGCCACCAGGAAAAGAGTATAAAGATCCGAACCTGGATTTGAGAAGCAGTCTTATTAATGAAACCCAAGGGGTTTCCTAACACACTCTCTCCTAGACAAAGCTAAGCAGTATCCATGAATGCTTAATAGACACTTGTTGAATGGATACCTCAATCATATAAAATTGAATAGTTTTATGATACTCACGGAGACTTAGATGTAGTCCACCTTGTCCCCCCCGCAGTATAAAACCTTTTTTCTTGCCCTTTTCTGTATCTCCCCTGAGACGAAGGTACTTCTTCTCTCCTGCAGGATAAAATGGTGCAATTTTTCACAGTGCTCTGAGGTCCCAGTGGTCCTATGGAATATCTGCACATTCAGCCATTGCTCCTCTGGAAAAATGCCAGAGGACTCCCACTCCACAACGCTCCACGATTCAGGGGTTCAGGAAGCAAGGTGGGGAACAGATCTAGACTATGGCAGGCCAGGAGAATACTACTCACCCAAAAACTTCCCTAGGACATATTGGTCCCAAGCTAGCAACATGAATCTAGAATGCCTTAGAGAAATCAGGCAGACCAGAGTCTTCAGCCTACGGGGAGTCAGTCAATTCAGAACTCCTCCGGACTACTCAGAAATCTTTGAGAAGGCACCTGACCTTTGCATAGCAGTATTAACGACAATTAGCAACTCCATCTAACAACTGCTTGCTATAAGGCTTGGCGTATTAAGTACATCATTGCATCTATTTACCTCTACCTACCCAGTGAGGTAGGTTTTTCATCCTTTCTACAGATGAGTAATTTGAGGCCCAGATAGGTGAAGATACTTCCTTAAATTCAGTTATTAGATGGCAGAGTTGAAATTTAGATTCATATGGTCTGATTTCAGATCGTAGACTCTTAAAACTACGCTTTGCCTGAAGCACAGTCCAAGTCTAGATCAAAAATGTCCATTTAAAGCACAGGAAGTGCATTAGATCCTAAATCCATGAGTTGAAAGAGAATGGCGACACTGAAACAGGTAAAAAACTACTCCCGTATTCCCATACAAACATGGCTATCCACCATCACCAGTCTTCCCACCATTCACAAACACCATATTCTACTGCTTACTGGCAAGGCAATTTATACTATGTCACAGGTCCTGCAATTTATATTATGCTACAGGCCCTGCCTTTTAAGGAGTAATAAAATCTTACACATACACACCAAGTGAAAGGTATATTTTAATCCTGACCTAATAAAAGTTAACTATATAAAATTGCATAATACCAAACAACACTTTACATGTTGATATCCAATTTGTTAAAGCTAAAATCATGTATTAATGATGATGCAATAATATAACATTATATATATATCCCTGAATAGGCCACATACTATCCAGAAACCATTCTTACCATGAGACACTGGACTAGACATTCTAGGGGTTGGAAGATGGCGGAAAGGTAAATAAGGATGGGATATTAGAACACAAACTCATGTTTTAGGTCTACTTCTAGGCTGCCAGGAATACCAGCCTTGTTGATATATGCTTCTTTCACTCAAATTTCTTCCCACCATTCTCCAGAAAAAAAGACTCCTATAGACAAGCTCTGAATGGCTTCATCTCTTCAAAAATGGAACAACATCAGTTCTTTCACCTGATTTTCACATGACAGTTTCTAAAACCCTCATAAAAATCCCAGGTCACACTCGAGGTCACTCACTGTCCTCAATGCAGTACAACAGTTGAAATAAGGTTTGACCATAGCAGATTCAAAAGGAAGGGGTATTATTTCACCAAGTGCTTTGCATACCACAGGCCCAAGATAAGTAACTATTGAACACTTTTGTGGATATAATTCAACTAATATAGCCTTTAAAAATAAAAAGAACTGGCTTAATATCTAATATTCAATGATGAAAGCATTATCAAACTACCCAGGAATTTTTGTCATGCTATGATAAAAATTAACAAAACTTTAAAACTCTATTAGGAGAAGTAATAGAATTTATTATGTCCATATATATTCATATACTGGAAACAGGATCTAGATTAATAGAGCTGGGTTACAGGGTTCAGTAGGGTAAAAATAAAGAAATTGGAAAAGAAAATATAGAGAAAAATATCAGCTTTTCAAGTAAGATTTCCTCTTCTAGAAATGTTGAAAACCACTGGGTTTTTTTGTTTGTTTTTACTTTTTGAAGCCACACCGCATGGCATGCAGGATCTTAGTTCCCCAACCAGGGATTGAACCTGTGCCCCCTGCAGTAGAAGCACAGAGTCTTAACCACTGGACCACCAGGGAAGTCCCTGAAAACCACTGTCTTTAAAAGAAGCTATTTTTGATATTTTGGCCTTAAAGAAATAATCTGAAAGTAGTTTATTAGTAACAAATGTTCTACCATGGAGAAAAAGTTACTGCTCTAGCTCGTAGGAGAATATATTTTATTAGCATAAAGAGATTACAGATGCAGACTCCTCGGATCTATGATCACAAAGGACTAGAAATCCAGTTCCCACTCACAGCATGAATCCCCTCTAGAACACACCTGCAGAGTCATCCAATGACTATTTCAAAAGCCCCAGGTATTTTTAATATTGTTTAAAAACAGCAGAACAATCCAAATGCCCATCAAGTGATGAATGGAAAAACAAAATGTGGTATATCCATACAATGGAATATTACTCAGCCATAGAAAGGAATGACATACTGATATATACTAAACATGGATGAAGCTTGAAAAAATTATGCTAAGTGAAAGAAAGACACAAAAGGCCAAATATTATATGATTCTATTTATATGAAATGTCCAAAACAGGCATATCCGCAGAGACAGACAGTATATTAGTGGTTGCCGGGGGCTGGGGAAAGGCAAAATGGGGACTGACTACTAATGGATAAAAGGATTCCTTGTGGAGTGATGACAATATCCTAAGATTAAACTGTGGTGATGGCTACGCAACTGTGTGAATATACTGAAAAGCACTGAACTGTACACTTTTAAAGGGTGAATTTTATGGTATCTGAGTTACATCTAAATAAAGCTATTATTTTAATAATTGGGGAAAAAAGAAAAGCAAACCATTTAAACAAAGTTTTACAGTGATTTTCTCACAAGTGTCCTATGGAAGATAGAAAATCTTACATAATTTAGAACAAAAGACTCAGTAGAAACATAAATGATATTAGCAAGGATTATTAGGGATATTAGGGTTGACATATATACATTAGCATGTGTAAAATAGATAGCTAGTGGGAACCTGCTGTACAGCACAGGGAGCTCAGCTCAGTGCTCTGTGATGACCTAGATGGGTGGGATGGGGTGGGCAGTGGGAGGGAGGTCCAAGCGGGAGGGGATATATGTATACATCTAGCTGAGTCACTTCATTGTACAGCAGAAACTAACACAACATTGTAAAGCAACTATACTCCAATAAAAAAAAATAAGCTTAGTAATTTAAAGGGACTATTTAAAAAAGATACATATTGATTTCAACAGGAACTTACAGTTAAAGAATTATGCTAAATACACGTCTCCTTCCAACATGGCACAGCATTTCAATCTTAGAATTTATTTTGATATTATTTTGAAGACTATTTCAAAAAGTGTCAGCCTTGAGTATTTGTTTAAAACAGTATTTCCCAAGCTTTAGTCATGTATGTACCGTCTAAAGTATTTTTGCCATCCTCACACCATCTGTATTATTATTTATTAAATATTTTCCTTCAATCCACTTCACCATTGACTCACCTTTTGTAATAACCATGAAATCGTGGGTTTGAAGTGCTAATACACACTTTTCCCCCATATATTAAAATTCAAAATATGCTTATCCATGTACCACTTTAAATCATCTTGTATACAACTCAAGAAAACACTGGTTAAAAAAACCAGCTTTGCCTGGTAACATATCTATACTTTAAAAAGTGACAGGGAAATTAGAATGGTCAGAAAAACACTGTTAGGACTTTTCTATAAAGTAAGGCACATGTTCAACGGGAGCAACAGGGCTTGCACTTGGCCAAGAGAAAGTCTTTGAGAACAGTACCGGCGTGGATGGTAGAGGAAAATGGCGAGCAGTAGGCCTCCATGAGGGACACAGCTGAAAGAGCAGCGATGTTAGGTCTTCTCTACAAGTTCTTGGATACAGTATGATACAGTCCGGGTGCTACTGCCATGTTCAGCTTGTCAAACAGAGCTGAATTTGGCAGAAGGAAGGCTGTCTGATGATCAGATGGGGCAGGGCTTTTTTTTTTTTTTTTTTGGCGGTATGCGGGCCTCTCACTGTTGTGGCCTCTCCCATTGCGGAGCACAGGCTCCGGACGCGCAGGCTCAGCGGCCATGGCTCACGGGCCTAGCCGCTCCGCGGCATGTGGGATCTTCCCGGACCGGGGCACAAACCCGCGTCCCCTGCATCGGCAGGCGGACTCTCAACCACTGCGCCACCAGGGAAGCCCAGGGGAAGGGCTTTCTACTGACTCTGCTTCTTCCTTCCTGTTGACACCAGTCCTAAAAGCCTGCAGAGGGGCCCACTACTAAAGTAGTGACTCCAGGGCAGAGAAAGTCTGGGCTCTACTACATCTGCTCCTCTTGTATAAAGGAAACATGAGTTAGATTTCATTCTGAAATATTAGTATGAAGGGTGGTTTGAAACAGATTCCTTAGAGAAGCTTATTCCCATTCCTGATGGGAGATGTCATCATACAACCCCTCCTCAAAAAAACTCACATTGAAGACCCTGGAATAATTGATCATCCCCTTTTTTACTCCCTTTTCCCACTGCAGAGGGAACAACTACTGTTGTTGACAATTATCCATCCTAAGTAGGTGAATCAAGAACATGCCACTGTCTTTACTCTTATCCATTTAAGAAGCCCTAACTGAATTCTGGAATAGCGAGGTATACAGAAAGATAGTAACTGAAGGCTCTCTGCAAAGAGAACAGAAAAAAAAAAAAGCTTCCTTCCCTATTCTTATTCATTAATCATTTTCCTGAGAGCTAGATATAACAACTTTAAAAAAAATCTATGTAAGAAAAAAATCATAAATCATTTTTTAAAATTTATTTATGTATTTATTTTTGCTGCGTTGGGTCTTCATTGCTGTGTACAGCCTTTCTCTAGTTGTGGCGAGCGGGGGCTACTCTTCAATGCGGTGCACAGGCTTCTCATTGTGGTGGCTTCTCTTGTTGCAGAGCATGGGCTCTAGGCACACAGGCTTCAGTAGCTGTGGCACATGGGCTCAGTAACTGTAGCTCGCAATCTCTAGAGCGCAGGATGAATAGTTGTGGTGCCTGGGCTTAGTTGCTCCACAGCATGGGGATCTTCGCGGACCAGGGCTCGAACCCATGTCCCCTGCATTGGCAGGCGGATTCTTAACCACTGCGCCACCAGGGAAGCCCCATAACTCATTTTAGATAAACCTACTCCTGCCCCTGAAAGTGACCTTAGGGTTCTGTTCAATAGGCTCACTGACATATTTTCTTAACACTCTTGATGCCTTTTAGGCTTCTGGCACATGGCTTGGAGACTGTGGAAAGATATACTTTCCTAGTATTTTCTCAAGTTAATTTATTCTTTGTGTGAAGCTTTGATATATAGCCCCATAACTCTAAAGATAGGCTTCCCAAAGACTGTTCAGAAAGTATAAATTATAGAACTACAAAACCTTTAAGTCTGATTGGTTTTGTGTTATATTATACTGTCAAAATGGTCTTTGGGAGCATTTTAACCTAGGAAGACTACTGATGATTTCTCAAAGAATTTCATCCCAAGCATCAATTTCCATTGAACATTACACATTAAGGTAGCTTCATTACTAGCAATTCAGATTCACATCTGTAAATATCCTCAGAAACTCATGAAAACATTTGTTTTATAACCAGATAAATCACAACTCTTCTCAGAGATCTACCACAGCGTGTCTCAAAGTGTGGTCTGAGGATCACACGCACTAGAATCAAATGGGGAGGGTGTTTGTTAAAAATACAGATTCTTCTAAAATATGACACAAATGAACTTATTTATGAAACAGAAAAAGACTCACAGACACAGAAAACAAACTTATGGCTGCCAAAGGGGAAAGGGGGTGAGGGAGGGATAAATTAGGAGTTTGGCATTGGTAAACAACAAGGTCCTACTGTATAGCACAGGGAACTATATTCAGTGTCCTGTAATAAACCATAATGGGAAAGAATATGAAAAATTATATATATATATATATATATATATATATGAACTAACTGTGCTATACACCAGAAACTAACACAACACTGTAAATCAACTATACTTCAATTTAAAAAAAAAAGATTCCTAGAAACTATGTCAGAGCTATTAAATCAAAATCTCCAGGGATGGGGCCAATAATCCACATTTTATATAAGATGGCCAGGTAATTCTTATGTACCTTAATGCTTCTGAACCACTTAGCTACTTGAACCAACTCTTGCCATCACAAAAACACAAAAACAGGATTCTCACAAGTCACTGCATATATAAAGTATACATTAAAAAAAGAATCAAGGAATAAATATTTAAAATGGAAAAGAAGGCAAAGTGAAAAGTTCTCTTCTATTACAGTCTGGAAGAATTTAGATTCTAGTGTGAACTGCAGCCATGAACAGGAAGTATTCTCTACCTGTAAGACAAGTGTTATTTGTTACTATATTTATAGTAAAGATACCAATATCTCTTCTGTCATTCAGTGTGAAACACAGGATACTCTGTAAGAGGAATGCCATACTTACATAATGATTAAAGGATGCTCCAGCATGCAATAAAGTCTGCACTCATTCTTTCTCAACATTGTGACTTTGCCACCACAATTTGGCAAAGTGGTTCTCAACCACTTTGATTTCCTGGGCCAGTGGTTTTCAAACTAGACATACATTTAAAATCATCTGAAGATCTTGTTAAGACACAGACTACTACTTGCATTTACAAGTTCCAGGTGATTACTCATGCTGTTGGTCCAGAGACCAGACTTGAGAATCACTGGCTTAATCTAACTCTGATCTCCTTCAATGAGTTCAGTGATGCTAAAAAAAAACTACTCCAACTGGCAAAGACTCTAACCACCGGTTGCAGGGCTTCTTGTGTAGGACCCTTGCTGTTCAGTATCTTCAGGAAGTTCCCATCATTCAAAACTCGTAGTAAGGGTGATAAGCTTGTCCTTTCTTGGCAGCTCCAGGGATAAACACCCTTCCTATCCCTCCCCCATTCCTAGCCCCTGTCTGACCCTACAGCCTCACTTCCTACCCTGAAACTATACTTCCTATGCAGGAAAGCTGTTGGAAAGTCAAGAGGTCCGTCTGTTCCTGTCTTAGGGAACTACACTTCCTTTAGCTGGAAATCAAGGCAGGCTCCCTCCAGTTAGTGATTTATTTGATGACTGTCACAGGACTACAGCTGTACAAACGAACTCAGCAAGGAGTACACGTCTGGAGGCACAATTAGGTCAAGTATAAACTCAAAAGACTGTCCAGAAATAGAAGCATTCAGCTCTCAACATTTACATACTGGTCCTTTGTGGGAATAAATATATAACACAGATTTCTCCATTCAGAGATAGATCCAGAATTTACAGACTACAAATGGGTGCCCCATTCTCTCTAAACAGCTTTCAAATTCATCTCGTCAAGGTTTAAAATATATTCCCAGCATCAGGTTCTAAGTGGTGAATTGCATATATATTCAGTTCATCCTTTCCAAGAAAAGATATTTCAATAAATTCTTAGAAATTGAAAAGCATTTCGGAGCAATGTAAGAAAACGCATTGGATAAAGCTTAAATAACTTTAGAGGATCTTCAGGAGCTCAATCATCTTTTCAATTTGAACATATAACTAACAATTTGGGGACCATGTTAAAATTAATTAGGAAGTTTAACAGGTAAGGCTAAACAGTTTATTTTTCCTTTTTCTTTCCTTAAGAAAAAAGTAAACCTGGAGAACAAATACAGAACTACACCAATAGGGAAGGATGTTTTTAAAATGTTGGCCATAAGCTAGTTAAATGTTGCAAATACTGCATAACATTAATAATTTACTATGTATGGTAAAAATATATGACTTCCTTAAACCATTGTAAGAAAATGATTAAATACAACATACACTATAACCATGGTATTTCCAAAACCTAGAACACTTGCTTTAACAAGAAAATATGTTAAGCCATGTTCTGAATCAAAAAAATTTGTTATAAAAAACAGTCCAAATCCTTGGGCATCCACTTGCTCTAGTGTGACCACTGAAGAGTCTTAGGTTTGTCCAACTACTGAATATGGGTGCAAACTGAGCACACAAATCATTTAATGTCATCTGCTACTGGAGACCAACTGATGGATGTAATGCTGCTGCTTTTTACAGCACAACTTCTTTGACAAAATGTTGTTTTCTGGCATGTTGTCGTATTTAGCATAAACATCCATTTTCATGGTTTGGAGAGAGCAACCCATTTCTCCTTTGAGGTGCTAGATCCTAAACACCAAAACAAATCAGATCCATATGGTATAAAAAACTGGTCATGGGCTTCCCTGGTGGCGCAGTGGTTGAGAGTCCGCCTGCCGATGCAGGGGATGCAGGTTCGTGCCCCAGTCCGGGAAGATCCCACATGCCGCGGAGCGTCTGGGCCCGTGAGCCACGGCCGCTTAGCCTGCACGTCCGGAGCCTGTGCTCCGCAACAGGAGAGGCCATGGCAGTGAGAGGCCCACGTACTGCCAAAAAAAAAAACCAAAAAAACAAAACTGGTCATCATTCTTTCTTGAGGTAATTAATTAATCTTTTTTTTAGAAAGCCCCATACTTAAGTATGGAAATAAGGTCAAAAACTATTGTTAATCAGACTTCCTTGGTGGCGCAGTGGTTAAGAATCCGCCTGCCAATGCAGGGGACACAGGTTCGAGCCCTGGTCTGGGAAGATCCCACATGCCACGGAGCAATTAAGCCCGTGCACCACAACTACTGAGCCTGTGCTCTACAGCCTGTGAACCACAACTACTGAGCCCGCATGCTGCAACTACTGAAGCCTGTGCTCCACAACAAGAGAAGCCACCGCAATGAGAAGCCCGCGCACCGCAATGAAGAGTAGCCCCTGCTCAGCGTAACTAGAGAAAGCCTGCCCACAGCAACAAAGACCCAACACAGCCAAAAATAAATAAATAAAAATAAATAAATTTATACAAAATATTGTTAATCACCAGTAGAGGATTTAGCTATTATAGGATATTCCTTGACAGAAGCTGATTTTTTATACTACATCAAATAGATTGGCTTCCATGAAAAATAATTTGTATTACATTCCCCTGCCCTGCATATAGCCACCTGAGGACCTGGTCCTGCTCTCCAGCAGGCCAGCAGCAGACCCACACCACCCCCCACCTCTGAGCAGCCAACCACACCAGAAGCCTACCCCACCCTCCAGTAGGCCTACAGCCACCACAGGAGGCAGCCCTGCCTACCAGCATGCCCACAGCAGTCTGCCTCACCACAACAGAAGGGCACACACAGCCCACATAGGGACACCTCTAGAGCATATAATTCTGATGACCAGAGGGGAGTGCACTGCTGGATCCCACAGGATGTCTCCTACATTAAGGCCACTTCTCCAAGATCAGGAGACGTAACCGAACTACCTAGTACACAGACATAAACAAGAGAATTGGCAAAATAAGAAGGCAGAGGAATATGTTCCAAGTAAAGAAACAAGACATAACCTCAGAAAAAGAACTAAACAAAGTGGAGATAAGCAATCTACTCAAAATGAGTTCAAGGTAATGATCATAAAGATGCTCAATGAACTTGGGAGAAGAATGAACACAGTGAGAATTTCAACAGAGTTAGAAGATATAAGGAAGAACCAAACAAAGCTGAAGAATACAACAACTGAAAGAAAAAATAATTAGAAGCAATCAACAGTATATTAGATGATACAGAGGAATGGATCAGCAATCTAGAAGACGAGTAGTAAAATTAAGCCATGCTGAACAGAAAAAAGAATTTTTAAAAATAAGGACAGTTTAAGAGACCTCCAGGAAAACATCAAGCATACTAACATTCATATTATAGGGGTCCCAGAAGAAGAGAGAGAGAAAGGGGCAGAGAACTTATTTGAAGAAGTAATAGCTGAAAACTCCCCTAACTTGGGGAAAGAAATAGACAACAGAGTCTTAAATAAGATGAACCCAAAGAGGTCCACAGCAAGACACATTATATATACAATGGCAAAAATTAAACATAAAGAGAGAATCTTAAAAGCAGCAATAAAAAAGTAACAAGTTATGTACAAGGGAACTCCTATAAGATTATCAGCTGACTTTTCAGAAGAAACTTTGGAAGCCAGAAGAGAGTGGCAAGGTATATTCAAAGTGACAAAAGGGAAAAAACCTACAACCAAGAATACTCTACCCAGCAAGGTTATCATTCAGATTTGAAGGAGAGATAGAGTTTTACAGATAAGTAAAAGCTGAAAGAGTTCAGCACCACTAAACCACCTTTACAAGAAAAGTTAAAGGGTCTTCTCTAAATGGAAAAGAAAAGGCCACAACTAGAAATATGAAAATTATGAAAGGAAAAAATATCATGAGTAAAGGGAAACATACAGCAAAGGTAGTAGATCAACCACATATAACACAAGTAGAAAAGGTTAAAAGACAAAAGTAGTAAAATCACCTGTATCCAAAATAAGTAGTTAGGGAATACACAAAACAAAAAGATATAAAAATATGACATCAGGGCTTCCCTGGTGGTGCAGTGGTTGAGAGTCCGCCTGCCGATGCAGGGGACACGGGTTCGTGCCCCGGTCCGGAAAGATCCCACGTGCCGCGGAGAAGCTGGGCCCGTGAGCCATGGCCACTGAGCCTGCGTGTCCGGAGCCTGTGCTCCACAACGGGAGAGGCCACAGCAGTGAGAGGCCCACGTACCACCAAAAAAAGACATCAAAAACACTTGGGGGGTGGTGTGAGTAAAAATGTAGGGTGCTTAAAATGCATCTGAACTTAAGAGATCATCAACTTAATCACATATATATAGGTTGTTATATATGAACCTCAAGATAACCACAAATCAAAAACCTCTGATACATACACACACAAAAAAGAGAAAAGAATCCAAACATGGGACTTCCCTGGTGGTCCAGTGGTTAAGAATCTGCCTTCCAGTGCAGGGGACGTGGGTTCAATCCCTGGTTGGGGAACTAAGATCCCACATGCCGCAGGGCAGCTAAGCCCATGCACCACAACTACTGACCTGCATGCTCCAGAGCACACATGCCACAACTAGAGAGCCCACGTACCGCAACTACTGAGCCCACACATTCTGAAGCCTGCACGCCACAACTAGAGAGAAGCTAACGTGTCACAACGGAGAGCCTGCGCACTGCCACGAAAGACCCCGCATGCCACAACGAAGATCCCATGTGCTGCAACTAAGACCCGACACAGCCAATAAATAAATAAATAAATAAAAGTTTAAAAAAAAAGGATCCAAACATAATCTTAAAAATAGATATAAAATCACAAGGGAAGAGAGCAAAAGAAGAAAGGAACAACAACAAAACTACAAAAGCAAAGAGAAAACAATTGACAAAATGCCAATAAGCACATACCTATCAATAATTACTTTTGAACACAGAGGCAAAGGTCCTCAACAAGATACTGACAAACTGACTCCAACAATAAATAAATTAAAAGGATCACATACCATGATCAACTGGGACTTATCCCAGGGATGCAAGGATTTTTCAATATCTGCAAATCAATCAACATGATGCACCACATTAACAAACTGAAGAATAAAAACCACGTGATCATCTCAATAGATGCAGAGAAAGCTTTTGACAAAATTCAACACCCACTTATATGATAAAACCTCTTCAGAAAGTGGGCATAGAGGGAACAAACCTCAACATAATAAAGGCCATATAGGACAAACCCACAGCTAACATCATACTCAACAGTGAAAAGCTGAAAGCATTTCCTCTAAGATCAGGAACAAGACAAGGATGTCCACTCCTGCAACTTTTATTCAACATAGTATTGGAGGACTTCCCAGGCGATCCAGTGGTTAAGACTCCACACTTCCAATGCAGCGGACGTGGGTTCAATCCCTGGTCAGGGAACTAAGATCCCACATGCCACATGGCACAGCTAAATAAATAAATAAACAAACAAGCAACATAGTATTGGAAGTCCTAGCCACAGCAGTCAGAAAAGAAAAAGAAATAAAAGTAATCCAAACTGGAAAAGAAGAAGTAAAACTGTCACTGTTTTCAGATGACATGATACTATTAATAGAGAATCCTAAGGATGCCACCAGAAAACTACTACAGCTAGCTCATCAATGAATTCAGTGAAGTTGCAGGATACAAAACTAATATACAGAAATCTGTTGCATTTCTATACGCTAACAAGAAAATATTAGAAAGAGAAATTAAGGAAACAATCCCATTTATGACTGCAACAAAAAGAATAAAATACTTAGGAATAACCTACCTAATAAGGCAAAAGACCTATACCCTGAAAGCTATAAGACACTGATGAAAGAAACTGAAGAGACACAAACAGATAGAAAGGTATACCGTGTTCTTGGATTGGAAGAATCAATATTGTTAAAATGACCATACTATCCAAGGCAATCTACAGACTCACTGCAATCCCTATCAAATTACCAATGGCATTTTTCACAGAACTGGAACAAAAAATTTTTAAATTTGTATGGGAACACAAAAGACCCCGAGTAGCCAAAACGATCTTGAGAAAAAAGCACGGAGCTGGAGGAATCAGACTCCCTGACTTCAGACTATGCTACAAAGCTACAGTAATCAAAGCAGAATGGTACTGGCACAAAAAAACAGACATATAGATCAACGGAACAAGACAGAAAGCCCAGAAAGAAACCCACACACTTATGGTCAATTAATCTATGGTCAATTATTAGGAGGCAAGAATATACAAGGGAAAAAAGACAGTCTCTTCAATAAGTGATGCTGGGAAAACTGGACAGCAACATGAAGAAGAATGAAATCAGAACATTCTTTAACACCATACATAAAAATAAACTCAAAATGGATTAAAGACCGAAACGTAAGACTGGATACTATAAAACTCCTAGAGGAAAACATAGGCAGAACACTCTTTGACACATGTTGCAGCAATATTTTGGGGGAACCATCTCCTAGAGTAATGGAAATAAAAACAAAAATAAACAAATGGGACTTAATTAAACTGAAAAACACCAGTCAGATGGCCATCAATAAAAAGTCCAGAGAGGGTGTAGAGAAAAAGGAATCCTCCTACACTGTTGGTGGGAATGTAAATTGGTGTAACCACTATGGAAAACAGTATGGAGGTTCCTTAAAAAACTAAAAATAGAATTACCATATGATCCTGCAATCTCACTCCTGGGCATATATCCAAAGAAAACTCTAATTTGAAAAGATACATGCACCCCAATATGTATAGTTCATAGCAGCACTATTTACAATAGCCAAGACATGGAAGCAACCTAAATGTCCATCAACAGATGAATGGATAAAGATGTGGTATAGATAGATAGATATAGATATAGATAGATATAGTGGAATATTAATCATAAAAAAGAATCACTTTGCTGTACACTTGAAACAAACACAACATTGTAAATTATACTTCAATAAAATAAATAAATAAAAATAAAATTACTTTAAATGCAAATGGGCTAAATGTTCCAATCAAAAGGTCAAGGCTTTTAATGTCAGCTACTTATTTCCTAGCTTGCAATGACAATACTTGTGATATAATAACAAAAACTAGGTCAGCTTGTATCTGTTGATAATATATATAATTTTTAATGCTTTGTAAAAGAGGTACGAGTTAGTACCCATTCTTGATGAATAATGCAGGGTAAGTTCATTAAGATAAGGCAAAAAAACAACTTCCACTGAAGTCTGGATTAATCAAACATAAAATAAAGCATATTTATAGGCGTATTCTACTAGTAGTTTATGTCCTGCTTACTAAGTCCATTGTAATTACCTGTCAATTAAAATTGTACATACATAATTATATGTTCCAAATAAATATGAAACAATAAAGAGCAGGTGGGAGAAGGCAGGGGAAAAGAATACTTCTAAGAGGTTGTAAGATTTAATGATAAGTTGACATTACTTCAGCTAATGACTGAGATGCCCAAACACAAAAGAAATGTTCTGAAATTAGGTCACATAGCACAGAACCAGGGCCTTTTGAAAAGCAGAATATTTAGAGGTAAAGGATCACAAAATCAGATCAGGAAATATTGAAAAAGAAACAAAAAACAACTACTCACCTAAAAAAACACTGCAAGAAAACCAAACTGGATGAATTCCATGACTTTTTAAAACACTGCAGGAGGGAAGTACAAGTTCAGAGAATTGACAGTGTTAGAAAAAGAGTTGACTAACACTTACTGGATAGAGTAAGAAAACAAACACCCAGAAAGTCTTAGTTCTTGTCTTATTTCAGAATCTCTTAGGATGGCCCATGACTGCTTTTCCAACTTGCTCTGGCTACTTTCTCTCTCTCCCAAAATTACCTACTCAGTGCCAACAACCTTCATCTTCATTCCACTCAGCAAACCAACGGTCCATTCTTGACATTTTTATTACTTGGAATAGATCTACATCTAAAATATGTAATTTTCAAAATAAAATATGTAATTTCCATAATCTAATCTCAGAACACGACCTCTGATTCTCCCCACTCTTTCTCTGGCTTACTTGCCAACTCTTTTACTTACTGCATTGAGACCCCAGTCCCTCACCCTTCCTATTATGTCCAATCGATCTGCTTCTTCTGACTCTAAGGCAGTGGTTCCAATCAGAAGTGATTTTGCCCCTCAGAGGGCAGTTGACAATGTCTGGAGACATTTTTGATTGTTACAACTGGAGGGGGCTGTTACTGGCGTCTAGTAGGTAGAGGCCAGGGATGTTAAACACCCTACAATGCATAGGACAGCCCCTACAACAGAAAATTATAAATGTTTCTAAAGTTGAGAATACCTGCTCTATGGTCCTCTTTAGATAATGTGGTCCATTTCTTCAATCACTCTTAGAACATTTTAACCTAAATTCTCTTGCCCTTTCATCCTTCTGACACACCTGCTCTATAAAACATAACTCTCAACCAATTGAATCATCCCAATTTTCTACTTCTAAACTTGGTGTACAGAGCTCAACAAAAGCAAAACAAACAAATAAATATCACATAATCACAAAAACAGCTGACAGTACATATTCACAGATTCCAACCTCAGCAAAACCCTCAGCATAATCAGGCAGGCAACTCTTCTTGTCTCTTGCTGGTCACCCCCTTGACTCCTATCTTTTTCCCTCAGTGACTATTCTAAACACTACCTGTCCCCTCAATTCCCCACTCTCCCCCAAAGTCAGCAACTTTAGCTGCTTTACAAAAGACATTTCGCTACCACTAGACAAGAACTTCCACATATTCCTTCCCCATCCTATGGGAGAATTTTTTACATCTATCCCCACCTTTCTCCCTAGGAGAATGGAAGAAGTGTCCCTCCTGTCCCAGCAAACTCTGATCATGGCCTACGCTCTGGATATCATCACTTGCTGGTCTCCTCCTGGACCCTGCTTCATCAATTATCCAACCCCCTAAATCATCTACCGCAACTTCTTCCTCTTTTCCAGCCCTTTTTTTTAGGAGAAAAAAAGTACAAGTGAACGAATGAACAAAAACCTTTCCTTCCACATCTCTCTCATCATAGCAAAATTCCTTAAAAGAACTGCCTTTACTCTGTTCTCATTACTCCATCTCCCTGCTCACATCCCTCCTATGCCACCAAGACTCCACAGTGGAGGCAAATGATTTCCTAGTTATCAACTTTGGCGGGTTCTTTCAGCCCTTAATTTTGGAGCATTAACACAAATTACCATGCCCTCCTTAAAATTTTCTCCTCTTTTGGTGCTTGCAACACCATTCTCTCCTCCATACATACCTCTTTGGCCTTTCCTTCTCCCACCTCTTAGATGTCTGTGTGTCCTGTAGTTCTAGCTTCAATCTTTCTCACTTGTTTGTGCAATCCATGCTCTAGTCACTTCAAATCATACATCCGGCCCTGATTTCTTCTAAGTTTTCCTAGTGAATGACATCACCATCTACCCAGTTACCCACAGTAGAATCCTAGGGATCATCCTAGATTTCTTACTCTCACACATAAACAATTGCAAAGTCCTATCAATTTAATCTAAGTATCTCTTGGATCCATCATAATCATTCTCTCTGCAACCTAATTCAGGTCAGTATCTCTCACCCAGAAACATTATTCTAAGAAGAATCATAATTAAGGGTATACAGGTAAAAAACTTGGAAGTCCCTTCTTACCAGTAAGAATGCTACACAAATACAATGAGGTATGATTCAAAAGAACACAGAACACTGGTACTCTTTTTTTTAAAAAATGGATTCTAATACTGTATAAATACAGGCAAATCATTTTATCTCAAGCTTCAGATTCCCAAATGCTGAATGAAGGGTAAAAGAGATATATCTAAGGACCTTTGAACCCTTAACATTCATTCTATAATTCTATTTCTACCAGACAATACTCAGAGAGTTCTTACCTCCAAATATGCACCATACTTGCTACATATGCAAGATATTATTGGTGCCAAAAGAAACAGGCTGATATGTCCCCTTTGCTGCCAAAATATAGCCAGCATATCCTGATTACCACGTTTCAAAAAACTAAACCTTCAATTACAAGTGTCAAAGAAATAAAATGTAAGCAAGAGAAAAAGCCAAGAAAAAAGTGTAATGAAGCTGACTATATATATAGAAAAATGCTATTTCAAAATAATTTCTTCAGGAATCGAGCAACATAGAATGAGTTAGATATAAAATGAGTGCACTATAAACCACTGTGACAGTCAATAACAACATTATGAACAGAAAGCTTTTTCTACCCACAAAACAGTAGTGTGGGAATTGTACAATATCTAAAGTCAAACACCAACACAATATATATGCAATATGAGATCATAAAAAGTTTTAGGATCTACTTTTCAAAGACAAGGAGATAATACAAACTAAGCTGTGAAAATGCAGTCTGAATCCCATTAAAATGCTGTCACCCCACTCAAATGAGAAGCACCTGTTACTCTTTTGACAGTTTGGGTTCAGTTGCTCTTCTTTTGCCTACTAAGCTCAGAAGTAATGTTCTGTTTTGAAGATCATATAGAAGAAGAGGGTAGAGAAAGAGCGTGTTAGACAAAACAATTTACATTGTAAAGTTGATAATGACCTAATGGTTGGTCAACTCAAAATTTAGGATAAATCAACTCTAGAGCCACACAGACTGGGTAAACTCCCAATGTCACCACCTACCAGCCTTGTAATCTTAAAAATTCATTTAATTTCTCTGTGCCTCAGTTTCTTCATCTGTAAAACAGAACAATGATAGTACCTACTTCATAGGTAAAGTGCTTGGAAGAATGCCTAGCATACTGTAAATGCTAAAGAAATATTGGATAAAGTTATCATTATTATTATTTTCCTTCTTATTTTTTGACTAAATATTAGGTGAGAAGAAAAACAACACTATAATGTATGCTCAAGCTCCAGTTTAACACTGTTACCAGGTATTTTGTTCACAGTTCAATAACAATGTTATTTCCGTTGATATATCCAATCCTGATCCTCTAGGCACTCACAGTCAAATCAAATCACTGAGTGTTAAGTTCATACCACATGAAATGAGAAGTATAAACAGGCATAATTCACACACACACAAAACAAGACACATAATTAACTGAACAGAATAGAGAACCTAGGAATAAACCTATGCATGTATGGTCAATTAACTTATGACAAAGGAGCCAAGAATATACAATGAGGAAAGGACAATCTCTTCAATAAATGGTGTTGGGAAAGTTGGACAGCCACATACAAAAGAATGAAACTGGACCACTATCTTACATCACATACAAAATCAACTCAAAACAGATTAAAGACTTGAATGTAAGACCTGAAACCATAAAACTCCTAGAAGAAAATATAGGTGGTAAGCTCCTTGATATCAGTCTTTGCAATGAGTTTTTGCATCTGATACCAAAAGCAAAAGCAACAAAAGTAAAAATAAAGTGGGACTACAACAAACTAAAGTTTCTGCAGAGTGAAGGAAACCATCAACAAAATGAAAAGGCAACCTACTGAATGGGAGAAAATAATTGCAAATCATATATCTGATAAAGGGCTGATATCCAAAACACATAAAGAATTCATACAACTCAATAACAACAACAATAAAATCCAATTAAAAAATGGGCAGAGTATCTGAATACCCATTTATCTAAAAAAGACATTACACACGGCCAACAGGTACATGAAAAGGTGCTCGACATCACTAATTATCAGGGAAATGCAAATCAAAACCACAATGAGATATCACCTCACACCTGTTAGAATGCTTATTTTCAAAAAGACTAAAAATAACAAGTGTTGGCAAGGATGTAGTGAAAAGGGAACCCTTGTATACTGTTGGTGGGAATGTAAATTGGTGCAGCCACTATGGAAAACAGTAGAGAGGTTCCTCAAAAATTAAAAGTAAAACTACCATATGATCCAGCTATTTCATTTCTGGGTATTTATCCAAATAAAACAAAAACACTAACTCAAAAAGATATATGCACCCCATGTTCACTGCAGCATTATTTACAATAGCCAAGATAAGGAAACAGCCTAAGTGTTCATCCATGAACAAATAGATAAAGTGTGGTATATACACACAACAGAATATTATTTAGACATAAAAAAGAATGAAGTCCTGCCATTTGTGACAACATGGATGAACCACAAGGGCATTGTGCTAAGTGAAATAAGGCAGAGAGAAAAAAATAAATACCATATGTTCTCTTACATGTGGAATCAATCAATCAATCAATAACCAGGCTCACAGATACAGAGAACAGATTGGTGGTTGCCAGTGGCAAGAGGTGGGAGGTGGGAGAAATTGGTGAACTGTTTTTGGTTTTTTTAGTATGTATGGTCAATTAACTTATGACAAAGGAGCCAAGAATATACAATGAGGAAAGGACAATCTCTTCAATAAATGGAGTTGGGAAAATTGGACAGCCACATACAAAAGAATGAAACTGGACCACTAACTTACATCATAAACAAAATCAAATCAAAGCAGATTAAAGACTTCAATTCAAATCAATTTTTTTAAATTTTATTTTAAAACCAATTTAATTTTTTAATAAATTAAAAAAACAGAAAATTTTTAAAATTTTTAAATAAGCAAAATTAAATATGCATCAGAAGTACAGCATATGGTAGATAATACAATGGAATATTATTCAGCCATAAAAGGAATGAAATTCTGATACATGCTACAACTTGGATGAACCTTGCAAACATGCCAATTGAACTAAACCAGACACAAAGGATAATTGGTGTCTGATTCCACCCACATGAGGAACCTAGAATAGGCAAATTCATAGAGACAAAAAGTAGAACAGAGGCTAACAGGGGCTGGGGCAGGATGGTATAGGGAGTGAGGGGAATGAGGAGTTGTTGTTTAATGGGTACAGAGTTTCTGTTTGGGAAGACAAAAAAATTCTGAAAATGGACAGTGGTGATAATTAAATAACACTGTGAATGTGCTTAATGCCAATGAGCTGTACACATAAAAATACTCAATTTTATATTATGTAAATACATTTTACCATCTTAGAAAAACTTTTTAAAACTATAGCCTATATTTTCAACAAGAAGTTTTAACATGATTATCAGCCTTAATAGTATTAAAATAAAGGACAGATCATTTATTCTCAAGTTCCTAACTACGGACATCAAAGGAGTCAACATCAACTCTTAGCTGGTCTTGGATTAAAGTACACACCTGAAAAGGGGTATATACCTTGCAAATTTCATATGGAACATTATTTCACCTTGTTGATAGAGTCAATTTGTTTTTTACTTCCATGAGGGAGATAGAAGGAAAGAGAACTATACTGAGGAGATAACGTTATATGAGGCCAATGCATAATGGTGGTTTTATAAAGAAGTACTTATCCACAAAGAAGCAAGATAACATGAGTGCAATAGTATAACTGCCCAGGGCACCATAAAGGGTTGTGTAAATCAACTGACATTCAATTCAAACGTAGAGAGGGTTCCCATGTATTGGTAAACCATAATTTAAAACACTGAAATATCCCCCAAAATTCAAACAGACATTGAAAGTCCATTATTTTAATACATATAATAAAAGGAAATATTTGAAAGCTCTACTCCAAACACTCTAAGAAAAACGCATATTGCATTACAAAGACACAATGAAAGTGAATTTAATAAATTAACATACGGCTAGAAGAACTGAGCCTCTGGCCAACAGCCAGCCAGAAACTGAAACCTGCCAACATGAAACTGAAACCTGCTAACAACATGAGTGAGCTTGGAAGCAGATTTTCCAGCTCCAACTGGGCTTGAGATATCTGCAACCCCAGACTTCAGTTTGTCTACACTTCCTAAGAAACCCTGAACTACCCAGGGCCTTGGTGCTCCAGCCAGGTGACAGGCCTGTGCCTCTGAGGTGGGAGAGCCGAGTTCAGGACATTGGTCCACGAGAGACCCCCCCCCCCCGGCACCACATAATATCAAAAGGCAAAAGCTCTCCCAGAGATCTCCATCTCAACGCTAAGACCCAGCTCCACTCAAGGACCAGCAAGCTACAGTGCTGGACACCCTATGTGAAACAACTAGCAAGACAGGAACACAGCATCACCCATCAGCAGAGAGGCTGCCTAAAATCATAATAAGGTCACAGACACCCCAAAACACACCACCGGACACAGTCCTGCCCACGAGAAAGACAAGATCCAGCCTCATCCGCCAGAACACAGGCACTGGTCCCCTCCACCAGGAAGCCTACACAACCCAATGAACCAACCTTACCACTGGAGGCAGCCAGCAAAAACAACGGGAACTACAAACCTGCAGCCTGCAAAAAGGAGACCCCAAACACAGTAAGTTAGGCCAAATGACAAGACAGAGAAACACAGCAGGTGAAGGAGCAAGGTAAAATCCCTGCAGACCAAACAAATGAAGAGGAAACAGGCAGTATACCTGAAAAAGAATTCAGAGTAAAGATAGGAAAGATGATGCAAAATCCTGGAAATAGAATGGAAAAAATACGAAAAACGTTTAACAAGGACCTTGAAGAACTAAAGAGCAAACAAACAATCATGAACAACACAATAAATGAAGTTAAAAATTCTCTAGAAGGAATCAATAGCAGAGTAACTGAGGCAGAAGAATAGATAAGTGACCTGGAAGATAAAATAGTAGAAATAACTACTGCAGAGCAGAATAAAGAAAAAAGAATGAAAAGAATTGAGGACAGTCTCAGAGAACACTAGGACAACATTAAATGCACCAACTTTCAAATTATACGGGTCCAAGAAGAAGAAGAGAAAAAGAAAGGGACTGAGGAAATATTTGAAGAGATTATAGTTGAAAACTTCCCTAATATGGGAAAGGAAATAGTTAATCAAGTCCAGGAAGCTCAGAGAGTCCCATACATGATAAACCCAAGGAGAATCACCCCAAGATACATATTAATCAAACTATCAAAAATTAAAAACAAAGAAAAAAATATTAAAAGCAGCGGGGGAAAAGCAGCTATTAACGTATGAGGGAATCCCCAAAAGGTTAACAGCTGATCTTTCAGCAGAAACTCTGCAAGCCAGAGGGAGTGGCAGGACATACTTAAAGTGATGAAAGGGAAAAACCTACAAACCTACAACCAAGATTACTCTACCCAGCAAGGATCTCATTCAGATTCAAGGAGAAATTAAAATATTTACAGACAAGCAAAAGCTAAGAGAATTCAGCACCACCAAACCAGCTTTACAACAAATGCTGAAGGAACTTCTCTAGGCAGGAAACACAAGAGAAAGAAAAGACCTACAATAACAAACCCAAAACAATTAAGAAAATGGTAATAGGAACATACACATCTATAAGTACCTTACATGTAAATGGATTAAATGCTACCAAAAGACACAGACTGGCTGAATGGATACAATAACAAGACCCGTATATTTGCTGTCTACAAGAGACCCACTTCAGACCTAGGGACACATACGGACTGAAAGTGAGAGAATGGAAAAAGATATTCCATGCAAATGGAAGTCAAAAAAAGCTGGAGTAGCAATTTTCATAACAGACAAAATGGACTTTATATAAAGACTATTACAGGAGACAAAGAAGGACACTACATAATGATCAAGGGATCAATCCAAGAAGATATAACAATTATAAATATTCATGCACCCAACATAGGAGCGCCTCAATACATAAGGCAAATGCTAACAGCCATAAAAGGGGATATCGACAGTAACACAATAATAGTAGGGGACTTTAACACCCCACTTTCACCAATGGGCAAACCATCCAAAATGAAAATAAATAAGGAGACACAAGTTTTAAATGATACATTAAACAAGACGGACTTAATTGATATTTACAGGACATTCCATTCAACAAAAACAGAATACACTTTCTTCTCAAATGCTCATGGAACATTCTCCAGGATAGATCATGTTGGGCCGCAAATCAAGCCTTCGTAAACTTAAGAAAACTGAAATCGTATCAAGTACCTTTTCTGACCACAACACCATAAGACTAGATATCAATTAGAGGAAAAAATATGTAAAAAATACAAATACATGGAGGCTAAACAATACACTTCTTAATAAGCAAGAGATCACTGAAGAAATCAAAGAGGAAATCAAAAAATACCTAGAAACAAATGACAATGAAAACACAATGACCCAAAACCTATGGGATGCAGCAAAAGCAGTTCTAAGAGGGAAGTTTCTAGCAATACAACCCTACCTCAAGAAACAAGAAACACGAAACACCTCAAAAAAACAACCTAACCTTACAGCTAAAGCAATTAGAGAAAGAACAAAAAACCCCCAAAGTTAGCAGAAGGAAAGAAATCATAAAGATCAGATCAGAAATAAATGAAAAAGAAATGAAGGAAACGATAGTAAAAATCAATAAAACTAAAAGCTGGTTCTTTAAGAAGATAAACAAAATTGATAAACCATTAGCCAGACTCATCAAGAAAAACAGGGAGAAGACTCAAATGAATAGAATTAGAAATGAAAAAGGAGAAATAACAACTGACACTGCAGAAATACAAAGGATCATGAGAGATTACTACAAGCAACTGTATGCCAATAAAATGGACAACCTGCAAAAATGGAAAAATTCTTAGAAAAGCACAACCTCCTGAGACTGAACCAGGAAGAAATAGAAAATATGAACAGACGAATCACAAGCACTGAAATTGAGACTGTGATTAAAAGTCTTCCAACAAACAAAAGCCCAGGACCAGATGGCTTCACAGGCACATTCTATCAAACATTTAGAGAAGAGCTAACACCTATCCTTCTCAAACTCTTCCAAAATATAGCACAGGGAGGAACACTCCCAAACTCATTCTCCGAGGCCAACATCACCCTATGCCAAAACCAGGCAAAGATGTCACAAAGAAAGAAAACTACAGGCCAATATCACTGATGAACATAGATTCAAAAATCCTCAACAAAATACTAGCAAAGAGAATCCAACAGCACATTAAAAGGATCATACACCATGATCAAGAGGGGTTTATCCCAGGAATGCAAGGATTCTTCAATATATGAAAACCAATCAATGTGATACACCATATTAACAAACTGAAGGAGAAAAACCATATGACCATCTCAATAGATGCAGAAAAAGCTTTGGACAAAATTCAACACCCATTTATGATAAAAACCCTCCATAAAGTAGGAATAGAGGGAAGTTACCTCAACATAATAAAGGCCATATAGGACAAACAAACAGCCAACATCGTTCTCAATGGTGGAAAACTGAAACCATTTCCACTAAGATCAGGAACAAAACAAGGTTGCCCACTCTCACCACTATTATTCAAAATAGTTTTGGAAGTTTTAGCCACAGCAATCAGAGAAGAAGAAGAAATAAAAGGAATCCAAATTAGAAAAAAAGAAGTAAAGCTGTCACTGTTTGCAGATGACATGATACTATACACAGAGAATCCTAAAGACACTACCAGAAAATTACTAGAGCTAATCAATGAATTTGGTAAAGTAGCAGGATACAAAATTAATGCACAGAAATCTCTTGCATTCCTATACACTAATGATGGAAAATCTGAAAGAGAAATTAAGGAAACACTCCCATTTACCACTGCAACAAAAAGAATAAAATACCTAGGAATAAACCTGCCTAAGAAGACAAAAGACCTGTATGCAGAAAACTATGACACTGATGAAAGAAATTAAAGATGATACCAACAGATGGAGAGACATACCATGTTCCTGGAATGGAAGAATCAACATTGTGAAAATGACTATACTACCCAAAGCAATCTACAGATTCAGTGCAATCCCAATCAAACTACCAATGGAATTTTCCACAGAACTAGAACAAAAAATTTCACAATTTGTATGGAAACACAAAAGACCCCGAATAGCCAAAGCAATCTTGAGAAAGAAAAACAAAACTGGAGGAATCAGGCCCCCGGACTTCAGACTATACTACAAAGCTACAGTAATCATGACAGTATGGTACTGGCACAAAAACAGAAATATAGATCAATGGAACAGGATGGAAAGCCCACAGATACACCCATGCATATATGGTCACCTTATTTTTGATAAAGGAGGCAAGAATATACAGTGGAGAAAAGACAGCCTCTTCAATAAGTGATGCTGGGAAAACTGGACAGCTACATGTAAAAGAATAAAATTAGAACACTAACTAACACCATACACAAAAATAAACTCAAAATGGGTTAAAGACCTAAATGTAAGGCCAGACACTATAAAACTCTTAGAGGAAAACATAGGCAGAACACTGTATGACATAAATCACAGCAAGATCCTTTTTGTCCCACCTCCTAGAGAAATGGAAATAAAAACAAAAATAAACAAATGGGACCTAATGAAACTTAAAAGCTTTTGCACAGCAACAGAAACCATAAACAAGATGAAAGGACAACCCTCAGAATGGGAGAAAATATTTGCAAATGAAGCAACTGACAAAGGACTAATCTCCAAAATTTACAAGCAACTCATGAAGCTCAATATCAAAAAAACAACCCAATCCAAAAATGGGCAGAAGACCTAAACAGATATTTCTCTGAAGAAGATATACAGATTGCTAACAAACACATGAAAGAATGCTCAACATCACTAATCATTAGAGAAATGCAAATCAAAAGTACAATGAGGTATCACCTCACAGCAGTCAGAATGGCCATCATCAAAAAATTTACAAACATAAATTCTGGACAGGGTGTGGAGAAAAGGAAACCCTCTTGCAATGTTGATGGCAATGTAAATTGATACAGCCACTATGGAGAACAGTATGGAGGTTCCTTAAAAAGTAAAAACAGAACTACCATATGACCCAGCAATCCCCGTACTGGGTGTATACCCTGAGAAAACCATAATTCAAAAAGAGTCATGTACCACAATGTTCACTGCAGCACTGTTTACAATAGCCAGGACATGGAAGCAACCTAAGTGTCCATCGACAGATGAATGGATAAAGAAGATGTGGCACATATATACAATGGAATATTACTCAGCCATAAAAAGAAACAAAATTGAGTTATTTCTAGTCAGGTGGATGGACCTAGAGTCTGTCATACAGAGTGAAGTAAGTCAGAAATAGAAGAGCAAATACCATATGCTAACACATATATATAGAATCTAGAAAATAAAAAAAAAAGGGTTCTGAAGAACCTAGAGGCAGGACAGGAGTAAAGACGCAGACATAGAGAATGGACTTGAGGACACAGGGGGGGGAAGGGTAAGCTGGGATGAAGTGAGAGAGTGGCATGGACATATACACACTACCAAATGTAAGACAGATTGCTAGTGGGAAGCAGCCATATAGCACAGGGAGATCAGCTCAGTGCTTTGTGCCCACCTAGAGGGGTGGGATAGGGAGGGTGGGAGGGAGATGCAAGATGGAGAAGATATGGGGATATATGTATGTGTATAGCTGATTCACTTTGTTATAAAGCAGAAACTAACACACCATTGAAGGCAATTATATTCCAATAAGGATGTTAAAAAGTAAGAAAATAAAGCAGAGATCAGCAAACTAGAAAGAAATTAATTAATTAACATACAGGTTAGGATACAGGATTCTAGTTAGTATAATTTAATTTTCTTGTAATTACCACATATCAAATACTATTCAAAGAATAACAATTTTCATAGAGAAATGCAAATCAAAACTACGGTGAGGTATCACCTCACACCAGTCAGAATGGCCATCATTAAATTGTCTACAAATAATA
The DNA here is from genome assembly GCF_059928025.1 of Delphinapterus leucas. Taxonomy (NCBI): domain Eukaryota; kingdom Metazoa; phylum Chordata; class Mammalia; order Artiodactyla; family Monodontidae; genus Delphinapterus; species Delphinapterus leucas. The sequence goes on from NC_143134.1 coordinate 39,126,798, forward strand.
AATGCTGGAGAGGGTGTGGAGAAAAAGGAACCCTCCTACCCTGTTGGTAGGAATATAAACTGGTGCAGCCACTATAGAGAACAGTATGGAGGTTCCCTAAAAAACTAAAATTAGAATTACCATATGATCCTGCAATCCCACTCCTGGGCATATATTCAGAAAAGACAAAAACTCTAATTGAAAAAGATATATGCACCCCAATGTTCACAGCAGCACTATTTACAACAGCCAAGGTATGGAAGCAAACGAAAGGTCCATCAACAGATGTATGGATAAAGAAGATGTGGTATATATGTACAATGGAATATTACTCAGTCATAAAAAGAATGAAATCATGCCATGTGCAGCAATATGGATGGCAATATGGATGGACCTAGAGATTACCATACTAAGTGAAGTAGGTCAGACAGAGAAAGGCAAATACCATATGATATCATTTATATGTGGAATCTAAAAAAAGGATACAAATAAACTTATTTACAAAACAGAAATAGACTCATAGACACAGAAAACAAACTTATGGTTACCAAAGTCGAAAGAGGCAGGAGGGATAAATTAGGAGTTTGGGATTAACAGATACATACTACTACATATAAAATAGACTAACAACAAGGACCTACTGTATAGCACAGGGAACTATATTCAATGTTTTGTAATAATCTATAATGGAAAAGAATATATATATGTATGTATAACTGAATCACCTTGCTGTACACTTGAAAATAACAGAACATTGTAAATCAACTATCGTCAATTAAAAAAATAAAAATAAATTAGAAAATAATTTTTCAAAGAACTAGAATACAATATTCAAAGAACAAAAAGCCAAAACCAGACTAATAATAATATTAGAAACACTTACATGGCTCTTAGAATATGCCTGGTTTGTTATAACCTCTTTACATTTACTACTAACTCACATCCCTCACAACAACCTCAGACAAAAAGTATTCTTATTATTCCCATTTTACAAATGAGGAAACTGAGGTGTAGAGGGGTCAACCATGTTGTCTGGGCTCACTGTCCTACTAGTAAGTGGCAGAGCAAGGGCTGGAATCCTGCAAGCGTGCTTTCCCGGTCCTTAATTTAAATTGCTATGGTTTACAATCTCTTGGTGATATTAAGGAGTACACTACATAAAGTCTAGGAAAACTCAAAATGCAAAGCAGTTTGGGGGCCAAATATAACAAATGTTCTGAGGAAATCACCAAATCACAACACAACAATGAGATTCATAATGACTGCTCTGAGACATAAGGGAAAGTTAAAATATGTTCAGTATACTTACTGTTTTAGAAGGCAAAGAATTATTTAGTGCATTTAAATTTTTTCCATCCAAAACTGTCAATATGATTTTTATTTCTAAAGGGGTAAAACTTACAACTGTCCAAAATTACTCATTCCCTGAGAGCTCCAAACAGAAAGTTACTGAGCAATCTTATTTGCCAATTATCTCATTCTTAATGAAAAATATGGTATGTGTGTGGTGTGTGTGTGTGTGGTGTGTGTGTGTAGGGGGATCATAAATAAATTAAGGTGTCCACGTGTTTTGATTCTAGGTATATAAGAACTTAATACTAAAGATATTAGAAAGTGTCAAATCATTTGGATAGATGAGTGAATAAACTCATAGAATTGTGTCATTATTGTAAAAAGCCTAGAATCTGATCACTCATAGTGAGTTATTAAAAAAAAAAAAGTACAGGCTTTCAACTCATACATAGAACTGAACTTCAAGCTTGTCTCCACCAGTATAGTTACCATGAATTTTTGGCAAGTTAATTTCACATACCTGAACCAAAGTTTCCTTCTCTGTAAGTTGAGGATACTAATTCCTAACTCACAAGGTTCTTGTGTGAGCTAAGGAAAAAACACATGCAAAGTGCTGAACACAGTCCCTGGGATATAGCAGATGGTCAACAAACAGCGACTACTATTATTCCCTAACCTTTTTCTACTTTGTCCCCCAAATGTAAGAGCCTAATCTTACCAATTAGCAAGTCATTCATAGGCTTCTCAGAATTACAGTAAGTACAGTACCATATGCCCTATTCAAAAATGGAGCATATTAAAGTACAAGAAAATACAAAACCAAATCATCAAATGAGACAAAAAAACGTCGGAATCCTGTTTCTCCACCCATATCTTTTCTGGTTGGTTTTGTAATAACCCGCATTGCCTTATCAACAATACGAATCCTATCATTTTTTGGCGGTCTAAACATTCCTAGTTGGGTACTGTTGCTTATTTATTTTGACGGCTACCTTTGCGAGGATAATTGTAATCATTGCTTGAAAACAAAAAAGAAATACAGGACAGGAGTATTTTAATGAAATGCTGTAACTGTTTCATCTATCTCGACGGTTGACTGGATGCCATGTGGATCACTTATTATAGCAATAAATTTTCACATTACTGCGCCACCCCCTTACCCAACAAACACATGCCTTAATGAGCAAAACTCCAGACTGACAGTGAACGAATGCTCTTTAGGGACACAATAACTCAAAACTTGGTGCTCTCAGTAAGGATCCTCGGGGAGGAGGGAAGGTGGCCGGGTGTCACTGCAAGTGGAAATGAACAGAATCGGAAACTGTTCTGTCTCCTTAAACAAGATTGGAGATGAGCCCTGTGGGGCTAGGAGCGGAGAGAAGCGGGTTAGGTGGGCCTTGGAGGCAACAGAGGAAGGAGGCGGCAACTGCAGTCTGGGAAATGTCTGTGCCACCGGGGAGAGGAGCGTCAGAGCCCATCACCACCCGAGGGTGGAGGCGGAGAGAAGTGGCAGGCTCAGCGCAGTCCCCAGAACTGGTTCAGCTTCAGGAGTCTGGAAGGACTGAGAGGGAATGGGAACCCAGGTGATCAGGAAAGATGAGGGTAGGGGTGGGCTCCTGGCTGCCTTCAAAACGGGACGCTGCTGACCCCGCCGCCATCCAGGTGCCGCTGGAGAGGAAGGCAGGGACCCAACAGGGAGCGCTCGGGTTACCTGTGTCAGCCGCCTGCCAGCTCGTCTCCACTTCCGCAGACTAGGTGTTACCACGGGCTACCCGGGCACGCGCCGAGTGACGTCATCCACACGCGCCCGAGCCGCCGTGCGCCTGGCCCCGCCCCCTTGAGTGCAGGGGGTGGGGCAGTGGAGGTCTGCGCAGGCGCGGAGCTGCCTGGGGCTTGGGAAGGCGAGAAAAAGGCTTGTTTTGGATTTTGTAGAGTCGCCGTCTTACCCTTCCTACTCCTAGTTGCAAAATCTTACAGGGACTTAAGAAAAAAAATGTTATTGAAATACAGACATGGACTTTTTATTCTTTATTTTGCTCTTCCTCTTCCGTATATAACTCTTGTTTGTATACTCGTTCGTTCCAGCACAGTTTATTTAAGTCCTATTGTGTTCCAGGCAAGCACTGGTACAGAACCTGGGATACAGCGATGACAAAACAGACACTATGCTTCCTCATGGAGAAAGCAAACGTTGACTAACTCACCAAAGATATTTTAGGCGTATCTCATTTTATTGTCCTTCACTTTATGTCACTGGGCAACCCTGCCATTGTCAGATAATGGTTAGTATTTTTTAGCAATAAAATATTTTTAATTAAGGTAAGTATTTTTTTTACATAATGCTATTGCACACTTAATAGACTACAGTATAGTGTAAACATAACTTTTATTTTCACTTAAAAACCAAAAAATTCATGGGAGTTACTCAAAAACTAAAGGAGGATGTCAGAGAAGTGCCCTATGAAGAGGCTCATTAAACTGAGAACGGAAGAAGCCAGCTCTATGAAGATCTGGAGCAAGAACAACCAAGAGAATGATGGAAAGCTATGGGGAGGGGACAGAATGTAGTGGTGCCCTTGAGAAAGTGAGAAAATAGGCTGGGGGAAGAGTAGAAGATGAGATTAACAAGGCAAGGAGAGTTCTGATCTCCCAAAGTTTCTTTGCAGGAGGCATGGATTTTATTTTAACTATAATGGGAAGCCAGTGAAGAGTTTTAAACATGCAAGTGACAGGATCTGGTTTTATAAGATCACCCTGCCTGCTGTGTATAAGAATAAACGATTTGGAGTCGAGAAAGGGTTCAAAGAGAACAGTTGCTTTTGCAATGATCAGGTAAGAAATGATGGAGAGAAGTGAACAAATTTAAGGAATAATTTGGAGGTAGATATGACAGACTTGGAGATAGATTAGATAAGGCCATAAAGAAAAGAAAGGTGTCAAAATGACTTCTAAATTTTGGGCTTGTGCAAATAGCTGGATAACACAGCTAAGACAATTCCTAATACTTCACAAGATTTTCTCCTCCTCCTTTCAACCCTGATCCCTTTGCTTTTTTGTTACCAAGCCCTCTCAGTTCTCCTCTTACCTTTCTGATCATCTCCCCTCAGTTTCCATCAAGGGGCTCCTTTTTCCTTTCCTTTTCCTTAACTCTTTACCCCTTGATCTTCTTATGCTACATCAGGGGCTGCAAACCCAAAAGCCTACAGTGCCCAGGCAGTGAACACAAAGGAATGAACCTCGTGGATAGAGACTGAAGAACTGGAGCTCATGGTCTCTACTCAGCTCTAATTGATTTTTGCCAACCAGCAATCTTTGCTAGTGATAGATCCTCCCATTTTTAAAGAGAAATCAATATGCAGATACATGAAATCTCTCAAATTTCAAATGTTGGTAACTAATTCAAATTTTGTTGAACTCTTTTTTGGATCAAACAAAAAGCATCTGCAGGCCAGATGAGGCCTGCAAGCTACAACTTTGCCTCCTTGACGGATATCTTCCCAGGATGGTGATTTTTATCTACTTTCATGTGACTATCACCTGTAAGCTGATAACTCCCAAGCCTATCTCACCACCCAAGCCTTTCAAAATTTCTTATTGAAGTACTCAGATTCCACTGAGATATCCAGTTGGCATCTCAAACTTGACATTTAAAACTGAACTCATTATCTACCCTGGCCCCCAAACCTAACCTACTCAAGTATTCTGTCTCAGTTAACAGCATCAGTGTCGACCCACTCACCAAAGCCTGAAATCCAGCATCATCCGAGACTTGTTCCTCTCCTTGTCCTGATCTTGATCTCTTCAATATTTATCACATCTGCCCATCACCTCCATTCTAACTAATCACTGCCTTTGCTCAAGCCTTTCTAACCTCTCTCTGGCAAGTCATGTGACCTCTCTACACCTGTTTTTTCACTTGTTAAATGAAAGGATTGAACTAGGTGATTCCTAGGATCTGTTCCATTGTCAAATTCTATTTCATAGGGCTTCCCTGGTGGCGCAGTGGTTGAGAATCTGCCTGCTAATGCAGGGGACACGGGTTCAAGCCCTGGTCTGGGAGGATCCCACATGCCGCGGAGCAACTAGGCCCGTGAGCCACAACTACTGAGCCTGCGAATCTGGAGCCTGTGCTCCGCAACAAGAGAGGCCACAATAGTGAGAGTCCCATGCACCGCGATGAAGAGTGGCCCCTGCTTGCCACAACTAGAGAAAGCCCTCGCACAGAAATGAAGACCCAAAACAGCAAAAATAAATAAAATTAATAAACTCCTACCCCCAACATCTTCTTAAAAAAAAGAAGTTCTGTTTCATAAAGCCACCAAATTTGTCAGAGTAGTTACTTATCACTTTTTTGTTGGTTTTTGGCCTGGCTTTTTTTTTCTTTTTCTTTTTTTTTTTTGCAGCTCCACACTGCTTGCCAGATCTTAGTTCCCCGACCAGGGATTGAACCCTGGCCCTCGGCAGTGAAAGTGCAGAGTCCTACCCACTGGACCGCCAAGGAAGTCCCTGGCCTGGCTATCTGAATACCAAGAATACTGAGGCTAGATTGACAGGAAAAACTGGACTTGATAAAAATAATCAATACAAAATGAAATTAACATTGACTAAAACTGGACACAATTTTATTGTAGAATAAACACTGGCTGAAAAAGAACTACTGATTGGTAACATTGAAAACTGAAAAAGCCGAGAAATACAGACAAGGTAAAATTTGTCGTTTAGTAAAAGTTGATGTAAAAATCAAATATTCAGGGCTTCCCTGGTGGCGCAGTGGTTGAGAGTCCACCTGCCGATGCAGGGGACATGGGTTCGTGCCCCGGTCCGGGAAGATCCCACATGCCGCGGAGCGGCTGGGCCTGTGAGCTGTGGCCGCTGAGCCTGCACGTCAGGAGCCTGTGCTCCGCAATGGGAGAGGCCACAAGAGTGAGAGGCCTGCGTACCGAAAAAAAAAAAAAAATCAAATATTCATGTCAAAATTTAGATCTACAAAGTTTGTGCAGAAAAAAAAATTGGCCTTGGTTAATTACCCACAAAAGAAAGTTCATGATGTCAGAAGCTCCAATGGCTAGTATATTTCATGAAAAGAAAAAATAATACTGAATTATAACTTCAAATGTAAAAAAACTGGAATTGATTCCAGCTAAAATGATTTTAGTAAAAATGGAAAAACAAGACAGTTTAACTATAATATAAAGTTGATCATGGCATTAAATTGGCATAATGAAATTTGCTCCAGAAAGTACTATGTTTTATATTAAAGATTTCAAATAGAATTTTAAAAAACTTGGATTGCAGTCACGAGCATGGTCATTTCTGATATTAGCAAGTTATAAAAAGTGGTTTAGATGCAGAAGTTTTCTCATTTTGATGATTCGGGCTAAAAAGAACTCAGAAAACTAGAAAAGTGTGCACTTAAAACTCTGTATGTGGCAGTTAAACAACTAGAGCCAAGACAGCAAATCACTTGACATGAGCTATTTTGTTTTTCTGAGTCATTCATATAGTACCAATCACCACCATGCTTCAACTGACACTTTGTTATATTTGTACTCATAAAAATAAAGATCCCCTTCCATTGTCTTTTTTTCTTTCTACCTGTTTCTCATGGTTATGTAGGAAAAGTCAGCTTTTACAAAATAAATTATTATGAAAAAATGTAATCTTTTTTTTAAAGAAATCAATTTCTAAGACTCTGGTTTATGTAAAATATGGTGTGTGTTCTTGAAGGTTATTTGCACAACACTTGAAATTATAATTATGTAAGTGCCATCTTTCCTACAGAGGAGATCCTTTGGTTTTAATTTGAAAGATTATAAAAACCCTGATATTTTAATGTCAGTTTCTTATACCTCAAAATACGTAGAAAAAGGTAAATCAAGTCAGTTTATATACTTGATACATAAACACAGCAATAAACGTTTCATTTTCAAACATGAAAAATAAATAAATAAATAAAGGTTATCTTGAAAAAAAATGAAAATTTAAAGAATCAAAACTCACTGTCTTTTTTAAATTCTCTATCTCTAGTTTTGCTTTTGTAGCTTCAGTCTTCAGACATTTTTAAATATAGTATTTATCTTTAGATGGAGAAGAACCCATCAAACTTGTAAAATACCCAGGCCAGCAACTGAAGGGAAAATATACCCCCAGCCCCACTTTGGCTTACCTTACTTTGCATATTACTTCTTAAAGCTAAATCTCAAAAGTCTATCAAAAAATTTCTCATGAATTTCTCACAAAAGAAAAGTATTTTTGATTGGGTCCAAGAGTGTTCAGGGACTTCTATTTATAATGCTTTAATGATCCATTTAAAAAATAGTTTTCTAGAAAATACTTTTTTTGATGAAGATTATCGGTGTAAGTATAATTTTGATTTCATGTTAATATACACAAAATCAATGCTTCACAGAATCAAAGTTAACATCTTGCATTCATTCAATAGCTCCTGAAAATCTTTAGTCTTTCAGCTCTAAAACTCCTATTTTTGAGTATTTATTCATGCCACAAGCTGTTGTATTTTCATAAGGTCTGCATAATTGGAGTGCATATAGCCTGGTTTCAGATATGCTTTTCATCAATGACTATTTTTTCCTCTGATGCTATCAGCTCCGTGAAATCTGTTAATATTCCCACTGAGATTTAGTGCATTGGATTTAATTTCAAGAGAATTTCTGACTTAGCCCAGGTGAACTAAATACAATAAAGGAGGAGAAGGCAGAGACTGCTGGCTATCCCTCAATATCCAGGCTGTTTTCCTCACAGAAATAGAATCCCTCACATTTTAGATAACAGAATATCCTATCTTAGCTGGACACATGACCACTCAGAAAAAAGACAATATTTTCCAGCCTCCCTTGCAGCTAGATGTGGCCCTGTGACTAAGTGCTGGTTAATTGACAGTAAGAGTAAGTATAATGTAGCATCCCTTATAAAATAGATAGAACATGAGTTTGTTTTCTTCCCATCCTCCTTCCTGTTGACTGGAACGCAGATGTGTTGGCTACTCCTAGAGTAGCCATCTTGGTTTATAATTTAACCTTCAGAGGCTTATGGGAAAGCAATGAGATAGAAGGAGCCTATAACCCTGAGGACTTTGTGGACAGAGCCACAATACCAGCTCTGAACTATCTACCTCTGCACTTGTGCCAAGAGAGATAAGCCACTCTCTTTTTTAAAATTTTATTGAAGTATAGTTGATTTACAATGTTGTGTTAATTTCTGCTATACAGCAAAGTGACTGAGTTATACATATATATATTCTTTTTCATATTCTTTTCCATTATGTTTTATCACAGGATATTGAATATAGTTCCCTGTGCTATACATTAGGACCGTGTTGTTTATCCATCCTGTATATAATAGTTCGCGTCTGCTAATCCCAAACTCCCAATCCTTCCCTACCCCCACGCCACCTCCCCCTTGGCAACCACAAGTCTGTTCTCTATGTCTGTGAGTCTGCTTCTATTTCATAGGTTATGTTCATTTGTGTCATATTTTAGCTTCCACATATAAGTGATATCATATGGTATTTGTCTTTCTCTTTCTGACTTACTTCGTTTTGTATGATAATATCTGGGTCCATCCATATTGCTGCAAATGGCATTATTTCTTTCTTTTCTATGGCTGAGTAATATTCCATAATATACCACATCTTCTTTATCCATTCATCTGTCGATGGATATTTAGGCTGCTTCTAGGTCTTGGCTATTGTAAATAGTGCTGGTATGAACAGAGGATTGCATGTGTCTTTTCGTATTATAGTTTTGTCTGTATATATGTCCAGGAGTGGGATTGCTGGGTCATATGGCAGCTCTATATTTAGTTTGTTGAGGAACCTCTGTACTGTTTTCCATAGCGGCTGCACCAATTTACATTCCCACCAAGAGAAGCCATTCCCTTTTTAAAGTCACTTTATTTTGGGTCTATTTCTTCCACTTTACCTAACTGATATATAAGGACAAGGATTCAAAAGAAAAATATACAGTTAAGCCATTTTCAGACTTCATGCAGACCTGAATAGCAAAAAGAAAAAGCCTCCTGTAAGAAGCGCAGGCTCGCTTCAGTAACCCCAAGGCTTGAAGACCAGAAGACAAAGGCCTGTAAGAGATATTGTCTAATGGCAGTAACTCCTAAATTCAGTTTCTTCGTAAAGCAAGTACTTCATGTTTATAGCCTTACTCATTGTATCCTACCTAATATCCTGTCTTTCCCTTACTAACAGAGCTCTGATTTTGTGGAAGAAAATCCATCGACCTCAGAGAAATTAGGCCCCTTCACCACCCCAACAGGTGAAAGATTATAAATCTAAGCCAGTTATGGAATCCAATTCCTTTCTGTCCCTTATTCATGGGCCCAGCTTCCCTTACAGCCAAGTGTAGCCATGTTGCCCAGTCTAGCCAATGAAATGGATAGGTAGCTGCTAAGAGCTCCTGGGACAGATTTTACCTCCTTATAAAAAGATGGCCGTAAAAGGAGAGCTAGCTGCATTGTACTGCCCTTTTCTTTATTACTTGTGATGCCAACGTAAGGGAAAAGATGTTTGGACCACCATGTTGACCATACGTGGTCACAGGATCGAGTCAACATGCTGAGGAACGAGAGGGAGAAAAAGTGTAAGAGCCTGAGTCATTGCTGACATCGTTGAGCTGCTGACCAGCCCTTGATATCTTCCTCTGGTCTCTCAGTAAACAATTCTGCATCTGGTTTTAGCCTTTAGTACAGGTTTTGTTGTTTTTGTTGTTGTTGCTGCTTGCAATTTTTTTTTTTTTTGCAATTTAAAAAGAAAAAAATCTCAGCATTTTTTTGTGTTACAGATTTCTCTCTCGACTCTTTTCCATAAAGACTTGTTTTCCATGCTTGCGTAGTACTCAGTGCTGACGCTTCTGCCGTTACTCTTGTGCTTCTTGCGTCTGTCGCTACTATCGTCTTTCACTTTTAAATGTGCTAAAGAAACCCTTCTACATAATTTTCTCTACCAATTATGGATTTAAACTGGATTTAAACTATATTTACAATAGTCTATCTGCATAGCTCTAATATCAATCCAGTTTTTGGTATGTCATTCCCACTGCTTTAGGCTGAACTGTGAAGAGTCCACAGAAAGGAAATGGGTCTTTGTGTTCAATAGAAGATATAGCTGTGCCTTGCTTGTTATAAGAGGCCCCAGGAATTCTGGGTATTTGTGTCCCACTAAATCCCCAATTTACTAAGAGAATCCATAATTATTACTGATCCTGTCACTATCTACTCATTCGACTTCTCTGAGCTTGCTTTGTTCTCATCTGTATATTAGAGAATGTCACTAAATGATTTTATGAGCTTTTTTTTATTTCAAAATTTTTCTTTTCCAACTTCACCTAGATACCAAATATATAAGCCTGTAAGTTCTTGATAAAATTTCCTTAAGAATAAGGAAGTTAGCCTAAAGCCTGTCTGCCATGCCTCTGGCCTATTTAATGCCACCAATAGTCCACCCACACGACACACCAAAGGAATACGTGTGACAGACCCAGCTTGGGTTTGCATGTCATCATTTCCTAAGGCAGGAACTGTGGCAAAAAGATTCTGTCTAAAACTCACTGTGGGTTGATCAGAGACAGGTGGGATGAATGTGTCAAAATATAAATGCAGGATTTGAAATATTTGCAAGTTTCCAGGAGAAAAATCATATTAGAGAGGGACGGCTGGTAAATGAAAGTTGAATATAATGATTGACCTGGCAGCCATGAGCTGAAAGTCATGTCAGTGACTTGGTCAGTATGAGTTGAAGAGATTACTGTAGAATTCACATATATAGCTGTTTGGGCCACAGATCCTATCACTACAGAGAGCACTGGTGGCTGATGCCAGAAGTAAACAGAGAGAAGAGTCTGTGGCTTGAAGGGACAGGGTCACTTCCAAGGGCACTGAGTCTGAAAATGATGCTCTTTTTACTAAAAATAAAAAATAAGAGGCTCAGGGAGGAATCAAGGTAGTGTTGCCAAAGAGGATGATTCCTCAAAAAGAAAGAAAGTGGAATTCATGGTGAAATTTCATTTTTACTGGAGAAGGAGACAACAGTTTACAAAGAATTCCAATGAAAGTAAACACATCAGCATGGATGGCACAGAGCCTCTGACTTCTAGAAAAGAAAGTCCCTCTACCCCCATCTCTGGTCTCTTTTTTTTCTCTAATGATGGAGCACAGTCAGTGGGAAAGGGTGTGTGTGAGACTTGGCATTGATACATTGCTGCTAATTGAATGTGTCATATAGCCACATTCATTTTTTTTTTCTTCCAGCCATATTTCCAGATGCTACCATGTATTAGGTACATTTTTGGGCTCTGAGGACACAAAGAGGAAAAAATACATCCCTGACATCAAAGAACTTCCAGGCTACTCTGGAGAAAAAAAGTGGTTTATTACATTAGAGGCCAGAGCCCTAGACTTGTGTCCTATGTGGGTTCCAAATAGCAAAACCAGTATAGCAAGAAAAGACAGACCAAGAAATGGGGGTAAAATTGGGTAGGGGAGTGGGATATTGAGAAACCAAGAAAGCTGAAGACAAGGTAGAATGGAGAGGTCAAAAAGAGCTGGCCTGGGCTTCCCTGGTGGCGCAGTGGTTGAGAGTCCGCCTGCCGATGCAGGGGACAGGGGTTCGTGCCCCGGTCCGGGAAGATCCCACATGCCGCGGAGCGGCTGAGCCCGTGAGCCATGGCCGCTGAGCCTGCGCGTCCGGAGCCTGTGCTCCGCAATGGGAGGGGCCACAACAGGGAGAGGCCCGCGTACTGCAAAAAAAAAAAAAAAAAAAGAGCTGGCCTGGGGTGGCCCTAGGATGGTCATTCTGGTTGACAGAATGGGAGAAGTTAAGTAGTTTGTCAGCCTCAGGCTAACAAGGGTAGGCAGTTGCAACGCCGAGTAACATTGTCCTTGGGAAGGGGCTCAGTGCATATTTATTTACTAAAAGAATGGGTGAATGGTAGATAAGAATCTTTTATGATTTTTGTGCCCATGTTTTTGGTAGGTGGGAAAGCAGACACATGAAAATATAAACTTTCTCTATGAATGGGACTGGGGGGAGGCATATTCTGTCTACAGCCAGACACTGAGCCAACACAGCACAAGTAATACTTCACCCAAGCACAAACCCAAAGGTATAACTTTGGAAAGATGCCAGCAAAGCTCTCTTTGGTGGACCCCTCACAGGGACTGGGTCCTGGCAACCCAGGCAATCACCCCATAGGAGGGCTCCTCCCACCAGTCCTGCTTATGCAGATGGAAGCAAGTTGCACTGATCACCAATGACACTGTTGGAAACAGCCAGAATTGGGGTCCATTTGCCCACCAAAAAACAATGATTTTAAAAGCAGTAGCAAAAACTTGCTATTTGTCCCAACCTAGAGAGATATATTCCTAAGAACCTGTGGGATTCAACTTGATTGAAGCCCTTCCAAAAGTCACTGAATTGGGACTGCCCTGGTGGTGCAGGGTTAAGAATCCGCCTGCCAATGCAGGGGACACGGGTTCAATCCCTGGTCTGGGAAGATCCCACACGCCGCGGAGCAGCTAAGCCCGTGCGCCACAACTACTGAGCTTGCGTGCTGCAACTACTAAAGACCACGTGCCTAGAGCCCGTGCTCCACAACAAGAGAAGCCACAACAATGAGAAGCCCGCTCACTGCAACGAAGAGTAGCCTTCGCTCACCACAACTAGAGAAAGCCAGCGTGCAGCAGCAAAGACTCAACTAAGCCAAAAATAAATTAATTTTTTAAAAAGTCACTGAATTTCTCTAATTCCATCACTGCCAATAATAACAATGTTCCATCACTGTCAATAATAACAATGTTTTAAAGATTCTGATTTTAAAACCCACTTAGGGCTTCCCTGGTGGCGCAGTGGTTGAGAATTCGCCTGCCGATGCAGGGGACACAGGTTCGAGCCCTGGTCAGGGAAGGTCCCACACGCCGTGGAGCAACTAAGCCCTTGTGCCACAACTACTGAACCTGCTCTCTAGAGGCCGTGAGCCACAACTACTGAGCCAGTGCGCCACAACTACTGAAGCCAGCGCACCTAGAGCCTGTGCTCCACAACAAGAGAAGCCACTTCAATGAGAAGCCTATGCACTGCAATGAAGAGTAGCCCCCGCTCGCTGTAACTAGACAAAGCCCATGCGCAGCAACGAAGACCCAACACAACCAAAAATAAATAAATATAAATAAATAAATAATAAAGTAGCCCAGTCCCTGCCAGGAAAAAAAAATAAAATAAATCCCACTTAAAACACAAACAGTTCCATAAAAGGATTGATAAACACTAATCTTTAGCTTTTTCAGATGAAGGAGCCCTGTGATAAGGTTACTGTGGGGCAGCACAAACATTCCTCAACATTTTAATCATTTTAATCAGTATTTATACGGTTTTTTTTTTTTTTTAAATCACGTAGCTCATTGGTGCCAACTGAGTTTTAGCAGGAAGCCAGCAGTGAAGTCACACTGCAGAGGCTCTCGGGAGATTCTTTTGAACACAGAAAAAAAGTTAATGTGTCAGCCATAATGTCCCCTGTTTTCCATCAGTATTTATTTCCATCCTTCAGAAAAACTGATAGTTCAATATTTTTTTCTGGATGAATTGAAAGAAGAACAAATATTAGCAAATAGTTTCATTGATTGAAATGTACTCAGAAAAGGCCCATGGTCAATGAACTGTGAAATTTTTCACTGAAGAATAGTAATATTTTGCAAAGATGAAACATATATAGGAAGAATTTTACGCATTGCACAATTTTTTCCTACATTAGTAATGAATGAATACGAGTAAGAATTGAAACTAGCTTTTGATGAGATAATTATGGCAGGATATTAATTTGTGTTTGTTCTTAGTGCTGTCGGAGTGAATAAGGAGGCATTGTCTTTTCCCATCTCAAGAAGGCTTTGTGTTCTGTGTTTTACACCCCGAGCCTAGGAATGGCTTTTGTGTTGGGAAGCTGAAGTTTAAGGCACCTGGAAATCAACTCCCTGCTACCCAGGGAGGATAACGGGTGATGGGAGAGTGGGGGTAGTAGTGGGGTGGAGGCAGAGCTGGCCAAGCGATGAGAAGAGTGGGAACCTTACCCTAAAAGGGGGGTCCCAGTGGTAGAAGGTCAGGTCATCCTGCGGATGTGAGGGCTGAGGAACATTCCAGAAGGAACAGCATATGCAAAGATCCTATGACAAACAGATACACAGTACATCCAAGGAACTTAAAGAAGAGAGGAGGAGCAAAGTAGGAAAGCATGTCTGAGAGATAGGGAGGGGCCAGTTTTTACAGGTCTTGTACCTTGTGTTAAGAGATTTTGATCTTTTTCTTGAAAGCAGTGGGAAACCATTGAAGAGTTTTAAGCAGGGGAGTAATGCAATCACATTTGCTTTACAGGCATTTTATCTTTACAGTAGTTCTATAAGGTAAGCATAATGGCAGGCTCATGCAGCTAGCTTGGGGGAACCCTGTATTCTCCATCAACCACCCCACATAAACATGCATTCTCCATCAACCATCAACCACCCCACATAAACATGCATTCTTATCAGACAGAAAATAAAACAAAACAAAAAAACAGTGTGCTGACTATGGATATGCAACTTCTAGACAGTCTTTAAGCACTCCTTCCTAGCCCCTCTAGACCTGGAACTGCAACTACTTGTGTGCTAGTATTATTATTTTCTGAGATAAAGAAATCAAAGCGCAGAGAGATTAACTAACTTGTCCGAGATCAAACAGCTAGCCAGTTTCAGAGAGAGGGTGCGAATCAAATCCGATGAGAGCTCTTGCAGCAGATGTTAGTACCCCACTCATATCCCCTTGGCGCACCTAGGAGAACACCTGCAGATAGTCCCCCCAACATGCCCACCTGGAAGGTCCCCTGCAGTTATTTTCCCAACATGCCCACGGGCTTCTTGCATATCTCTGCATGAGGGCCTTCTCTGGCCACTGGAATTCATTTGACCTGTGCACAGGAATTTAACCTCATAGAAGTGACACTCAGTCAATGAGGACAAGAGCTAGGAAACAAAGAGCCCCGCTTGCTTGCTCCTCCCTCAAGTGCTTCTGAGGTGTGTTCCACAAGTCTCTCAGAGGGTCCCCAGCAGGAATGTGTCTCAGCTGCTCACACAGGTAACTGGATCATGAATTTACCCTTTATTGGCTCTCCTCCCTTCTCTAACTCCCTTCCTTAACTCTCCCTCTGTGCTTCCTGGAATCAACTTCTATACAAATTACTTGCACCTAAATCCTTGTCTCAGGGTCTGCTTTTGGGGGAACCCAAGCTAAAACAGCTTTTAACCAGTACAGTCTACTGCATCTCTTATTAGTGGTTGGAGAATTTCCCCCAAATTCCCTTATTATGAGATCAATTTAGTGAGCATTTAATGGGTACATGACCCTGTACCAGCAGGTACAAAGGAGCCATTATGACACTTATTTTGTTCATTACTTTGGGCAGAAGGTGACAACTCCAAAGAGGGAATGAATAAATGATAGAAAGAGAAAGATGACGATATTGTGTGTAGGTGGCTCTGTATGGGGGTATGATAGAGCAATAGCACTTATTTTCTAATATATTACTTTACGCTCTGATTCCAGGATATTAAATGTCTCCATCAGGGAAAGTAATGTCATGCTATTAATAATTAATAATATACACTCTTGGACAACATTACCCTATTAATTCTAGTTCTATATCAGTTGAATACAAATGCTGTTCAGTGTTTGGATGATTTATCAAGATATGAAATAAAGCTTGCCAAATCTTTAGCTATAGTCATAAGTAATTTCACCATCTTTTATTTCACATTTTCTGTTTAAAAGGCCATATATTGGCAAACTTGTCATGGATGCACTTTACTCCTCAAATTCTCTTTTGAGCATGAACTCTAATCTTTAAAAGTGGCATACGTTTCATGACTTTTCTAAAAGTATAAGTCCAATGACATGGTACAGAGTCCTACATGAATATTTCATAAGATTTGCAAATCTACTTTACTTTTCTAGTCGTCCTAAGAGGAAACACCAGATGGCTTGGCGTTAGCCATGCCAGCTTCTAGAAAGGAGTAGAGTTTACTTCACAGTTGACTGAAGACCCTGACTATTCCAGTCCTGGATTTCCACTGATTTCTGAGTGTCGTTAAAACAAGCCTCATGGCTTTAATTAAAACAGCATTTGTGTAATTCTGTGTATGAACACACAGAACTCTAGAATGTCCCGGCATATTGTCACCATTCCTAGTGTGCTGAGGTCTTAGGGTTCCGAGGGGTTGACATGCAAGCCAAGGAGTCTAACTTACTAGAATTCTCTGGACATGGGGGCAGGTTTTTGGAGGCACCCAGAAGTGGAGGAAAACTGTTGTCAACTCAAACTGCCCCCAAATAGCAATGGTGAGAGAGTCTTTGGAATATTTAGCGTCCCATGAACATCGGATTTCTTGCATTCATGCTGGGGAGACTTCTTCTGTAATCGTGTTATACTCTAGCAGACCTAGGGTTAAACTATTCTGGAGTCATGACAAAGGCATGGCGTGAAATGTGGGGTGAGAAAAAGGCACAAAGTCACAGGTTCGGTGATTGCGAGTTAGTCTATCTAACCTCTCCTAGATATGCCAAAACATTTGAGCTAAGAGGTAATGATAGGAAAGAAGAGAGACAGAGACAATTCATGCAGATGCTTGAGAGATAGAAGCACTGAGAGGAAGAATTGTCTGTTGACATCATATTCCACTGATTGACATTTCCAAGAAAGAAACTATAGCTGATCGTGGCTCAAATTTCAAAACAACTGAAGAAGAATGAAAAGCTGTACTGGGTGATGAAAAACCGTGTAGGTGACAACATGCACCAACAAATTAATATGAAAGGAGGAGTGAAACAGGGCCTGGATAGGCAAAACAGATGTCACCTCCAACTGAACACACAAATAGCTCACAGCATTATTTTTCTATCTTGATGAAAAATTTGCAATTTTTACATTGGTGCAGACCAAAGAAATTAGCAGCTAACACATCTCAACTTGCATTACGCTTTCCGTGAACTTTTTTTGGTATTTTTTTTTACAATATCATCATGCTTACAATAGTTACAAAAATAACCTCCCCTCCCTTGTGAAGCTGCCTAAGAGAAGCACCCCTCACCTTTCCCCTCAACCTACATGACATCCCAATTATCATTCGCTATTTTTTTAACAGCTTTATCAAGGGATCATGGACATACAATAAACTGCACATACTTGAAGTGTAAAATTTGACATTTTTTTGACATTGTGTCCACCTGTGACATCATCAAATTACCCTGGAAACTTTTTTCTTTTCCTCTGTAATCCTTCTCTCACATCCCTCCCCCTCCCTAGGTACCACTGATCTTTTTCTGTCCCTATAGATTAGTGTGCATTTTCTAGAATTTCATGTAAGTGGAATCCGACAATATGTACATTGCCTGGCTTCCGTGACCACATAATTACTTTGAGATTCATCCATGTTGCACTGTGTATCAGTAGTTCATTACTTTTAATTGCTCAGTAGAATTCCACTGTACGCATATACCGTAATCTGTTTATCTATTCACCTGTTAATGGACATTTGGATTGTTTCCAGTTTTCATTACTACTCGTAAGTTTGTTACAAATATTCATGTGCAAGTCTTTGTATGCACATATGCTTTCATTTCTCTTGGGGAAATACCCAAGGAATGGAATGCCAGGATAATATGTTTAACTTCTTAAGGAATTGCCAAACTGTTCTCCAAAGCAGTTATACCATTTTAAATGTCACCAACAGTGCATGAGAGTTCCAGTTCCTCCACACCTTTGCCAACATTTGGTATGCTCAGTCTTTCTAATTTTAGTAGTTTTAGCGAATTAGCAGTGGAATCATGCTGTGATTTTAATTTGCATGTCCCTAACGACTAATGATATTGAACATCTTTTCATGTGCTTATTTGCTATCCATATATCTTCATTGGCGAAGTATCTGTTGAAATCTTTTGCCCATTTACTATTTGGTTGTTTTCTTATTACTGAGTTTTGAGGATTCTTTCTATATTCTGTGTATGTTTTTATCATATGTATGTTTTGAAAATATTTCTCCAGTGTGTGACTTATCTTTTCATTATTTCAAAGTATTTTTCAAACAGCATAAGTTCTTAATTTTGGTAAAGTCCAATTTGTCATTTTTTTTCTTTTATGGATCATTCTTTTGAGGTTGTATCTAAGAAATCTTTGTCTAGCCCGTGTTCACAAAGATTTTTTCTGATGTCTTCTTCTGGAAGCTCTATAGTTTTAGGTTTTACATTTAGGTCTAGGATACATTTGAAGTTAATTTTTGTACAAGGTGTGAGATATGAATTGAAATTTGAAATTCTTTTTTTTTTTTTTTTTTTGCATGTGGATATCCAATTGTTCCAGCATTTTAAATAAGTTCCTGGGTGATGTTGGTATTGTTGGTCTGTGGGGATACAAAAGTAAAGAGAATAATTTAATGAACCTCCGTGTATTCATCACCCCAACAACCATCAACTCATGGCTGGTCTTCCTTTGTCTCAATTCCTATTCTTTATCCCTCCCCAGTTATTGTGAAGCAAATTCCAGACATCAGCTAATTTCATCTCTAAATATTTCAGTATGTATTTCTGACATACAAGCACTCTCCCTTTTAAACATAACCACAATACCCTCATCGCAAACACTCCAAAATCAACGATAATTCTAAAAAGGCATTTAAAAAAATACTTGCTAGATGAAACAGAAATGCTCTCCTAGGATTTTAGCCAACACAAAACTTTCTGGTATTAATTAAATGATGTGAACAAGTTTAAATACCATTCTGGTACCACTTCAGAGGAGGTAAATTCAAACACTCCAACTGGGTATTAAAATAGCTTGCTGTTTTAATATTGAAAGAAATATACTACAGTTCAATCACTCCTTGATCCAACAGATATTTATTGAATACCTATCTTGCTAAGCACAGGATACAAAGATCAACACCTTTGCCTTTGAGGCATTGTGGAACACGCAGGTTTATATCCAAGTACATGTGATACAAAGCAGAAGGAATTAGCCACAAATAAGGGTACAAGGCAGAACTAGCAACTTAAAAGAATTCTAAAGGATGTGTGCTCATTCTGAAGTAGCAGAGGAGGACTTTTCACTGGAGAAATCATCATGAACAAAGGTATGAAGAAGACAAAATCTCCTAAATTATTCATTCTTCAAGAACAAAGGCTAGGTCTTTCACATCTTTGCAAATCTCCTGCCCTGGCCTGTGACACCTAGCACAGTGCCCGACATGCATGGACATTTACTGAAGAAATGAATATTAAATTCACTTTTTACCTTAGTGATTATTAATATTAATTCTCAGCCAGTCCTAAAAGCCTATGTTATACTGTATTGTTTTCATGCACGAAGACCATGCCACAGAACCCCTTCAACCCCCACGAGGAAGAGGTAAGCGTTAAGCTATTTTACATTGAGGGATCGATAGATTGCCCTGAACGTTTTCAGGAAGATGCCGCTTCCCTTTATGCGCTAGTTTCTTTCATATGCTCAAGCATTTTGTTGGTGAATTTTTGCTGATCTCCTTTATTAGTTTAAAAGATGATCGAACCGGGCTTCCCTGGTGGCGCAGTGGTTGAGAGTTCGCCTGCCGATGCAGGGGACACGGGTTCCTGCCCCGGTCCGGGAAGATCCCACATGCCGCGGAGCGGCTGGGCCCGTGAGCCATGGCCGCTGAGCCTGCGTGTCCGGAGCCTGTGCTCTGCAACGCGAGAGGCCCGCGTACCGCAAAAAAAAAAAAAGATGATCGAACCATCTGTGGTTCTCCCCCGCCGCCCCCGCTCTGCTATTGTGACCTGCCCATTCACTTTCTAATGAGCAGATATGAAATTTGCTTTACTGACCATTTTCTCTGAAAATAAAAGCCAGAGTGAAGCTTTGCTAACCATATGATTGAAATTTATTGCCCCTGAAAGGACTGTGTGTGTGTGTGTGTGTGTGTGTGTGTGTGTGTGTTTAGGGTTTGGATGGGGCTCTAGGTTAAAACTTCAATAGCTCTCTGTAATCATTACATGGACTGTACTGTCCTGAGTAAGATTTAATCCTATCTGTTCCATAGGAGAGAAGGTCTCCATATTTACCAGCTGGCCAGCAGTGCAGTAAATTTATATGAAGTTATTTTCCATATCATTTTATTTATTTATACAGGCCCGATTAGACCCTTTCAAAGGCTTAACTTAGTGTGGCAGTTGCAGACAGCTAGTTTACACCAAGCCTTTCTTGGCAAGACTTGAAAGCAAACGGTAAATGGTGTAAACAATTGTACGTGATTATACACTGCCAAATAATGTGCATCTGGGAAGGCAAACAAAATTTATTAAACAGACAACAAATAGCCGAGGTAAATATCAAATATGTTAACTCTACAAAACACGGGGCTGTATCTCGTCAAAGTCTTATTAACTCGGCACAGCTGGATTAAAATAAAAAGCACCATTTAGACTTAAAAGCAAGGGATCCCCAAGTTAAAAAGTCTGGATTCTGTTCCTGTCTCCATCACTAATTCACTGAGTGACATTGATTATTACTTTGATTTTTGTTTGAGTTTTCCCATCAATGGCAAAAGAATTTCAGGGCTGCTCCTGAGAGCATAGGAGAATGGTCACCATATGCCTTCCTTGGAAGGGAACACAAGAGAATTGCTGTCTGGTTACCTCCCAATTTATCCTGCAATCTCCAAGAGTTTGATGTCCTCTGGAAATTGAGTCAGCCTAAGTAAAACTTGGTGAAGGAGATGACATTCTTAAGTTAGGTCACCACCGCGGCCGTGGCAGGCTTCGGAGGTAGGCAACAGTATGGGGACATAGTTACTAATGACCAATTCTGCTTCTGAGTCATATGGGAGAGGGAAGCATAAAAAGGGGGAGACCGTGACAGCCCCAAAGTAGATAGTCATGCAGGACCCTTGTCAAACCGCTCTACAGCCAGAGGCGTTTGGAACCATACATGGTTATGGCCATCTTTGAGTGTTTTTAATAGAACTTGCTTTAAAAGCAAAGCGTTGTCAGTGAATTCTTGTACCTCGTTTTACCTACTCTTGTTCCTTTCCTGCCTCGTGCCCTGAAATGTCATCTACCTCACAACCTAGGGTTCCCACTATTCTCTAGATCAGAAATGTTCAACTCGGCTGCACATAAGAATCATCTAAAGAGATTTTTAAAAATCCTGATGTCCGGGCTTGCACTCCTAGGATCTCTGAGAGTGGGACAGACACATCAGTATTTTGTTAAGTCCCCTGAGTGCACCCACATGGAGAAGCACTGAACTAATGGTCCAAATGGCTGATCATAATTTAAAGTAGTGGTGCTCCTTAATCTTGGAGATTCACTTGAGTTACGTGTGGTGATTTTAAGTCTCACGTTTGCCTGGGCCACAAAATCTGAATATATCCCAGATGCAACTGTTGCATTCTCTACTGCTTCTATCTTAATTCATGCCACTGGCATCTCTATCCTCTACTTCTGCAACAATATCTCTGTTTCCATGGCACCTAGCGTGAGCCTTTGAAGCATAAATCTGATCATTTATCATGCTGCTCAAAATCCTTCAAACTTAGAATAAAATCCAAGGTTCTGACTATGGCCAGTTGGCCCTAAGTGACTAACCCCTGCCTCTTTCTCTCCAGCCTCATTGCCTCCCACCGTGTGATTTACTCTCCAGCCTCTGTACTGTGCCTCCGACATACCCAGCTGGGTCTTAAATCTGGGCCTGAGCACTTGCTCTTCTCTCTGCCTAGCATACTTCCTCCCAGATATACACATGGCTTTGCTCTCTTCATGCAGGATTTTATTCCTCACAGAATAACTTCCCTTAACTATATCTATGTCAACTATATCTATCTAACACTTCCTTTCATTTTGTCCCCTTACCCTGCCTGCTATATTCTCTTTCATAGTTTTTGCCACTACCAGAAACTAGCAAGGTAAACTACTTGCTAGTTTATCTATCTAGTGCCCATTTTCTCCTAGAAAATAAAAACTCTATGAGAGCTAGGACTTTGTTTGGGTGTAACCCAATATCTGGAACAGTGCCTAGAACATAGTAGGCACTCAATACATAGTGAATGAATGAATGAATGAATGAGTAAATGTCCCTTACTTTCGTTTCACTCTTCTTGTCAAATATATCACAATTATGAGGCTATCGCAGAAAGAGCTATTTAGATCAACCAGGTTTCTCAAACAAAGCAACATGTAGATGCATTTTTGCTCTCATTTATTTGGCTTCCTTTAATTTGAAACCTGAGTTTCCCTAGATCTCACCAGCTCATAAATATATTGAGTCACGTAAATCATCAGTAAAAATTTATTTTCATAGGAAAAGGTGACTGCTCCAAGTTAGGGCTGTCAGATTTAACAAATAAAAATATAAGCTGTCAAGTTAAATTTGAATTTCAGATAAACAACAGATAACTTTCTAGTATCAGTATGTCCCATGCAATTGGGACATAACACTAAAAAATTACTCATCGCTTATCAGAAATTTTAATTTGGGTGCCCTGTATTTTTATCTGACAACATAAATCCAAAATGCAGTGGAATTTGTTTTAATACAGGAACCAGTATGAAGTCAGATGAACTGGTTTTGAATCTTAGCTCAGCCACTTATTGGGTATGTGAACTCGGGGAAGTTATTTAAATTTGTCAAGCTGTAGTTTTCCCATCTCTAAAGTGGTGATAATAATACCTGCCTTGTGTGATTATTGTGAAGATTACATTTTAAAACTATCTAAATCACTTAGTTTAGCACCTGGCCTATTACGATCACAAATAATATTACTATCATCACTGTGACCATACGTACAGTGATCAGTTATCCAAGATTTGTCCAGGACTGAGGGGTTTCCTTGGTTGCAGGACTTTCGGTGCTAAAACTGGGAAAGTTCCAGGCAAACTGGGACAGTCGGTCATCTTGGTAGCTACTTAGAAAAAGTTTAGTACTGCTACGCTACTGCCCTTACTTTAAGCTTTAAGTAATATATGAGGATTGTTTTCTATCCATTACCAAGAAATGTCTGGTTGCACTGGAAAGTCTTCCAGCTTCTATTTCAAAAAGCAAATCTATTCTTTTAACCTTAGACACATTTAGATCTGCATTACCGGAAAGACGTGTGTTTGAGTTGTATATACTTAGAAAACCATTCAAGTGGTGCTGTTAAGGGTTGATGAATATACTTTTAAACCATTAACTATCAAAATGGGGAATTTGACTGCCGAACAGTTCTGTGCATTTATAGTTCAGCCTTTTGTTCTCTGCACCAAAAAAGGCTGTTAAGAAAAAACTTGTTTCACAGATGAAATGGTGCTAATTTATGCAAATACAATGATTGAAGCATCAAGGCTCAAAGAGGTTATATCTTAAATCTCTTAGGTAGGGAAATGACTAGGTGGCTATATAAAACCCTCTGTAATGATAAAATCTCTCAAATAGGTGCTTTCTGTGAGCTGGTACTTGCTAATATGGTTGAATTTGGAGAAAAATACATCCCTTTGGCAGTGACCAACAGTAACTGAGCCGTTACACAGCCTCTGTGTACTGGATTTCCACCTTTAGAGTTAGTTTCAGTAGACAAAGCACAGAAGACTTGCTTGAGGATTAGGTAGCATCTTTGTGATGTAATGGTGTTTTACCAACAGAAGGTGGGGAACAGGAAGAGGGGGAGAAAGGAGGAGACAAGCCCCAACTAGGCAACATCCTCATTTTATAGTGGGGGGAGTTGCTGGAAGAGTTTCAAGAGATTGAAGCCTTCAAGAGATTCAAACATATTATTTATTATATTATAATAATATTTGCATATAGTATATTCTTTATAGTTACAAAGATCATCCATAGAAGAGCTAATAATGATCATTTAACTCTTGAACACTAGAAGAAGTGGGAGGAAGAGATGGGCTGGACAAAAGCAAACTAAAACATCATCTTTCTTTTTTATTATAAATTTATTTATTTATTTATTATTTATTTTTGGCTGCATTGGGTCTTTGTTGCTGCACGCGGGCTTTCTCTAGTTGCGGCGAGCGGGGGCTACTCTTCATTGCAGTGCGTTGGTTTCTCGTTGCGGTGGCTTCTCTTGTTGCAGAGCACGGGCTCTAGGCACAAGGACTTCAGTAGTTGAAGCACACGGGCTCAGGAGTTGTGGTTCACGGGCTCTAGAGCGCAGGTTCAGTAGTTGTGGCGCATGGGCTTAGTTGTTCCGGGACATGTGGGATCTTCCCGGGCGAGGGATCGAACCCGCGTCCCCTGCATTGGCAGGCGGATTCTTAACCACGGTGCCACCAGGGAAGTCCCAAAGCATCCTCTTTCTTACCAGAGTTAGTAAATAGTCCAGAATTAAGTCAAGAAACTGAGAAATAGGCATAAAATATAGAGATGAGATGGAAACCCCCAGAAGAACTAAACACAGAAATCTTTTTAAATTTTTTAATGATAGAACTGAGTGGGGAGAGCTGAGGTGAAGACAGCTGATTTCATCCGGAGCTGCCCTGCTTGACTTACTGTCATGTGCACAGATTACTTAGATTTAAAAAATCAATATAAGGTGGTAGTATTGTGGTACAAAGATGTGGTTATACTGTTCTCCTTAGGAAAAAGTGTGCAATATTCTTAGTATTGTTGTTTGGTGAGCTTTCAGGAAATTGAATTAGAGTTGTTTACACTTTCTTTGTGGTTCACGGGCCTTAGAAACTACTTGGCAAAATTCAAAATATTAGGCAAAGAGATATTTTAGAAGAGGGAATAAGAAGAAGAGCGAGAAGAAAGGAAAAGAAATCCAAGATCACTTCCTTTATGCCATCAGTAGTGGACAGAGCACCTACCAGCTTTAAATGCCAAGAACCTTAGTGCAGTTGAACCTTGAACAACACAGGTTTGAACTGCATGGGCCACTTACATGCAGATTTTTTTTTCACTGTACTACAAAAGTCAAGGTTGGTTCAATCCAGGGATGTGGAACTAGGATACTGAGGAAACGTGTGTTCTATATATGGAAGGCCGACTATAATTTATATGCAGATTTCCACCTGCACAGAGGGTTGGTGCGCTGTTCTGCCCTAAGTACTAGTTATATATGGAGAGGAGCATCTTATCACCTCTCACACCCATGCCGGTCCCCCTGGCTTCCTCTTGTTCTCTGCCTCTCTCTACCTTTAACGCTAAACAATTTATCATTTTTCATTTCTCCTCACTTTCCATTTGTTTTAAATTTTTTCAGACACGCGATATTATCTTCATTTTTCGGCTGCTGCATTTAAGAAGTGTGTGCCATCTGCACAGGGCAGAGGATTTTTTTAAAACCCGGAGCCTTCAGTCTTAGCAACAAACCAACGTTCCTCATTTTGAGCAAGTTTGCTGCCGGAGAGGATAAGAGTAAATCCCTGTTGGTCGAGCTGTTCGTGGAGTACAAATAAACACAGTCTGAGAGTGGAAGACTGCCGCTTTGCTCTTTATTTTTCTTTCTGACTTGAACTTGCATTTTCTTTCCCAATCAAGAGCTGTTATGGCCCAACCTGCTTGTGTGAATTAAAAGCCTTCCAAGCATAAAGGAATCCTTAGAGAATCATGTCAAGCTCAGATGCACTTTATAAGGGTCACGTCTCCAATCACTGTCAAATTGTCTCCTTTTGAATTCGCTGTCTTTCCTCCAGCCACCCCCTCTTATTCAAGGATTTCCTCCCATCTTTGCCTGGTTTCACACCATCCAGCCTGCATTCATTTGCAAAGGCTCTGGCCCAGGGACAGAGAAGTAAGGGTTGGGGGGAGAATGTGAGCCTCTGATGTAGGAAGCCAGGTGGGGGACACCTCTCTCCCCAAGCCCCAGAAACTTTGAGCAATACAGACACTAAGCCCTCACAATTGTTGCTGTGGCATTGAACTGTGGTGGCAACGACAGTTGTGACTTCATTGAAGAAAGCAGAACAGCTGGCGAGGCCTGGTGGGTGTGCTCCTAATTTGTGCACAGATAGCTTTGTTGTTGTTCACAATGGGTTCCGGCCTTCAGTGACTGGAGCCAGACAAAAAAGTGCCCTTCTATTGAAAATGTGGCTTCCTCCTCCCCATTGAAGTCAATGTCAAAATTTGCTCTTGTGAGGGCCAAAGGGTTGAGCCCAACAGTTTTAAAAAAGCAACACGCACACACAAAAAGGCTGTTTTCAAGGCTGACCACACTTTTCTCATGAATCCTGAATGCCTACTGCCTTCTCCTGGCTGGTCATTGTGCAGAATAAAGCTACGGACGAGATTTCTGAAAAATGCTGGCATCTCTAAAAACATGATTCCTTTATTTCCAATTATAAATTTAAGAATTCTCTGTATTTGAGAAATCACTCTTGGGTCTACGTGAAGCAAGATGATGCCTTTCTAAGACTTGCTGAAGTGAAAGGAGCAAGGCATGTGCACACAGGGCCAGGTGGAAGTGGGGGAGATACCTAGGTAGTTAGCTCACACCTCTTCAATTTCATTGGTCTTGACTATCCTATAACCCTTCTTTTATCATGTTTTTCTTCTAGTGGACATTTGTCACTTCTTGGCCACCCAGCGGCCATTTTCCCTTCTTAGCAGTACTTGGTGATTCCTTCAGGAAATCTCTCTTCCTTCTCAGCACTGTGGCTTGGGAGGGATTAGACCTCATTTCCCACTCTTAGGCATGAACGCTGCTTGGCTTAAACCAATGAACTTTTCCCATTTACCTGCTCAACTCCTCCACTGGTCCTCAGATAAGCCAGTAACACAGTCAAATCCATCAAGACACAAAGAGACATTTGAGACCTCTGAGAAAGACTAACTTTCTCTTTCTTCCACAGGTACTACCAGAAAAGATGTTCATTGTTCCTCTGGAAGATGTGGGAGGAGATCTGAGGTCTGGAGTTGCTGCAGCCATTTTGTTGCCACAAGTGGAGACCCTGGAACTGCCTGTGAGGAGAAGGGGATGGGAAGGAAGGACAATATGGTGTCTGAGGATGAAGCAGAGACAAAAAAGAGCCAGCTCCCTAGTGTCCTTGTTCGGATTGCTAGATGAAACCTTAACTGAGGCCAGTATCACCTGTGGACATTTTCATTGTGTAAGCCAAGAAACTCACTTTATTATTTAAACCAGGTCAAGGTGGCTTCTCTGTTGCTCATGATAAAATAGTTCCAAATGATATAAGTCCCTTGTTAAGAATACTCTATATCTCCCCATTGTCTATAAAAATGAGCTTAAATTTCTTAGCTCAGCATTTGAGATAGTCCACAGGTGGAACAGAGCCAACGTTTTTGTTCTGGTCAAATTAGTCTTATATCAGTTCCCATCATGCTATTTTCTCTGCTTATTCCTCCTTAAAGGTCACTGCCCTTACATTTTACATCTTCTGTGGTCTTCCCAGGCTATACTTATCTCTCTTGATCTATGTTTCCCCTCACACTCTTCCAATTGTTACTTAAACTGCTATATTTTCTTTGCCCTTTTTGTAGGCTCTCTTACATTGTTAACCATTTTAATGTGTGTTTAGCTTATCTCCTTGTGAGCAGATATGATAGCTTTCTGATCAATGTCTATCTCCTTGCAGCTGGACCCATGCCCTACACATAGTTGGTACTAGTTACTAGCTACATGCTGGGTAGTTAGTAATAGTCATGTTTTTTGATCAGCATCGACACAAATGGTTATGTCTGGGTAAGGTTAAGCACTCAAATACTACTTAGATACATGAGAACAATAAAACCAGGGGAGTCTGGCTAAATAATTTTCACTTGAGAATAAAATGGGGCTACTCCATTTTAAGAAAACCATTTAGATGAGACGAACTTGGTTAGTGGAGTACAACCTAACTCTTAACTTTTCAAATCACAGGGCTCGTGGAAACAAATGAGGTAAACTGATTTGCCTAATACATCTCTGTTATGAAAACCCACTGGAGCTTACTCGATTATAAGCAGGTATCAAGTGGCCATATAATATAGCCCTATAACTCGAGAGCTCCCTGTGGTCAAATACATCTGCCAGGAAGGCATGCAATTTTGTGGTCCCAGTTCCCGGCTCTATGCAGAGCCTCTGTGTGATGACCAGTCAGTCAAGAGGCCCCCCCACCCAAAAGCCTGCAGAGTGGCTGTGTAATGCTGTTCATTTCATCATTTCCTGCCTCGCTTTCCACCTATGGTCCCTCTGGCTTCATGGAGTCTGTTTACAAAGAGAAGTAAAGGTCCATATTCTGTTTGGCCTCCATGTAGGTTTTATTGTAACCCTTTAAAGCTTTATGACATTCTAAGGTATATTCCCCTGGCATTCCAGCATGATCCACAGTACAGTGGAAACAGGCTGTGCTTAGCATTTCATAGCCTGAACATTTAATGACGTCACTCTGTGAGACGAAGGGAAAGCTATAAGAAAAATCCAATTTGGGCTGCTCTAGCCCCAGTTGCCTTAATTAGCCTCCATTTTTAATGTAATGAAAGGAATAAACCTAAAGATGGCCAGCTAGGAAATGTATGAGCTTTCAGGTGTGCTGGGTTACTGTAATTTTTCTGCTAGCAGAAAACATTGTTAAGCCAGGGAATTGCTCTCTATCCTGAGAACACAGGCTATAATGAGAAAGAAAGGTACGCACATAAATTTTTTAAAAGGCATTAAGTATGCTATCTGGTACTATCACCACCTTGGCATCTCATTCTTTCCAGGAAGCTTAAGCACTTTCTCTCTGTATTGGTTCCTCCCTCTTGCTGTGAGCCTTACAATTTTGGGAAACATAAATATGCAATATTGAGCTGGATTGTATCCCCCCTTCACTATAAAGCTGCATTGTCTAATGTTGGCATCCCTTTGGAGTAATCTTTAAGCAAAGACGCATTTGGAACATCAGATAGAACAAGGCGCTTTTTCTCCTAAGTGTGGGCTTTCTTCTTCTGAGCAAATAGATGCTTCAAAAGCAGCCGAGTCTCCATTTGGTGTATCTGAGTAGGTGTTTGATATTTGCACTGAGAAATATTGAATTCCTAGAACACCAAGAAGTGATTCAAGAATTTTTTCACAAGTCACTTAGACTTTAAATCAATTATTTGCATATTTATGAGCAGAAAAGAGCACCAACCATCAACTCTACCTTTTCTATGGGCATGTCTTATGATACACAAGAATCATAGGTGATACGGTTAAAAAAAAAAAAGTAGATTAGGCAGAAGGCCCTCAGGGTGATTAACTACCCAAACCTGTAATATCTGTGGAATTAAAACAGTCACAGCCTTTCTAAGGTCTCTGCTACGTTGTGATCTGAGAGTTTGAATCCTATGCCGTAAGTCAGCAAGTTACTTGATGGTTGGTGGGCCTAGCCAGTCTCCAGCATCCACTCCCAAAGCAACTTTATTGCCCTCTTCCTTAGGTAGGATATGCAGTAACTCTGATGACTTGTTAAAAGTGTCTTTCTAGAAAAATGGCAACTTCTGTCCTCTCTCACCTCCCTGCCCCGTAAAGACAGGGAATGCTGCTTGACAGATATGAAAAGTGAAAAGATTTAACAAAGGGGTGGTGTTTATGATCAATCGCTCTTGAATGCCAAGGTCACTGTGGTTGTGTGACCTGGGGCACTTTGACCGATATGAGCCTTATTCTTTCCTTCCTTCCCTTATTCCGTCAGCTCCTCATTTATTCAACATTTATTTACTGTGCGTCAGGCTCTGGTCTAGGCAGCAGGGATATAATGGTGAACTAAACCAAGTCACTGCCCTCACAGAGCTTATATTCATTCTGATGGGAGAAGGCAGGAGAAGACAGACAATAAGCCATAACACCTGATTGTTTTTAGTCAGTTTGCTGGGACAAATGAAGCCACTTTATTCTCATTCTGTGGACAAGACTTTATATTTAATTATTTTAAACTAGGGACTCTGCCTTTTAATTAACCTTTATAACATCTTCTGAAGGGCTTATTCTGCAGCTTTCCTTGGGGCAACATTCAATATGAACCGGAGGTAGCAGAGAGGCAGGGCTTCCTGCACTTACTAAGCGCATTACTTGCCGAATTCATTTAACCTCTTAAAGGCTTCAGTGTGGCAATAATGCCCTCCTGTGTTAATCTAAGAACCAAATTGGGGTGAGCTCTGGGACACAGCACTAAGAAATACAAAGGCTAATCCCGGGGATGCTGATTAAGTCGTGGTAATGTCACAGTGACAAGAAACAAGAGGGGAAGTAGAAGGTCATTTCTCTCTGAGTTTCTCTTTGGCTTCTAAGGGGGTCCAGATTCAATCTAACATGGCACCACTGACAGTTAGAGAAAATGCGTCAGACACTCGCCTAACCATATATCTAAACCCACAGACTGGTGACAGACACTGTTCCCTCTGGGCTCATTCATTTCCTTGTGGGTCCCATCACCTCCAGCAACGGGCATTACCAAACCAAACTGACTAGCCTGAAGAAACCCCACCTCGCCTGCACCTCCACAGGAATCCTTACTCAGTTTGGGCTCTGAACATTGAATTGTCTTGTGTTCTTTAGTGTCAACGTGAATATTTAAAGATACATAAATGATTGCTCTTAGTGGAAATTGAACGGACTATTGGCGAAATAAAACTGCAGGTAGAATAGATCTTTCTCGATTTTCAGTCTGTTTTGGACTGAAGTCAAGAAAAGACTGTATTAGCAAAAGACAACTTTGCCTAAATGTGAGAGCAGTTGGCTTTAAAACATATATATATTGTTAAGTATTCACGGAGTGGCAAGGAGCCAGGAAGGCACTCAGTGGAGTTTTGCATTCCACTCCCCACATCTTGTTTGCAGAGTGTGTACTTTTTTGTCTTAAAGCACCCTGCTCCCAAGTTGAGAGAGGTAGTCTGTCTTTCTTATTTCTAAGTAAATAAAACAATTAAAGAAGAAACAAGCAGGATCTTGATTTGAAGAACAGATAATTAGATTAAGACATGTTAAGCTAACAGAACCTTTTCCCCTCGAAGACCTTGTCGTTGTTAGGGATGACAGTCTGGTCCTAACCCAACGCAGATGAAAGCTAATTGACTATAATTCCCCAAGCATGGGAGTGAGGCTGGGAAAGCCGAGGAACAGAACTCAGGCTAGAGATGGAATGATTCTATGTTGCTTCTGCAATAAGTGTGAGATAAACTACTGATACAAGCAACAGCACGGCTGAATCTCTGATTCCATTTACATGAAGTTCAAGAATAGGCCAAACTAATCTATGGAGTGTTCAGAACAGTGGTTGCCTCTGGGAGGCGGTTATTGACTGGAAAGGGGAATGAGGGAACTTTCTGGGGTGATGGGAACATCTTAACATCTTCAGCTGGGTGGTAGTTAGACAGATGTGTACACATATGGAAAAGTCATTAAGCTGTACCTTAAGATTTGGGCACTTCACTGCATGTAAGTTATATCTCACTTTTTTTTTCTTTTTTCTTTTTTTTTTTTTTGCGGTACGCGGGCCTCTCACTGTTGTGGCCTCTCCCGCTGCGGAGCACAGGCTCCGGACGCGCAGGCTCAGCGGCCATGGCTCACGGGTGCAGCCGCTCCGCGGCATGTGGGATCTTCCCGGACCGGGGCACGAACCCGCGTCCCCTGCATCGGCAGGCGGACTCTCAACCACTGCGCCACCAGGGAAGCCCCTCACTTATTTTTAAAAAGGGCATCACCCTTAGGAGCCACCCGAGGACAACGATATATTTATAACATTTGCCAGTCTACAAAGGACTTTCGTATGCATTATCTCTTGATTCTTGCAAACACCTCTGAGATTAGATGAGGAAGGTCAGGTGCATCAGATTTAAAGGTAACAAGGATGTGCCAGGGACACCAGCGTGTCTTAGTCACAGTGCTTCTCAATGGGGCGCTGATGGCATTTGGGTCAGGCCATGTCTCACTGTGTGTGTCTGTTCCATGGATTGCAGAACCTGTGCCATCTCTGGCAAACGCCCTTCCCTGAAGATGAATGGGCTGAGCAGAAACTCGTAGGAGCACACTACCAATCCTGGTAGAGAGCCCCTGTGCTCACAGCATCCCTGGATAACCGGGCCTGAGTGCCAGTTAATTACTAAGTCACAGAGGAACCGGAACCCTGATGATGAGAGGGCTTTTGTTTGGGCACTGATGCAGGATGGGATGCTGGGCTACGTCTTCTGCTTGAGCCCCTGTTTCTGCATTGGCTTGAGGCCCATCACACAGATCCCTTCACTTTATCATGGGCCCAGCATTGCACATCCATCAATGTGCTATTGGGATGGGGCTCGAGCTCACAGTCTGTTCCCTGGAGGGCCTGTCCTGTGACCATGTTCCTTTCCTCTGCTGCTCCACTAGAATCAAGTATCTGCAGCTCCCTTTGGCCCTGGAACATAGGAGGTTAGCCAGGATCCCTAACTTTGTCACCCCCCCCCCCACCCAACCCCGCTCAGAAGTGAAGCCTCCGCCATTGGCAGAACCTCCCGCAGGGCCTTCTGCCATAGATGTGACTGCTCAAGATCACGTGATTATAAGTGATGGTGCAAGGGCTTGAACCCAGCTCTCCTTACCTCAAATCTTGCTTTTAATCAGCTACTCCCTGGGTTGGCAAACTATGGCCCATGATCCAAATCTGGCCCACTGCCTGCCAACTCAAGGATGTTTTAAATGCTTCAATGGCTATGTTTAAAATGGTTATAATGGTTGGACTTCCCTGTGGTCCAATGGCTGAGACTCCACGCTTCCACTGCAGGGGGCGCAAGTTCGATCCCTGGTCCGGGAAGTAAGTTGCTGCTTGCCTCGCGGTGTGGCCAAAAAAAAAAAAAAGGGGGGGGGTGGGTTATATATATATACAATTTTGCCTCTTGGCTCACAAAGTCTAAAATATTTACTATCTGTCTCTTTACAGAAAAGTTTTACCGACCTTTTCACTGTCATAATGCTTTTTTCCAGGGTAGGACTCTGACAGGGTTTATGAACAAATCTCTCTTGGGAGCAGTTGTGACTTCTCTTATACTGCGAGAACAGGACAAGGGACGAGAAAGAGATCAACTTTATTAGATATCAACCAAGCCTATTAGGGAACAAGGAGCGTTAGATGTTAAATGAGGGTGTGGGAACAATCAATTGCGTACACGGTTCCATCATTTTAAATCAAATAGTTGCATTTGATCTTCTCACCTGGGCTCCTCTCCCCATGACGGCTTGATGACCAGCTTCCACACTGAGCTGGTTAACATTAAAAAAATCACTCAAGAAATGGCAGAAGAACCCCAATGTAAAATGTTAGTAATCTGCCTAAGTTATTGGATTTTTGCCTTGGGGTTCTTAGGACCACAGGCCGTTCATCCATCAACAGACATGAGAATAGAGAAGAGGAGAGAAGAGTCCCCTCTCCCAAGAAACTTCCCGAAAAGTAAACAGATCTCTACCTTGCAGCTGAGGCAGGAACAAGAGGAGAGGCGTGTGCCCTTGCTGGAATGGAGAATGTGAAGCCCAGGCTAGGTCTGGGTTCACCTGCCAGGTGAGCAAAAACCAGGGGGAAGGGCATTCTAGGCAGAGAAGAGCATGGACGTCTATTGTGTAGCATCTATTGTGTACTTTTTTTTTACAGTGTACATAAAAAATAAAGTAAATAAAGGCATGGAAGCAAGATGGAGCATGGGGTGTTAGAAAACAGTGAAGAGCCTAGTAGAGCAGGCACCAAAGGTGAATGTGAGGGCAAGAGCTGCCCTTCGAGGTCAGCAGGGCCAGACCCTGAAGGCTCCTGTAGGTCGTTGTCTCAGGTGGGGCTCCCCCAGAGGCAGCCCCTGAGACAAGGCGAGGTAGAGTCAGGATGGCCACAACCCCTTGCTACTTTTCCCGCTGAGAAGTGGGGTCTTATTCACGACCCCTTGAAACTGGGCTGAACTTAGTGACCTGCTGACCAAAAGAATGTGGCAGAAGTGACATTCTGAGACTTCTGAAACTAAGTCACAAGAAGCCTTATAGCATCTGCCTGGGTCTCTTGGAGCACCCTCTCTGGGAGCCCTGAACTGCCACGTAAGAACTCCAATGACCTTCCCACTGTCATGTTAGAGAGACCGTGTGTAGACCCTCCCAGACAAGTCTAGCCTTTCAGCCATCCCTGAAATCCCTGCCAGAGAGCCCGGCATATGAACAAAGCTGTCCTGGATACTCTGGACTTTCCTGGTTGTAAGTTGAACACCTATGAGTAACCTCAGTTGACACCACTTGGGACGGAAGATGTGCCCTGCTGAGCCCTGCCCAAATTCCTCACCCAGAAAGTTGTGAGGGAAGAGAAAATGGCTGTTGTTTTTGTCCCTAAATTTTGAGACAGTTGTTACGCCTAGCAATAGATAACCGCATTCATTTCCCAGGGCCGCTGTAACAAAGCACCACAAACTAGGTGGCTTAAAACAACAGAAATTTATTGTCTCACAGTCCTAGAGGCCAGAAGTCCAAAACCAAGGTGTTGGCAGGACCAGGCTCTCTCTGAAGTTTCTAAGGGAGAAAACTTAGAAATGCTGGAAATCCTTGGAATTACTTGGCTTGTAGACATATCACTCCCATCTCTGCCTCTGTTGTCACGTGACATTCTCCCATGTGTCTCTGTCTTCACATGGCATTCTCCGCCCTGTTTGTGTCTCCCCCCTCCTCTTATAAGACACAAATCTTATTGATTAGGGCCCATCCCTCATCTCAACTTAATTACATCTGTAAAAACCTTTCCAAATAAGGTCACGTATACAGGTACCTGGGGGTCAGGAATTCAACATATCTTTGGTGGGGACACAGTTCAATCTAAAACAATAACCAAAACACAAAGATTTGAGTACAAGTCATTCATCTGGGGGATGATTCTAAGAAGCATTGGTAGAGGAGTGGGAGAGAAAGACAGAGAAGAAAAGGAAGCCAAAATAATGTGCATTATGGAGTGGTCGCTGCTGTGGGCAACTGAAGTGAGTCCCACTGGGAGCATCTGGGAGATAGTATGGAAAATACTTCAAAGTTCTTCTCTCTCTTCCTCTCCACCCCCCTGCCCCAGGGGCCAGGAAGATGGAGAATTTATCCTTCAATTCCCATCCATCACTGGCTGAGAGCTGCTCCCCAGGAGCATTAATTTCCTGACACTTATCGCTCACAACTAAGAGAAATCCCTCAAGTGAAGAGTAGCAGGCGCTTACAATAGGATGCTGTGGGCATATCCTGGAACAGCGAGTGCTAGGGGATATGAGTGCGGCACTGACCACCTTTGCTACAGCCGTGCTGAGGAGGTGGAATTTTATTCTTGAGGTTATGGAAGCTGGAGGGAGTGGTGAATTGAACTATTTAATGCAACAGAGCGATGTGTTCAGATTTGAATTATAACTCACTCCCACGGGAGCTGCAGGGGGCTGGACTCACCAGTTAGGAAGCTGTATCTGTAATCCAGGGGGAAAATCACAAATGCACAAACAAGTGCAATGGTAGGTCAGATAGAGGAGAAGCAATCCATTCAAGATATGGATAGATGAGGTAGAACCAACAGGAAATACAAAAAGAAGGTAAGGATAAATTTGAGGAAGTTCTGGGATCCTAAATGAACTCTTGACATTGAGCTAAACTAAAGGTGCAATCTTATCTTTCATTCAGATGGAATACAGATGTGATACCACCTTGCCTCAGGGCCCTTGCACGGCTGTTTCTCTGCCTGCAACATCTTCCCCCACAGTCACGTGACCCACTCCCAGGCATATTGCAAGTCTTTGCTACCATGACCCCCTTTCAAGAAGACCTTCCCTGACTCCTTAATTTAAAATCGCAGGCTACCTCCCCCCTGTCATTTCTCCCTATTGCCCTATCCTGCTTTATCTTTCTCTGCTCGGCACACTCTGACGTACATTCATTTTAATTATGCATTTGCTTATTGTCTGTTTCCTCCTACTCAAATATGAGCTCCACAACGGTGGGATTTTTGTCTGTTGAGGCTGCATCGCGGCATCTAGAATAGGACCTGGCACACTGAAGGATGTCAGTACTTGTTGAATGAATGAACAATTTTAAAAAATGTTGTTAAACACAAACATACTGTAGCTGCTTCTGTCTTCTAAGGGGGAGGGATGAGGGTGACACAATTTATAGTCCAGGAGAAATAAAATTCTATATCACTCCCTTTCCCCTGCAAAGATGAAGGGATAAAGAAGGGGAGATGCCTGGGCAAAGTGCAGGGAACATTTTAAAATATACATGGGGAAGGCCTGTGGTTAGCTGGGGTATAGCAAGAGAAGAGGGAGAGTATAGGCATTGTTGGTTTTGAGAAGGAAATAGATCAAAGAAAGCAGCCAGTGAAGAGCAGCCACTTCACTCAGTGTGGTAGAATGGGTAGAATAGCCAAAGGGAGTCTCAGGCTCAGTTTTATGGTATTTGGAGTTTCTGCCATGTAAACCTACTCTGTCTCCTCAAAAACATTAGTAAAGTCTGCTACAAACACAGGCCTTGTGTGAAGCTTCGGGAGGAAACGAGGAAAGGGCTGGAATTCTATATCTGGATTGACACATTATGAAGCAGGGACAGCAAACAGAGAACCTGAGATGATACAGAAATGGGATTCAGAGGAGGCGGAAGAATGGAGCCAGGCATGACCTTGAGATTATGGGGCCCCGAGAATTTGTGGAAAATTTGGGAAATGCTTTGGAGTGAAAACAATCACTAATCAGACCAGTCACTTGGACTGCTGTAATACAATACATTCATACGGTGCTTTATAATTCAGAAAACGTTTCGCAGACATTATGTCATTTTTATCTTCACCCTGCACAACAGAGAGTTTGGGTAATTTGGCCAAGACCACTTGAGTGTCAAAGCTAGAGCTGAACTTCATCTCTTTGCACTGGAAGTCAAATGCATGACTACATTACTCCTAGCTTTTGTAGATTCAATATTTGTGCTTTCAGCTATTTGAGAAGTTCAAGTGATGCAGTACCTTGATACTTTTGCTGTGGCACAGCTCGAATCCGTTCCGGGAGGTTGGTCTGCAGGAGGGAGGCCCTGAGCTAGTGAGTGAGTCTGGCCACTTGCCTGGTAACCTCGGCCCTCCTCAGCTCTGTTGCTCCAGCCTGTGGTACATGGTGGAGGGTTTGTAGGGTTGGAAGGTCTCGGGATCTATCTATGGCAAAGAGCAAAGGGCTAAAACTTTTCTCTTCTAACATGTTTTCAGGGGGGGAACTTAGAAGTTGCTTTTAAAGAAAAGAAAAAAAAAGATGTCAATTTCTTATGCTGTATTTGGGTCTTCCATGGTTAAAAGCATGAATGGAGCATAAGTCTGGGTTTGGAAAATTTGGGAAGATATATTTCCACAATCCTTTCTCAGTTTAAGCTGTTGCTATGATATCTTACCCAAAGTATCCTGACTCTTTTCCCAAGAGATTGCTCTTCTTGGAAAAAATGCAACAATACTCAAGTTAAAAATGGAGTATGGGGCTTCCCTGGTGGCGCAGTGGTTGAGAGTCGGCCTGCCGATACAGGGGACACGGGTTCATGCCCCGGTCCGGGAAGATCCCACATGCGGCGGAAAGGCTGGGCCCGTGAGCCATGGCCGCTGAGCCTTGCTTTCCGGAGCCTGTGCTCTGCAACGGGAGAGGCCCCAGCAGTGAGAGGCCCGCGTACCGCAAGAAAAAGAGAAAAAAAAAAAAAAAAAATGGAGCATGATACAAATTACTCTTAACACTGCTTCTTTTGGTGGAGGAAGGGAGGCATTTGTAGTTCTGATTAAAACTGGAGCAAAAATATGTTATACGGACCCTAACTGAAATGAGGGAGAAATGCCACTTAAAATTTTCTTTAACATATATGCTTATGAAGCAGGTTTGTGGAATGAGAAGTAAGCACACCTATTTTTTAATCCAGAAAGTAATCCACGAATAGAACCCAGTGTGGCAGTGGCATAAAATTTAATTATTTACTCAGATCCATTACACCTGTTTCCCCTCCTTTCTGTGAATGACGTTGATGTGCCCTGAACCACAAAGGTAAATTTGTAGAAAATTAGCACTAAATCTATTTCTGGTTAGTGAGACTGAGTAAGTGATTCCTTGCTTTCTTCCTTGTACTTTATTGCTCAACTTTTAAAATTATGAGTGTGTAGTATTAAATTTCAGAACAACAGAGCTATTACAAATTAAAATGTTATCATTTCATCAGGGTACAACCGGGAAGGCAGAATCGCTATGAGTTACAGAACTCAGGATCGATTACAAAAAGTAGACGTTACACCATAGCGAGAGGTGCTGGGGAGAGAAAAACCTGAAAGGAGGACTGGGGATCGGAGGACTCAGGTTCCAGTCAATCCTAGAAGCCGAAAACATCCCATCTCTGACCACCAAGAAGCAGCTGTGGGAGAAGATGTTGTCTTTGGGGCTCCAGAGCCAAGCATCTGGTGATGGGCCAGAGGTCAGGAAGCAGATCAAGATACAGAGCACAGGAGACAGAACAAGCTGGAAATCTCCAGCACCTCCAGGAATGCCCGTCCAACTGCGATGACCATTCGAGTTGCGGCTGTTGCTTCCCTTCCTCATGCAAATTCCTCTTTGGACAACTTTAACCTGGAACCACACAGGGAGGAGATTCTGGGAAACAAGTTTCCATCTTAACCAAGCTGACACCCAACCCCACAGATACCATGAAGCATCGTATTTATTTGATTCTGAGCAAGGTCCTTCATTAAATGAAGCTGGGCATAAGAAATCCCATATATAATCCGTTAACCCCATTCTTTATAAATTGAAACCTCTGGCACAGCCTCTGGGGTACCTACATCTTGTCACAACTTGTCTTAGCACAACTGCAAGAAGCTAGTTATTGGAGAGGGGCTGTTTGGACTGTGGAAATAGCAGTATTTTCCATGCATTGTGTGTAGACAAGGAAAATCTAAACTGACATGCTCATGTTTTTACCCTCTTAATGCTGTAGAATCAAAATCTCATGAACTACAAAGCTGCTTCTGTTCTGTTCATACATCATCTACTAATCAGTGTCAGATCACAGAAATTTCATCGTAAGATGTACAGTGTGAGCAGCCAGAAAAATGTCTAAATACTGCTTTATTTTCATCCCAGTGTTTAGCACAGTGGTTACCCAACTGTCTGATAAAATGATACAAAGACTTTGGTCTTTCAATATCACTTATTTTCCCCATACTTATTAAGCTTCTACTAGGTTCCATCCAAGTGTGTGCATTTAGGATTAAACAACGCATGATAAGGGAAAACTTTTAACAATGACACCAGAGCACAAAAGAAGAGAAAACCCCCAATATTCAAATTGGTTGTGTGTAAAAGTCATTCCCATCACGGTCACTTGAGAATCACCAACCTTTAAGACTATATCACTCTATGATATTAGTGGAAGTGTAATTAATATGTACCAGATTAATTTTGATCATGTTTTGTTTACTTCCCCACATATACCTACTTTGTGCTTTATATACTCATGCTCTAGAAAGCATTGCCACATGCTTAGGAGTTTTTAAAAATTTAAGGGATCCTGCATGTTTCCACAGGAGGGACTGCCTTTTGTTCATCATTCTATAAAGAGTCTCATTTTATAATCACACAATGAGTTCTTGGAACATTCTATTTAAAAGGATAAATGCAGGATTGCAACAAAATAACGTTATTAAAATTTGATAACCTGAAAACATCCATTTGTGGTTTTTTAGTACTTAAGGCTCCTTCAAGATAGTACTTGCAGTTGTCCTAAAGTGCATTATTTATGACTCTAGAGGAAGAGTAAAGAATTATAAGTTATTAAAAGAAATGTTGACCAGTACAATACAAACAGTGTGATTGC
The DNA here is from genome assembly GCF_059928025.1 of Delphinapterus leucas. Taxonomy (NCBI): domain Eukaryota; kingdom Metazoa; phylum Chordata; class Mammalia; order Artiodactyla; family Monodontidae; genus Delphinapterus; species Delphinapterus leucas. The sequence goes on from NC_143134.1 coordinate 39,166,869, forward strand.
TTACGGCTTTCGCTTAGCTTAACCTTCTTTTTAGCCCCATAATATAGTAGAAAGGGCATGAGATTTGGAGTCCACCAGATTTGGGTTCAAAATTTTCTATTCCTTGATTTTTTAGCCAAATGACTGATGACAGTTTATTTATCCACTCTGAGGCTCAGATTCTTTACCTATAATATGGGAATAATAATTTTTAGTTTGAGCCAAATGATATTGCTGCTACTCAACCATTTTTGACTTATAAAAATGACAATTTAATGTGGTTCAGCCTAGAATATACATTACACGTTGGTGGGGAATTAAATATTCCTGAAGGTGAGGCACTTGGCTCACCACCAGCAACACTGTCAGCATTCACTGGATGCTAATTCTCCTTTTTTTAATTTTTAATTTTATTTATTTATTTTTGGCTGCGTTGTGTCTTCATTGCTGCACGCGGGCTTTCTCTAGTTGAAGCGAGTGGGGGCTACTCTTTGTTGCAGTGCATGGGCTTCTCATTGCGGTGGCTTCTCTTGTTGCAGAGCACAGTCTCTAGTGTGTGCGCTTCAGTAGTTGTAGCATGTGAGCTCAGTAGTTGTGGCTCCGGGGCTCTAGAGCGCAGGCTCAGTAGTTGTGGTACAAGGGCTTATTTGCTCTGCGGCATGTGGGATCTTCCCGGGCCAGGGCTCGAACCCGTGTTCCCTGCATTGGCAGGTGGATTCCTAACCACTGTGCCACAAGGGAAGTCCCAATGCTAATTCTCTTACTGCTAGGAGGATGTCATCGTGGGGTTCACTTCCCAGGTATCCGACAGAAACCCAAGGCAGAAATTCTGGTCTAGGAGAGGAAACCTGGGCCCTCACTGGCCACCTGCTCCTCAGCCAGCTGTGGGAAGGGACCTTCTAATTCCTCATCTATAAAGTACTGGGAGTTAAAGAATTGCTTAGCCCTTCTCAGTGCTAACTTTTTTGGTTCTGTGATTCCATGTTCATTGACATTGGTTAACTCCTGATTGAATTATGTGAGTTTTGATTGTTTTAACACATGAGCAAGTATTTGGGCACTCTCCTTAAATACCTGGGTTTTAGAGTTCATTATGGTTAGTGTGCGTTTTGCTTAAACAACACAGCCATTCTCACAGTCATCCTGGAAGGTGACTGTAGGGTCAAAATCTACAGTAGATTTTGACTGTAGGCTCAAATGTGCTTTGTGGAATCATAAGTAGTTGGGAGAGGCAGGGCACTGTCAGCATTTATCCATTCATTCCACGAAATATTTGTGTCTGCTATTTGCCAGCCACTGTTTTGGGGACGTATGAAAGTGAACAAAACTCCCTGATCTTTGTAGAGAGAAAGATAGACGGTAAGCAAGAAATTAACCTAATAATGAGGGGAAAATATATTAGAAGGTGTTGGGACAGGGGTGAAAATAGAGTAGGGTAAGGTGCTAGGAGGCCAGCAGTGACTCAAACACTTTCAACCCCTTTTTGTAGTTATCAAGATAGAGATTGGTCCTCTCTGAGCTTCCCTTCTGGCCTTTGAGAGAACCCTACAGGCCACATTGATTGCACTGTGCATTGAGCAGCCACCAGCTCCTGGTGGCAGCCACGGGGAATGGAGTATTACAGACCCCATGAGGCAGAACACACTCACTCCTGCAAACTATACACCCACTGGAAATGACACGATCCATAATTTAGTTACATGTTCAGCTACATCTAGCCATTGAGCACACACATACACAGGATAAAGACTAGGACAGATTTCCTAATTTTTTGAAAACAGGGTTCCTTAATTTTATGTTAAAAAGTAGCCTAGGAAGTTCCAAGAAAGGTAGAAGGCCTCAGAGTACCAAATTCTCTTACCCTTGCTCTAGCCAGTGGCTTTCCAAGTGTCCTCCTAACAAGTAACATCAGTATCATCTGGGAATTTGTTTGGGCTGCAAATTCTCTGGACCAAAAACTCTGGAGTAAGGCCCAGCAATTCGTGGTTTAATAAGCCCTCCAGGTGATTCTGATCCAAGATCATGTTTGAGAATCACTGCTAGACCATACTTATGAAAATAATTGATAATAAAAATAATGTTTTATAGTTTTAATAGTCATTTTCTCACTTGAGCTGTGCTACAACAGTATAGAATCAGCATCGCAGACACGCACATGAAAAAAGCAAAACAAAACAAAACAAAGGAGGATACTTAGATTCAGAGAGTTTAAGTGAGTAACCCAGGATCACACAGCTAGTGAGCACTGAAGTAGTGTCTTGGTGTTCTGTTTCCTTGTTCCTTCCGAGCTCTCTCCATTTCATTCTCAGCTCTTTCTTCTTTATCCACAATCTATATATACTGGAACTGAGATGCCTGCCTTATACCCTCAGATCAGTAGGAGACAGAAAATAGAGATCATAGTTGATATGGCAAAATATTGTTGACAAAAATCAGCGTCTGAACTGTAAGCTTCTTCAAGTGAAGGGCTTAGAGTTGCCGTTCAGTGTTTCTCTCTTTAATAAGAATAAAAGACCCTGCAAAGTTGGAAAATATTCACTCCAAGTAGCCTCTCGGGTTAATTAGTGGTCTGACTGCTGTTTCCAGGATCCTTTGCAAAGGCCCCCGAGCCCAACGCACGCCATTGTACCAGAAGGGTTCACTGGCTGGTGGTGAAGTGTCTGTGTGGATGGTGTGGTTTTATGAACCACACTGCCATCTTCTGGGGATCTCACCCATAGCCAGCTGTTCCACTTTTAGTGCCAATGTTCCAAGTCAAAGATGGGTCCACTTATCTCAACTGGACCTACCTATTTCAATGAGCGGAAAAGATGACAATGATGATGACGACGATAAAATACAGAGGATACTGTGGTTTACAGCTGTTCTCACTGTTTTAAAAGCACATCCCATAAAGAGTACAGCTGAGGAAACAAAAAAAGAGAAGAAAATACACAAGAGAGTTGCTACTATTTTTAAAAGGTGGAAGTGGATGGAATGGCCAGGGGGAGGAAGTGAAGAAAACTTGAAAATATATGATCTTCAGTGATTGGCTCTGGAACATGGGATCATGGGCACTTTGTAAATTTTCTTCTTCGTTTTCCAAAATTTCTACGGTAAATGGTTTGTAGGGTATATTGTGGACTCTATTAGTTTGCTAGGGCTACTGTAACAAAGTACCAGACGATGGGTGCCTGAAAACAACAGAAGTTTATCCTCTAACATTCTGGAGGACAGAAGTCTGGAAGCAAGGTGTCAGTAGGGCCATGCTCTCTCAGAGGCTCTAGGGGAGAGAATCTGTTCTGTGTCCTTCTCTCAGTTTCTGGTGTCATCGGCAATCCTCATCATCCCAAACTCTGCCTCTTCCGTCCTCACGTGGTGTCCTCCCTGTGCTTCTGGGTCTCTTCTCCTCTTATAAGGACACCAGTCATGTTCGATTAGGGTCCGCCTTACTCTGCCATGACCTCCTTTTAACTAATTACATTTACAGTGACCCTGTTTCCAAAGTCACATTCTGAGGTTCTGGGAAGTGCAGGAATTTGGGAGACAGTATCCAGCCCAGTACATGGTCATTGGGTTCAGACATCAGCTCAGCCACTAATGAGCTGTTTCACCCTGAGCAAGCTGCTGGCTCTTTCTGAGCATCCGTTTTCTCATCTATAAAGTGAAGCCAAGAATATCAACCCCACAGGCCCTTTGAAAGGGTGAATGTAAAGGGCTTAGCATATGCCTGGAGCAGAGTAAGTTCTCAGCTGGAGACAGCTATTTCACTCTCAGGAGAAAAAAAAAAAAAGCTTAACAAATTTAAAGGGGGGAGAGAAAAGGGACACAATCTCTAGACCAAAACACGCCATTTAAATCCAGAGAACTTGGGGGAAAACAATTTCTACCTTTCTCTCTCACAGTATATTTAGTACTTAGTTAAAAAAAAAAAAAGAAATTTTGCCCAGGAGATACTGGTTGTGGTTAACTGATTGTTTCCACTGCAAGAGGTAGTATCTGGGTCTGTTTCAGTCTCATGTGAGAGGCTCAGAAGAGAGACACTATTTTAAAATCTAAGAGTACCTGCAGCTCCCTTTCCCGTTCCCCCCACCCCCCTCCAGCTCTGTGCAAGCCTGACTCTCCAGGACTAGGTTCATTCTAACTTAACTTTATGGAAGTTTAGTTAGAATGTCCAAGACCTTTAGTGTTAATAGAAGGGACTTGTCAGAAAGTAGCCCCTTGTCAACCTGATTAAACTTCTCTTCATTAAGGTTGGGGACTGGGGACTTAGAGATATGTTATCTGGGAAGACCATGATATTGACTTATTAGAAATCATTACCACTTTAGGATGCATCTGCTTTCCAGTATATTAGAAGCTCAGGAGACTAGGACATTCTCAGGGGAGGAAAAAAGTTGAGAAATTTCCAGAGGCTGACTTGCTGCAGGGTACATGTTTACCTGAGAAAAGGTGGTAACTGGGAAAAAAGACCCTGGGGCATCAACTGTGGTATTTACATGTGCAAAATGTTTCATGGCTCCTCTAAAAATGTCCATGTGGCTCTGTGTATACATATGTTTACAGAATGTGTAAATAAATATGAGTAGAATATGAAACACATGTGCCTGTGTTTATAAAATATGCATCCACTTGTGTTAATGGAATTACTTCCATCTGAGAATAAATGGTCATTGTCTGCAGAAGCACTAGGAATTAGGGAGATTCCTGGAATTTTTATCCTTACGCTTGGAGAAACTGAGTCACTAAAGTAATGTTTTTGTCATGAAAGGCAGGAAATGTGGCTTATGCCAACATTGAAAACTTTATTGCTTAAAGAGAATATAAGTTAGAAAGAAAGCTACTCTCAGAAATCCTACTTTCACAACAGAGGAACTTTTAAACTCAAATTCACTTCCAGTGTTCGTTGCAGTAAGCGTCCCATGTATTCACATGTCCAGTTTTAGCAAACTTCTTCAGGCCTCCCAACAATTTGATGTGCATAAAAATCCCTGGAGACCTTGTTTAAAATGCATATTTTTGTTAATTATATTAATCATGTTGCACAATACATCGCTAGTAATTATTTATCTTATAACTGAAAGTGTGTACCTTTTTTTTTTTTACGGGCTCTAGGCGCATAGGCTTCAGCAGTTGTGGCACGTGGGTTCAGCAGTTGTAGCTCGTGGGCTCCAGAGCACAGGCTTGGCAGTTGTGGCTCACACGTTTCATTGCTCCATGGCATGTGGGATCTTCCCTGACCAGGGCTCAAACCTGTGTCCCCTGCATTGGCAGGCGGATGCCCAACCACTGTGCCACCAGGGAAATCCCGAAAGTGTGTACCTTTTGACTATCTTCATCCAATATATATACTGGATATATCCAATATATAATTAACACTGCTGTATATTATATATGAAAGTTGTTAACAGAATAAATCCCAAGAGTTCTCATCATAAGGAAAAAAAAATTTTATCTTTTTCTTTTATTTTGAAGCTACATGAGATAATAGATGTTCACTAAAATTATTGTGGTAATCATTTCATGATATATGTAAGTCAAATAATTATGATGTACACCTTAAACTCATACTGTGCTACATGTCAATTATATCTCAATAAAACTGGAAAGAAAAATGAAATTAATTAATTTAAAAAATAAAATGCATATTTCTGAACCCCACTTCCAAAAAGTCTAATTAATTAAGCCTGGGGACCACACTTTAAGAAACATGGCTCTAATGTCTGAGTGGTGGAATGAGGATCAGTTCTTTTTTTTAATGGGATGTGGGTAGGGAGGAACGTTTATATAGAAGATGACACGCAAACAAAAGAGAACAAAAGTCTGTCTACTCAATGCAACGCCAAAACCAATTCCACTGGATGGCTAATAGGAGTTAAAGTTGTAGCTCAGCTGCTCAAACACAAGGTGTGCAGAGACTGAGGTCCTTCTTCAGACAAATCAGCTCATGTAGCCACAGCTGCATGCTAATCCAATGTCCACCTTTGGAGAAATAGGGCTTAATTTTAAAATTATGGGTTGCAACCTCATGATATCAATCTAATGGGTCTTGAGCAACATTTTTTAAAACTTTTGTTTTGAAATAGAGATACACAAGAAGTAGCAAAAATAGTTCAGAGAGGTGCCATATACCCATCACCTAGTCTCCTTAAAGGCAGCATCTTATCATCTATAGAACCTCATCAAAAGCAGGAAATTGACATTGGCATAATACCTTCACTATTACAGATTACTGACCTCACTCAGGTTTCACCACTTTTTACGTGTACACCTTTATGTGTGTATGTATAATTCTATCACATGTACAGATTTGCATAACCACCGCCACTGTAATCAAGGCACAGAACTCTCCCTCTCTATGAAAGTTGATGTTACCCCTTTATGGTTACCCTCTCTCCTATTCATAACCCCTGGAAACCACTGATCTGTTCTCCATTTGAGCAGTATTTTAAAAAATGAAATAGAACAAATGGAAAATAAGAAAAGAGAATAGAAATAAGAATGGAAACTAAGAGAAGAAGAAATAGCTGAGTGCATTTCAAAGGGGAAGAGGAAGTTTTGATTTGGGAGACTTTTGTTTCTGTTATATGTATGTATGTATGTACTGGGCTGTGTTAGAAAATATATTTCTTAAGGAGAGTAACAGGCAAGAAAAAAAATTGAGAAATGCTGTGATATTAGACAGCCTGCATCATTGGCAAAAGCTTCCTGCTTCCTGGGCTCACAGTCACTGAGTAGAGGCCTTTTCTGTTGGGTGGTATCTGCTGTTGTCCTCCAGGCCCTTAGTTAATGACTATCTGTTTCACATTTGGATGCAAATCCACCATCTGGACCTTAAGTGTTCGGATATTTCTGCTCAGACCTGCAGACCAGGAGACAAAGTGAACCAGAAGCAGGTAAAGGACCATGAGAGACTCAAGGACCATACAAGTTCCAGGCTTCCCTGCCCCCCTAGGCTCCCTTGGGGTCTAGAAGCTAACAGAAGCCAGCAGATAAACTCAACTCTACTGCCACCCCAAAGACTGTTCCAAGGAGCAGCTAAGGGTGTTCCTGGAACATTTTTTTCATTTATAAACCAATTTGTGGTGTGTGGTTCATACTCAGGCAATTTCAGGAAAACTTAAAAGGTTCATCACAATTTTAAATAAAAATATTTGTTAACGTTTTAAGTAATATATTTCATATTATTGACAGGGATAATATTTTGGTAATATTTCACCAAAAAAAATATATATGGCTAGAAAGTAAATGGATTGATGCATAGGTGAGGTTCCCCACTTGTTTTCTTTTCATGTTCCTTATTCCTAATGAATTAGAGCTTATTGTGAATGGCACGTGTTTAGTGACTTTGTCAAACACGTTCAGAAACCACAGGGCTATTTCTCTGTAGGATGCCTGTTAGCGCCCTGCAGTTGTGATGTGGATGGGCTTGTTCTGCCCAAAAGCTGAAATATGGAATGTTTCAGCTCAGGAGACAGTGGTGAATGGTTGCGTGCCTAATCCATTCTTTGGTTGCATATATTCCTGGAAATAATTCCTTCACATTCTGTTGCAACATTTGGGCTTGAGTTTTTAAGTATATCCAACCTTATGCCATCGATCTATTTCACCAATGAGCAAAGGAAAACACCTAGAGTTGGGGAGAGTCCAACTCTCAGGGACTGAGCCGCTTACAATAGAGCTTTGTCATCTTACAAAGTCCGGATAGCCTACTCTCAATGCTAAGAATTTTTACAGCCTGAAGTGACTGAATCAGGTACTGCAAGGTACTGAAAATTTCACTGCCAGATGTCACTTGAACAAACTTTATGAAATCACAGAAACAATCTTTACTAAAATCATCATTCTTTACTTTAGAACCTCGTGTGAGCATTCTTTACTTTGACAGCTGTTATATTGATTTTGGAAGAGCAATGTCGCATGTTTACTGCCATTTTTTGCCACAGCTTTTTCTTTTTCAGTACATGCATTTGGATCACAGGTGCAATTTTCTCCATTTTCTTAAATACTGACTAAGGATCAGAAGCATGCTATCGACCATTGGCTGTTCTCTGGGGATAACCCTGAGTGTGGATTGACATTCGATGTAGCCTCTTTTCTTTACCTGGCAATGTCCCTTCTTGTGGACACAGAGCCGATACCCCATCAAGAACTGACCCCATGGCAGCTTTTCCAGGTCACATCACTTCTCCCAGGTTATTTAACCAAACAGCCACACACACCATTTTTCCATAGCATGGGTTCTCATTGGTAATCAGCAACAACAAAGTTATTAATTCTTCTCCCTCATACAAACACTATGGCAGGGACCATGGTTTGTTGTCCCCACACTGTTTCCTCCTGGCTTTTCTCAGTGTGTCATTTCCAGGCTAACGTATTTAAGAGCTGATATGCCTCCTCCGTCTCTTTCCATGCTGCAGTGATCTTGGAAGACTTTGTTCTACATGGCCCAGCTACAATACAGTAGGGGGTCACCCAGCTGCATCAGACTTTATAAAGGCACAGTTTCAGGGTTTATTTGTTGTTACATGTAGTCTAGCCCTACTTGACTTTACACAGACCAAAAGTTGATTCATACTTTGGACATGAACACTTTTATCTAGCTTTAAAGTAAACTGTCTGCTCATACACATATGATAGCAATGGCTTTTCCACATTTTTACACCATTGAATTTTATGTGATGTCCACAGAGATGTTTTATATAGGAATTTACTCTGCTGTTTCTCCTGGCATGACATTTACAAATTTGGGACTGATTTTACAAGATTCTTGGCAGCAAAGCAAACTACTTGTTTTTATTAAAAGAAGTAGGAATTTGAATGGTGTCTCTATGGTTTTGGTCTCTTCTTTGGCCTTAGCCACAAAATTGAATACTGCAAAACATTACTTTGTGCTTATCCTAGAAAAACTCAATTGTTCTACTAGAGAGTTCAGAGTGTTTTGTATAAAAATAAAGCAAGAGTTTCACAAAGTTTCATAGAAGACAGTACATGCTCAATTTGACTTTTCTTTTTCTGTTTCTTTTGTGAAACAATCACTTGTTTGATCCACATGGACTCATATTCCATATATACAAGAAATTCCTACCCACTGCTTATATTTGGGAAGGTTTTCTGAACTGTAGTTTATGTTACCATGCTCATTACTCTGTTCATGCCTCAGTGAACCATTTTAAAACCAGTAACCCAGTTTCATAAATTGGGAATATAAAATAATTGTTTTAACCCAGGTCCTCAAGAAAGCAGAGCCTGAGACAAGGATTAAAGTTCTGGTAATTTATTTGGGAGGTGCAAACCTAGGGCAGTGAGGGTGAGGGAAGAGGGCGTCTGTGAAGCAAGGAAAGATGTAAATCAATGTGAGGTAACACATTACTGCACTGGCCATGGCATCACAATGAGCCACAAAGACAAAGAGCATACTGTACAGCAGGTGTGGCCACTTCCCAAGGGGGCTTCTCTGGAAGGGTTATAACTCCATGGAAGAGGGGGAATCTATCTGCCCAACTCCTTCCTGTCTCCTGTATCCCAGTGGTCAGTGTATACCCCTAGATGGCCAAATGCCTGTCACTTCTGGGTTGTGCCATCTAGACCCTTGGTGGCTTCTAAGTCTCATTTTTGTCCTCTGTCAAATGAAAACAATTATATGATCTCCTTGTGAGGTGTTTGGAGGGTTAAACAGGACAAAGAATTTAAAAGCTTAACAATTGCAGGTATTCAAATAAATGACTGCTAAAGGAAAAGATGATAGGAACTCCTAGGTGCTCAGCCTTTGACCAGAGTGCCTATTCATCTATGAAATGATGAGGAACTTGCAACCAGCCAGACAGAAAGGAACAGTGGAGACAGCTCGGTGTGGTGACAGACTTGGAACCTGGTCCAATAATGATGTACAGCTATTTTGACCATATTCATGAGAGTGGACGGAAAGGATGGGTTCCAAAAATGTTTCAGCAAGAGTAATAATAAGCAAAAATTAAATAACTTTGGAAGGAAAAGACCTGCTCAGCAGTGGCCAAACACAATACCTTATAATGGCTTCTTCAGAAAAATATCTATTTCAACATTGTTCCGGGAATTCAGAGAATGCTGGAAATCACTTATTTTACCCTGTTTCTGCCTTTTTTTTTTTTTTTGTAAATATCACATAGACCAAGAGCAAAAGTTTACATCTCCATCTGTTGTCTCACTGGGGCAGAGCTGTTCCTTTAAATCTGGGAGGTAAGAAAATCAAAGTTCCCAGAGCTGTCTCTATTCCTCCACACAGAATTCTCTTATTTTGAATGGCATAGTCACAGGTTTCACTACAGAGTGGCAACCCCATTGCATTTCAGCCAAGAAACTCACACTTAGAAAAAATATTTCCAAGCCCTGATGAAAACAGATCCAGTGGTAACACAGCCAAATTAAACACTGAAGTCAAGACATTTAAAAATCGGTATCCTCGTGTTGCATGCTACTTCTTTACATGGCATGCAACTGAATACCTTAAATCTCTGTTGAGTTCGTTAAGAACACGACTTTTCATTCAGCAAATACTCCTTGAGATTTGGTGTAGTGCTATGGATATTAACAGGCAAGCATTGCATATCATTTGAACTTTCTATTATTTAGTGAAAAATATGTGACAGTTAACTAATACAGTAGTGAAAAGGATGTTATAAGGCAGTATGCGATTCTGGACTACTGAGTGGTAAAGATAGCTAACTCCAATGCCAAAAACTCGGTCTCTGTGCAGTGGTGCCAAATCGAGTCACCAAGACAGACTTTTGGGTGAAGTAGAAAAGAATAGCTTTATTGCTTTGCCAGGCAAAAGGGAGGCAGGCTCATGCCCCCTCAAAACTGTGTGTCCCAACACAGGAGGATTCGGTAAGGAGCTTTATAGCAATGGTTCAAGGGTGGGGTTGCTGATAAAGATTAGGGTGTGTGCAGGGTCTGCACTCCTTTAATCTCGTCTCAGGTGGTCTCCTAATATTGATGAGCTTCTCTGATTTCTTTAACCTTGCCCCAGGTGGTTTCTTGGCTGCTCCTCCCTTGATTAAAAGCAAGGATGTAGGGCTTCGCTGGTGGTGCAGTGGTTGAGAGTCCGCCGCCAGTGCAGGGGACATGGGTTCGTGCCCCGGTCCAGGAGCGGCTGGGCCCGTGAGCCATGGCCACTGAGCCTGCGCGTCCGGAGCCTGTGCTCCGCAATGGGAGAGGCCACAACAGTGAGAGGACCGCATACTGCAAAAAAAAAAAAAAAAAAAGCAAGGATGTGATTGCCATAAAAGTCAAGATAATGATTATCTCTGGAGTAGGGAGGTGGAAGGGAATTATGATGAAAAAAGGATACAAGATGACATTCTGAGGCATTGGTGATGTTCTTTAAACAGTACATTTGTGTTTTGTAAACTTCTACATATGCTTCACAATTAAAAGTTAAAAAAAAAAAAACCCAACCACATTAGTCAAAATTCAAAAATCTTATCCTCTTGGAACAAAAAAGTACATAAATAGAAAAATAGATGAATTTCAAGTAAAATCTGAGGTGTAATTAATAATGTATCAGTGTTAATCTCATAGTTTTGATGCATGTCCTATGGTGTGTAAGATGTTAAAAATCAAGGAGGATTTTTGGCGTCAGGAGCAGAAAGGTGCTTCAATCTGTCTGAGGAGCCAACAAAACTGGGCATAGGAAAACCACAGCACCACTGGAGACTGTAAATGTTAGAGTTTACAAGAAAGCACCAACAGAGGAACAAGGAAGGACACAGGAGGACCTTCAAGATGGCAGAGGAGTAAGATATGGAGATCAACTTCCTGCCCACAAATACATCAAAAATACATCTACATGTGGAACAACTCCTACAGAACACCTACTGAATGCTGGCAGAAGACCTCAGACTTCCCAAAAGGCAAGAAACTCCCCACGTACCTGGCCGTGTGGCTGACAGGGTTTTGTTGCTCTGGCTGGGTGTCAAGCCCGAGCCTCTGAAGTGGGAGAGCTGAGTTCAGCACATTGGACCACCAGAGACCTCCCAGCTGCACGTGATATCAATTGGCGAGAGCTGTCCCAGAGATCTCCATGTCAACGCTAAGACCCAGCTCCACTCAAAGACCAGCAAGCTACAGTGCCGGACACCCCATGCTAAAAAACTAGCAAGACAGGAACACAACCCCACTCATTAGCAGAGAGGCTGTTTAAAACCATAGTAAGTTCACAGATACCCCAAAATACACCACCGGACATGGTCCTGCCCACCAGAAAGACAAGATCCAGCCTCATCCACCAGAACACAGGCATCAGTCCACTCCACCAGGAAGCCTACACGACCCACTGAACCATCCTTACCCACTAGGGACAGACACCAAAAACAACAGAAACTATGAACCTGCAGCCTGCAAAAAGGAGACCCCAAACACAGCAAATTAAGCAAAATAAGACAGAGAAATACACAGCAGATGAAGGAGCAAGGTAAAAACCCAGCAGACCAAACATGAAGAGGAAATAGGCAGTCTACCTGAAAACGAATTCAGAGTAATGATAGTAAAGATGATCCAAAATCTTGGAAATAGAATGGAGAAAATACAAGAAGCATTTAACAAGGACCTAGAAGAACTAAAGAGCAAACAATGATGAAAAACACAATAAATGAAATTTAAAATTCTCTAGAAGGAAGCAATAGCAAAATAACTGAGGCAGAAAAATGGATAAGTAACCTGGAAGATAAAATAGTGGAAATAACTATCACAGAGCAGATTAAAGAAAAAGAATGAAAAGAATTGAGGAGAGTCTCAGAGACCTCTGGCACAACATTAAATGCACTAACATTCGAGTTATAGGGGTTCCAGAAGAAGAAGAGAAAAAGAAAGGGACTGAGAAAATATTTGAAGAGATTATAGTTGAAAAATTCCCTAATATGGGAAAGAAAATAGTCAATCAACTCCAGAAATCACAGAGTCCCATACAGGATAAATTCAAGGAGAAACACACCAAGAGACATATTAATCAAACTGTCAAAAATTAAATACAAAGAAAAAATATTAAAAACAGCAAGGGAAAAGCAACAAATAACATCCAAGGGAATCCCCGTAAGGGTAACAGCTGATCTCTCAGCAGAAACTCTGAAAGCCAGAAGGGAGTGGCAGGACATATTTAAAGTGATGAAAGGGAAAAACCTTCAAGCAAGATTACTCTACCTAGCAGGGATCTCATTCATATTAGACAGAGAAATTAAAAGCTTTATAGACAAGCAAAAGCTAAGAGAATTCAGCACCACCAAACCATCTTTACAACAAATGCTAAAGGAACTTCTCAAGGCAGGAAACACAATAGAAGGAAAAGGCCTACAATAACAAACTCAAAACAATTAAGAAAATGGTAATAGGAACATACATATCAATAATTACCTTAAACGTAAATGGATTAAATGCTCCAACCGAAAGACATAGACTGGCTGAATGGATAAAAAAAACAAGACCCTTATATATGTCATCTACAAGAGACCCACTTCAGACCTAGGGACACATACAGACAGAAAGTGAAGGGATGGAAAAAGATATTCCATGCAAGTGGAAATCAAAAGAAAGCTGCAGAAGCAATTACCATATCAGACAAAAATATACTTTGATATAAAGACTATTACAGGAGACAAAGAAGGACACTACATAATGATCAAGGGATCAATCCAAGAAGAAGATATAACAATTGTAAATATTTATGCACCCAACATAGGAGCACCTCAATACATAAGGCAAATGCTAACAGCCATAAAAGGGGAAATCGACAGTAACACAATCATAGTAGGGGACTTTAACACCCCAGTTTCACCAATGGGCAGATCATCCAAAATGAAAATAAATAAGGAGACACAAACTTTAAATGATACATTAAATAAGATGGACTTAATTGATATTTGTAGGATATTCCATCCAAAAACAGCAGATTACACTTTCTTCTCAAGTGCTCATGGAACATTTTCCAGGATAGATCACATCTTGGGTCACAAATCAAGCCTTGGTAAATTTAAGAAAATTGAGATTGTATTAAGTATCTTTTCTGATCACAATGCTATGAGACTAAATATCAATTACAGGAAAAAATCTGTAAAAATTACAAACACATGGACCCTAAACAATATGCTACTAAATAACCAAGATATCACTGAAGAAATAAAAGAGGAAACCAAAAAGTACCTAGAAACAAACGACAATGAAAACAAGATGACCCAAAGCCTATGGGAGGCAGCAAAAGCAGTTCTAAGAGGGAAATTTATAGCAATACAATCCCACCTCAAGAAACAAGAAACATTTCAAATAGACAACCTAACCTTACACCTAAAACAATTATAGAAAAAAGAACAAAAAACACCCAAAGTTAGCAGAAGGAAAGAAATCATAGAGATCAGATCAGAAAGAAATGAAAAAAAATGAAGGAAATGATACCAAAGATCAATAAAACTAAAAGCTGGCTCTTTGAGAAGATAAGCAAAATTGATAAACCATTAGCCAGACTCATCAAGAAAAAAAGAAAGAAGACTCAAATCAACAGAATTAGAAATGAAAAAGGAGAAGTAACAAGTGACACTGCAGAAATACAAAGGATGATGAGAGATAACTACAAGCAACTATATGCCAATAAAATGGACAACCTGGAAGAAATGGACAAATTCTTAGGAAAAGCACAACCTTCCAAGACTGAACCAGGAAGAAATAGAAAATATAAACAGACCAAACACAAACACTGAAGTTGGAACTGTGATTAAAAATCTTCCAACAAACAAAAGCCCAGGACCAGATGGCTTCACAGGCGCATTCTATCAAACATTTAGAGAAGAGCTAACACCTATCCTTCTCAAACTCTTCCAAAATATAGCAGAGGGAGGAACACTCCCAAACTCATTCTGTGAGGCCACCATCACACTGATACCAAACCAGACAAAGATGTCACACACACACACACACACAAAACTACAGGCCAATATCACTAATGAACATAGATGCAAATCCTCAACAAAATACTAGCAAACAGAATCCAGCAGTACATTAAAAGGATCATACACCATGATCAAGTGGGGTTTATCCCAGGAATTCAAGGATACTTCAATATACGAAAATCAATGAATGTGATATACCATATTAACAAATTGAAGAATAAAAACCATATGATCATCTCAATAGATGCAGAAAAAGCTTTTGACAAAATTCAACACCCATTTATGATAAAAACCCTCCAGAAAGTAGACACAGAGGGAACTTACCTCAACATAATAAAGGCCATATATGACAAACCCACAGGCAACATCATTCTCAATGGTGAAAAACTGAAACCATTTCCTCTAAGATCAGGAACAAGACAAGGTTGCCCACTCTCACCACTATTATTCAATATAGTTATGTAAGCCACAGCAGAGAAGAAAAAGAAATCGAAGGAATCCAAATCGGAAAAGAAGAAGTAAAGCTGTCACTGTTTGCAGATGACATGATACTATATGTAGAGAATCCTAAAGATGCTACCAGAAAACTAGTAGAGCTAATCAATGAATTTGTTAAAGTAGCAGGATACAAAACTAATGCCCAGAAATCTCTTGCATTCCTATACATGAATGATGGAAAACCTGAAAGACAAATTAAGGAAACACTCCCATTTACCACTGCAACAAAAAGAATAAAATACCTTGTAATAAACCTAGCTAAGGAGACAAAAGACCTGTGTGAAGAAAACTATAAGACACTGATGAAAGAAATTAAAGGTGATACAAATGGATAGAGAGATATACCATGTTCGTGGATTGGAAGAATCAACATTGTGAAGATGACTACACTACCCAAAACAATCTACAGATTCAATGCAATTCCTATCAAACTACCAATGGCATTTTTCACAGAACTAGAACAAAAAATTTCACAATTTGTATGGTAACACAAAAGACCCCGAATAGCCTAAGCAATCTTGAGAAAGAAAAACGGAGCTGGAGGAATCAGGCTCCCTGACTGCAGACTATACTGCGAAGCTACAGTAATCAAGACAGTATGGTGCTGGCACAAAAACAGAAATATAGATCAATGGAATAGGATTGAAAGCCCAGAGGTAAACCCACATACATATGGTTATCTTATCTTTGATAAAGGTGGCAAGAATATACAATGGACAAAAGACAGCCTCTTCAATAAGTGGTGCTGGGACAACTGGACAGCTACATGTAAAAGAATGAAATTAGAACACTCCCTAACACCATACAGAAAAATAAACTCGAAATGGATTAAAGACCTAAATGTAAGGCCAGACACTATAAAACTCTTAGAGGAAAACATAGGCAGAACACTCTATGACATAAATCACAGCAAGATCTTTTTGACCCACCTCCTAGAGAAATGGAAATTAAAAAAAATAAACAAATGGGGCCTAATGAAACTTAAAAGCTTTTGCACACCAAAGGAAAACATAAACAAGACGAAAAGACAACCCTCAAAATGGGAGAAAATATTTGCAAACGAAGCAACTGACAAAGGATTAATCTCCAGAATATACAAGCAGTTCATGCAGCTCAATATCAAAAAAACAACAACCCAATCCAAAAATGGGTGGAAGACCTAAATAGACATTTCTCCCAAGAAGAAATACAGACTGCCAACAAACACATGAAAGGATGCTCAACATCACTAATCATTAGAGAAATACAAATCAAAACTACAAAGAGGTTTCACCTCACACCGGTCAGAATGGCCATCATCAGAAAATGTACAAACAGTAAATTCTGGAGAGGGTGTGTTGAAAACGGAACCCTCTTGCACTGTTGATGGGAATGTAAATTGATACAGCCACTATGGAGAACAGTATGGAGGTTCCTTAAAAAACTAAAAATAGAACTACCATACAACCCAGAAATCCCACTACTGGGCATATACCTTGAGAAAATGATAATTCAAAAAGAGTCATGTACCACAATGTTCACTGCAGCTCTATTTACAATAGCCAGGACATGGAAGCAACCTAAGTGTCCAATGACAGATGAATGGATAAAGAAGATGTGGCACATACATACAATGGAATATTACTCAGCCATAGAAAAAGCGATATTGAGTTATTTGTAGTGAGGTGGATGGACCTACAGTCTGTCATACAGGCTGAAGTAAGTCAGAAAGATAAAAACAAATACCTTATGCTAACACATATATATGGAGTCCAAAAAAAAAAAGTCATCTGAAGAACCTAAGGGCAGGACAGGAATAAAGACACAGACGTAGAGAATGGACTTGAGGACATGGGGAGGGAGAAGGGTAAGCTTGGATGAAGTGAGAGAGTGGCATTGACATATATACACTATGAAATGTAGAATAGATAGCTAGTGGGAAGCAGCCAAATAGCACAGGGAGATCAGCTAGATGCTTTGTGACCACCTAGAGGTGGTGGGATAGGGAGGGTGGGAGGGAGACGCAAGATGGAGGGGATACGGGGATATATGTATACGTATAGCTGATTCACTTTGTTATACAGCAGCAACTAACACAACAATGTAAAGCAATTATACTCCAATAAAGATATTTTTTTAAAAAAGAAAAAAAAGTAAAAAGCAAACAAAAAACAACAAAATAAAACCAAAAATATCAAGGAAACTGGGTGAGGGATATATGAAGTCTCTCTGAACTCTGTAGCTTTCAATAAATGTGAAATTAGTTCAAAATAAAAATTTCATTTTAAACAAATCTCATCCTGGGACTTCCCTGGTGGTCCAGTGGTTAAGACTCCGCGCTCCCAATGCAGGGGGCCTGGGTTCAATCCCTGGTCAGAGAGCTAGATCTCACATGCTGCGACTAAAGATCCCGCATGCCACAGCTGAAGATCCCACGTGCCGATACTAAGACCCGGCGCAGCCCAATACATAAATTAATTAATTAATATTTAAAAGACAACACAAAACAAGCCAAATCCAAATCTCATCCTAACATTTGTAAATGTTTTTCTCCAGTCTTTCATCTTTTTCTAAGTTTTCACTTGATCTTCTTTTGCTAATATGAGCAATAGCTATGAAAACCAGAGCTAATAATTGCAAAGCATTTATTTTATGCAAAGCACTGCTCTAAACACTTAATCAGTATTCACTCATTTCATCCTAACTGAATTCCAAGAGTTAGATGCGATTACTATCTCCATTTTTCCGATGGTGAAATAGAGACAGAGAGCTGTGTGTGGGGACTAGCCCAGCTGGCAGGCAGCAGAGAGGGTAAAACACCAGCAGTGGCAACAGTCTGGCTCCACAGTCTGTGCCCGTAATATACTGGCATTACTGAGAGTTTGGGAAGTACAGAAAAGTATGAAGAAACAGAAAAAAAGAAGAAAAACAGATGCAACCACTATTTTTTACTGTAGCATGCTTCCTTCCTGCCTTATTTTCTCTGTGTGTTTTAATTGGGTAGACATCATTTGTAGCCAGATTTTCTTTTTACTCTAAACATCATGTCGTAAGCATTTTTCATGCCACTAAAACTCTAAACAAAGCATTAAAGGCTACACAGTATTCTGTGTATAGACACGCTATGCTTTACATACCTGTATCTAGAATGCTGGACGTTTAGGTTGTTTCCTTTGTCATTCTATATAAAGCTGCCATGAATATCCTCATTCTTAATTCATGTTTCCTTTTTTGAGTATTTGTTCAATTTCTTCTTTTTTTGTCACTGACTTTTTCTGTTTTTCTTACCATAACTTACTATACCAAGCAATTCTATAAATTCACAGGGTACCATTTTAGTATAAATATTTGAAAGCTTTTAAAACGCTCTATCTTATACCATTCAAGAGTGAATGGCAGCTTTTCCATGCTATGGAAATGAGGTGAATAATATCTTTCTTTACATGTGATAGAAGGGAGGTTCCAAAGTGAAATGGGATTGAGACAATGACAGTAATAACTAAGGATGAGGGCACAAGTAACAGCTTGAAGCTTCCAGTGATGTAGCAACTGCTCTTGGCATGCCGTATCTCACTTATTCCCCTAACCTGTACCATAGGTAGACATTTCTATCCCCACTTTACAGATGAGGAAACTGAAGCCCAAACCCAGAAGGAGTGTGCAAGGAAATAGGGATGATATGGGAGGGGGAGAAACTGTGCAGACAAAACCCCTTGGGATATGTGTCTCTGAGCGCTTAAGCCAGATATGTACTGAATATTTACAGGAAAACACACACACACACACACACACACACACACACAAATCCCTTCAGGGTTGGAATCTTCAATTTATGACATTCTAACACAGATATTTGCCTTAATTCAATCCACTTGGGGTGAGGCTGGGGTGGGAGTGTGGTGCCTATAAATCTAGCACCTGAGTTTGTCAGACACAGGGAACATCAGACCCCACCCCAGGCCCACTGACTCAGGATCTGCATTTTAACAAGATCCCAGGAGATCTGTGTGCACATCAAAGTCTGAGAAGCACTGCTCTAAGAGTTTATTAAGAAGGATTTTCTTTCTTTTTTTTTTTTTTTAAGAAGGATTTTCTTAGGGTGTGTTTGAGCCCAGTGCAACACCTACAAGCCATGAAACACATTATCCAGCTCGGTATGTTCACAAAAGTTGCGCAAAGAATGTTGGCTGACAGCAGAGGCTGTCTAGGGACTCTTGGAAAGGCAGGTGTGGGATCAGAGAACTTCAGCTCTGCCAACATTTTCCTGCCCTATTCCTACTTCTAACTGCAGCGAATTCCAATGTACTCTAAAGTTCCAAGGTGGGATGGGTTGAAGGGCATCTGGGGAAGTCCTATAAATAGAAAACAGCTGAGCCCCAGCTGCTACTAGTATAAACTTCCCGGAAAAGACAAAGACCGCAAAGCCAAAACAATGCTACATTGGGGAGGTAAGGGGCAGGAGGAGGATCTCTCCTCATGCTTTTTACAGAAGTGAATTTTTCTTTCAAGAACTGACAAGATCTTTAGAAAGGGTGTAGTTCAACCTCCTTGTTTTACATGTGAAGGAACCAAGAGCTTTTACTGTGATCACACAGCTACTAACAAGGGGCAGAGTCGGTGTTCACATTTGGTTCCTTGGCTTCCAAGCCCAGTCCGGCCCCACATCACAGGTGATGCTAGAATGGGCTGGTACTCAGCATCCATTTCCAGCTCCTTCTAGCATGCTTTCCTGCACCTCCTTCAGAAGTAAGAAACCTTTCCAGACTCTCCTACAGTTGGATTCTGGATATGATTTGGGTTACATGGATTAGATGCACTCCCACGATGCCTGAAGGTGGATTAGCGCAACGCATCTTTCTGTTCTCTCTGCTGGCAAACTCAGCAACGGAGGTGGATTGTTTGCCGCACAGCTGCCTGGGAGTCAAGAGACATGGAGGGATACTAGTTTTGCCAGCACAGATCTAGGACAAGAGATGTGGCTCTGAGGGCTGAGGCCGCGAGGCTTTCTGATCCCTGACTTGCATCGAAAGTACACCCCAAGGCTATAGTCCCAGGCGGCTTCCTGATTCCCCATATTTCTGAGGACGCTGAGGCAGCAGCTCCTGGAGGGCTATTCCTCCAAACCCTCTGATGATTTTGTAAGCACATAACTCACAGCATTAAGTCCCTTTGTGCTTAAGGTGCCTAGGGCATTTCTATTTTCTGCTGCTGAACCCTGATGAAAATATTCACTCTCTGAAGTGTGATGCATAAATTCACAGTAAATTATATTAGGAAGGAGCTGCGCAAAGACCCATTTTTTCCTTCTCTCTCTGAATACTAACACACAGTATTTGAAACACAAATGTTTCACAACGCACGATTATTTTGGAATTTATATTATGTCGTCACCCAAACTTCCTGGAACTGTAGGTTATTGGAATATAAACATTGTCATAGGGCTTCCCTGGTGGCTTAATGGTTGGGAGTCCGCCTGCCAATGCAGGGGACACGGGTTCAAGCCCTGGTCCGGGAAGATCCCACATACTGTGGAGCAACTAAGTCCGTGCGCCACAACTCCTGAGCCTGAGCTCTAGAGCCCCTGAGCCACAACTACTGAGCCCACGTGCCACAACTCCTGAAGCCCTCACGCCTAGAGCCCATGTTCCGCAACAAGAGAAGCCACCGCAGTGAGAAGCCTGCGCACCACAACAAAGAGTAGCCTCCGCTGCCGCAACTAGAGAAAAGCCCACGTGCAGCAGCAAAGACCCAACGCAGCCAAAATTAAAATAATTAAAATAAATAAATTTAAAAAATAAACAAACATTGTCATACATCAAAACTCTAGGTATCAGGGAAAATGTCAGAGGTTTCATTTAATTTGAAATAGTAGTGCTTGCTGACAGAACAAACAAACTTGACTCAACAAGAGTTACTGGGGGATAGGAAAATTCCAATTTTTCTTCTGAACATTTGTATGCAACATTTCTAATGCTGAGTCCTTTTTATTTTCTTTCGGTGCAGCTTGCATTCATTCGTATGGCATGTTTGGCTCAAAAGTTTTGAAATTAATCATTTAGAGAAAACATTTATTTCAAAATTCTAGCTTATTTTAATAATAATAATAATAGCTGTTATTTACTGAGATTTTCTATGCTCCAATCACTGTGCTAAGTGCATTCTATCTTGTGGGCATTATTGTGTTGAATGTTTCCATATAGGAGATGTTATTATTTCCATTTTACAGATGATGGAACTGAGATTCAGTGAGACTAAGCATGTTGCTCAAGGGTACACAACTAGTAATTGACAAAGCTGGCGTTTGAACTACTCCTTTTTGATTCGAAAGCTCATAAGCATTCTACCATCATCTCCCCAAATAGCACCTGCCTGAGAGAATAGGCCGTTTAGGATTTCACATAACTTCAAGAAGTTCAAGATGTCTGCTGTAACTTCTAATGCAACTAAAGGATGCTAAGGGAATGGCTTCCTTTTTAAAAAAAAACAACAAAAATCTTATTCCCTTTCCTGGTAAAAATTTTGGTCATGTAAATTTTTATGTATGTCTTAATTCACGGAGTTCTAGAGAGAGGGGTTAGTAATAGGTACTTGTGAAAGGTAAACTAGACCAAGGTGGAAAGACAGGAAATTTGCCTTTTTGTTTCTCCCTCTTGACTACCTGAGGATTCTGTGCCATCCACATTTTGACAAAGGTTCGTAAGGATCTGACGCTTGCTGGATCTCACTCTAGGTGGGTGTGAGGTGCAAGCTCATTAGTCATCAGGAAAAGCCCTCATCCTCACCTCCATCCCCCAAAGTAGCTTTGTGCACATCTCTGCAACATCCGTCGTTTTCAGTGCTGTGCTAAGAGGCGCCTCAGAGATAACCTTATCTGTAGAAAAATGATCTTTCCTGTTTGCTCAACATTTATGACAAAAGGAGCGTGGGGAAGCAAGACTGCCACCCACAGCAAAGCGCTTTATTCACCGGGGCGTTGGAGTCGAGACCTTGGCAACTGGGTGCTGGAAGACTCGGGCTGGGTTTAGTTTTGAATGTTGCCCCATACCCAAGTCCAACAGTTAACGTGGCTGCAAACAAACGCTGGCTTCCCTTCCCTGAGTACGGACGTCATGAGGGGTCGGGTCCCAGTTGTTCAGTGGTTGCATCCGCGGCTTTTTGCAAGAATAGCTGACGCCAAGAGCTATTTTCCTGCGTTGCAGGCTCGAGGCCCCCAAAGCCCACAGGGCCTGCAGAAGTTCCCCTTACATCTGGACCTTGTGCTCCAAATCAAACACCACCCACTCTGCAGCACAGAAATAGCTGATTTGGCTTTCGGTGACCCTTCAGACACGACCTTTCTCCTATATTCTCTAAGCTTGTTTTTAATAAATGTTTAACTTCTTGATTAATTTCCTTAATTTCTGAGGGCAGTTTTTCACAACTGAGATAATGTGTTCTAAATGCTTGCTGAGCTGTTGGCGCACTTGAAACTGTAAACACTTCAGACTGCTTTTTGTCTCCCTAACACTCTCCCTTATTATGTGGGCTTGCATCGCCACTGAAATTGAGGCTTTATTCTTTCCGCCATCTGCATAATTGCCAGTGTTTAGAGATGCTTGCTTCTCCCTTTCTTTGCCACTGGGAAAAGAATTGTTTGTTCAACCTTCACTAAATTAGTATTTTTCTGGCTGCTTATCTCTCATTTCTTGAAGAGTGGTATGTAATTAACTCCAAAATTTTGACGGTTTTTCACGTTATTGTCTTTTCTTTGGCAGTTCACGTGCTTTCTACTTTCTTTCTCCCGGATCTGTTTATCTCAGGAAGGGGGACTTCTCACTCACATCTTTGTTCCATTTGCTTTTTATTTTTATTATTATTATTTTTTTTGCGGTACGCGGGCCTCTCACTGTTGTGGCCTCTCCTGTTGCAGAGCACAGGCTCAGGACGCGCAGGCTCAGCGGCCATGGCTCACGGGCCCAGCCGCTCCGCGGCACGTATGTGGGATCTTCCCGGACCGGGGCACGAACCCGTGTCCCCTGCATCGGCAGGCTGACTCTCAACCACTGCGCCACCAGAGAAGCCCTCCATTTGCTTTTTAAAAGGCTTTGTGGTTATTTGGAAGAAGAGAATGTTATCTGCTCCCGTAGAGCCTGAACCACCGGCTCCTTTGTTGTTTTGCCTGCACTCCCTGGGCCACATCCCCCATCCTTGGGATGCAGGTACTGGACTTGGAGGCGCCGCGTAATCCCATAATGGAACCACATTTAAAAGCCGGACGGATTCCTCAGAGTACTATTGCTGTAATACGTTCCCATTACCGGCATTTGCTGATACAGGGCTGAGACAGCAAAGCTACTAGGAGGATATTTGAAAATGGGAGAAAAGACCTGGATGATGTGAATCTTGGCAGATATTTTCCAGAGTTTCTTCTCCCTCCTTCCATAGCCTCTAAGAGGCTTCCTTATTTTATTGTTTTGCTCTCTCTCCTTATTATGTTGCCTTTTCTTATAATAGCAAGTGATTTAAACTAGAAGTCCTGTGATAGGATTTTCCAATCACTCATACACACTGGTTTTTAAACACAAATTGAAGAATGCTATACGTACTCCTATACACCTTACTTTTTTCATTTAAACCTGTAACTTGAAGATTATTCCAATCTCCCTCTCTGTTCTTTTGCTTTGCAAAAAATAGTATCAGATAGTGCATTACAATTTTCACTTAGCCATATACAGCAATCATCTTTCCTTGCTTAAAAACATCTCCTTTAGGGCTTCCCTGGTGGCGCAGTGGTTAAGAATCTGCCTGCCAACTCAGGGGACACGGGTTCAAGCTCTGGTCCAGGAAGATCCCACATGCCGTGGAGCAACTAAGCCCGTGTGCCACAGCTACTGAGTCTGCGCTCTAGAGCCCGCGCCGCAACTACTGAAGCCCGTGTGTTGCAACTACTGAAGCCCGCGCGCCTAGAGCCCGTGGTCCGCTACAAGAGAAGCCACCGCAATGAGAAGCCCGTGCACCGCAACAAAGAGTAGCCCCCGCTGGCTGCAACTAGAGAAAGCCCGTGTGCAGCAATGAAGACCCAATGCAGCCAAAAATAAAAAATCATGTTAAAGGAGATTTTTGTTTTAAATTTTTTATTTTTGGCTGCATTGGGTCTTCGTTGCTGCGCACGGGCTTTCTCTAGTTGCGGCCAGTGGGGGCTAGCGGGGGCTACTCTTCGTTGCGGTGCACGGGCTTCTCATTGCGGTGGCTTCTCTTGCTGCGGAGCACGGGCTCTAGGCGCATGGGCTTCAGTAGTTGCGGCGCGGGGTCAGTAGTGGTGGCTTGCGGGCTCTAGAGCGCAGGCTCAGCAGTTATGGAGCACAGGCTTAGTTGCTCCGTGGCATGTGGGATCATCCCGGACCAGGGCTCGAACCTGTGTCCCCTGTGTTGGCAGGCGGATTCTTAACCACTGAGCCACCAGGGAAGTCCCAAAATGATGTTTAAGAAGTTTAATTTTCCATTTTAGGATCCTGTCTTAGGTATCAGTAACTCCCCTTTTGCAGTTACTAGGTGCTCCATGAATATCTGTGGACTGGACTTGAACTGAACAGATGCATTTTTATGTAAAAAGTTAAATAATAGATTTGAGTAGTCAGAGGTGGGATTTAGGGAGACTAGATTCCAAGCCTCCAAAGGCACCCAAGGTTTTTTCGGTTTCTTGTTTTTCTTGTTGCTTTATTTCTTTAGAACAACCAGAATTATTTTCAAACCTCTCATCAGAGTGGTGATGAGTGTTTTCCTCACACCAGGGAAGACGGGAGGGAAGCTGGTCTTCTGGGTCAGCACTGACATGTAATTTAGATTTTCTCTCTCTGAGATGATTTAGGTATAGACCTCCCAGGAAGCCTGCAGGTTGGACTAAATGCTCTCTTGAGGCCTTTGCCAACCGTATGGCCTTATAATTCACTGTAAAATGTTGGAATGACTAACTCACACTTACTTTAAGATAAAGCTCAGAAGGCGGTGGAGATATGAAAGGAAGTTACCCTGAGTGACCCTAAGAGCTTATAATTTGACCTTCTTTCACAAGTGGATAAGAATACCCCTTGAGTATCACGGTATTTTAATAGCTCTGAGGTCTTAATTTTTGAAGTGTGAATCAGATCCCATTTATAATGCTCCAGAGCCTTCTCCTTGCAAATGGGATAACATCCAAACCCTTATTATGGCTCTACATCGGTGCCTCTTCACCACCCAGGACTCTGTTCATTCTGGTCTGCATCTCACTCACCTTCCCTGGCATGATAGGATTCCTTAAAGCAGTTGCTCTTTAAGAACGTGCCTTAAAATCACCTGGACTGATGTTTGAAAATCTGATTTCCACCTGCCCTTCCCCTCCTCCACCTTCTGAAATAGAACTTTTGTGGGGGTAGGACCCCGGAGCAGGTATAATATTTTGAAACTTCCATGGGATTCTGATATACACCCACATTTAGGACTTCTGCCTCACGGGGAAGTTTCTGGGCCTAGCTGCTGGCCTGTCACCACATGGCTGGGGCCATACCCCCTGTCATCCAGGAGTGCTGACAACTGGACTAACTTCTCAAAATCCAGACCAAGGAAAAGAAGACACAGATAGAGGATTTCCGTCTCCAATCTGCCTGGAGCTCAGCATTTAACTTTCTGCCTCCTGTCAGAGGATTGCCTCTCCACCCAATATTCAATCCTAGATATGGATTCATCTTCAGGAGAGACCTCCCCGCTGCCCCCTCACAACTGTGCCAGGAGCTGATGGGCTCAGCAGGGCAACCACATCAACATATGACAAAACACAACCCAGTGCGCCCAGCTTCCCCGAACAAAGTCTGAGTACCTGAGGGTTATTCCAAATTTCCAAGGAACTTGTTGGGTTTTGCTGTTTTATGATCTATTTTGTTATGTATATATGGCAACCCCATCTGCACAGCCCCCCTCAAATCAAGCCCTTCGGCTGTCCCTCTGGCACTGCTGGTTCTTACAGTAATCATGGAAACCCTCCCCTCATACCTCTGGAAGGTAAGCGCCAACACCTGGCCTCTTTTGCTTCAGCCCCTGTCGTCCCCACTGCTCTCATCCAGGCAAATTCTGAGACTCCCTCTCCTACCCTCCACCCTGCCTGCAGAGGGGACAACACAGAACTGCTTAGTGATGCTGGAGTCCCCTCCCCAGCCCCTTCCTGATGTGAAGGGTGTGTCCTCTAGGACCCCACACTGGGAGCTCTCAGGGCCTCACATTCATTCAAGCACCCACTTCCTTGCCTTTTGTTCTTTTTAAAAAATATAAATGTATTTACTTTATTTATTTTATTTTTGGCTGAGTTGGGTCTTCTTTGCTGCGCACGGGCTTTCTCTGGTTGCAGCGAGCGGGGGCTGCTCTTTGTGGCAGTGCGCAGGCTTCTCATTGCAGTGGCTTCTCTTGTTGCAGAGCACGGGGTCTAGGCACATGGGCTTCAGTAGTTGTGGCACACAGGCTCAGTAGTTGTGGTGCACAGGCTTAGTTGCTCCACGGCATGTGGGATCTTCCCGGACCAGGGATCGAACCAGTGTCCCCTGCATTGGCAGGTGGATTCTTAACCACTGCGTCACCAGGGAAGCCCTCCCTGCTTTTTGTGGAAATTTTTAAGTAAACAATTTAGTAGTATTTAGTGCATTCATGATGTTGTGCAATCTCCCCTGTCAAGTTCCAAAACATTTTTATCACCCGTAAGAGATCCTGTAACCCTAAGCAGTCCCCATCCCTTCTCCCCATAGCCCCTGGCAACCACTAATCTGATTTCTGTCTCTATGGATTACCTTCTTATGGACCTTTCGCAGACAGCACAGGAATTGCACTGTCCCAGCTTTGACACTGCTCTTGCAGGAGACCATAGCTACAGCCACTGCTCAGTTTACTTAAGTCAGCCCGAGGCTGACTTTTAGTTATATGCACCCTGAACAAATAAACTGTGGCTGGGTGGGTGGGAGGCAGGGTCACAGGCCCTCCTAGGCAGGAGGGGCTGTTGACTGTGTAATTTCTTTTGGAAGGAAGTGTGAGAAAGCACGCCAACATGATATCCCTAAAACAACACTCGAAAGCAATTTGCAGAAGTCTGCTTTGCTAGGAGAGAACTGAGAAACCTAAGAACCTGTATAGAGAAAAAACAAAGAACAAGAATACCGAGGAGAGAAGTTTTACAACTTAATAATTTTCCAAGTGCTGAGCTGGGTGGTCCACAAGAATTCTCTATAATGGAGGCATCTAAACTTTGGTACACATTAGAAGCTCCCGTATAGTGGCTTGAAACACACTACAGATTTCCAGGATTCTGATTGACTGGGTGGGAGAAAGGGTGTGTTGAGAATCTATATTTTAAAAATATACTCCTCTGTTGATTCAGAATTTGAGAAAAGCTACCCTATAGGAATTTTCAGTAAAAGGAGAATTAAAACAGTAGAAAATCAAGCCTCATTCTTGGTCTAAAAATTCCTTCTCAGCTGCCTGCCATCTGCCCTGGCTCTAGGCAGTAATTCAGCAAGTGAGAAATTAGAATGCATTTTAAAGTTTAATAATGATAATTGTAATAATATACTAAAAAGGCAGTCAGGTGTTATGAACAGAAAGGGATACAGTCATGTAGGAGAAGGAAGGAATCCATGTTCTAATTAGGGATTTTCAAAGAGAGTGGTGGGACTTCCAAGCCAATAGGGAGTAGCAGGGACTAGGTGTATCCCTCCACCTGAAACACCTGGGGAAAATCTGGACAAAATAGCAAGGTGGTGAGACCAACAATATATATTGATCAATAACAAGCTTAATATAAAACCCCAGTTTCTTTTTTTTTTACTAACAATAAACCATTAGAGGTTGAAATTTTTTAAAATGCTATTTACTATAGCGTCAAAAATTATGAAATGCTGAGGATAAAATCTGACAAAGGATGAGCAAGACAGGTACACTCAAAAAATACAAAACATTGCTGAGAGAAATGAAACAATATCTAAATGAATTGAGAGTTATGCTATAATCATGGGTCAAAATGCCTACCAAAATTCTTGCAGGATTTTGTAAGAATTGACAAGCTGACTCTAAAAGTCATATGGAATTGCAGGAAGCTAAAATAGCCAAAGCAACTTTTAAAAAGAACAAAGTTGGTCAATTAACACTACCTGATTTCAAGACTTATTTTAAAGCTACAAAAATCAAAATATATGGTATTGGTATAAGACAGACAAATCGATCAATGGAACAGAATAGGGAGTCCAGAAATTAGATGCACACATACATGGACAACCAATTTTTCACAAAGGTGCAAAGGCAATTCAGTGGAGAAAGGATGGTGCTGAAAAACTGGGTATCCATAGGCAAAAAATTGAACTTGGATCCATGCCTTGCACCACATATAAAAATTAATTCAAAATGTATCATAGACCTAAAGATAAACCTAAAGATGTAAAACTTCTAGAAGAAAACTTGGAAGATAATTTTGTGATATTGGGCTAGTCAAAGTTTTTTTTAGATATGACAGCAAAATACAATCCATAACACATAAACTTGATAATAGGACTTCATCAAAATTAAAAACTTCAGCTCTTCAAAAGACACTGTTAAGAGAATGAAAAGACAAACCACAACATGGTAGAAAGTATTTGCAAATCATATATTTGATAGAAGGCTTGTATGCGGAATACTTAAAGAATTTTCAAAACTCAGTAATAAAAACAATCAACCCGATTTTTAAAATGGGCAAAAGATTTGAACAGAAACTTCATTGAGAAAGACATACGGTTGGCAAATAAGCATATGAAAAGATGCTCAATATCATTGCCATTACAGAAATGCAAGTTAAAATTACAATAAGATACCCATACAGGGCATCCCTGGTGGCATAGTGGTTAAAAATCCACCTGCCAATGCAGGGAACACAGTTTCGAGCCCTGGTCTGGGAAGATCCCACATGCCATGGAGCAACTAAACCCGTGCGCCACAACTACTGTGAGCTACTGAGCCTGCGCTCTAGAGCCCTCAAGCCACAACTACTGAGCCCCCGTGCCACAACTACTGAAACCCATGCACATAGAGCCCGTGCTCTGCAACAAGAGAAGCTACCGCAATGAGAAGCCTGCGCACCACAACAGAGTAGACCCCTCACTGCAACTAGAGAAAAAGCCCGTGCGCAGCAACGAAGACCCAATGCAGCCAAAAATAAAATAAATTAAATTAATTTTAAAAATACCCATATAACCTGTTAGAATGGCTAAAATTAAAATTACTAACCAACCATACCAAGTGTTGGTGAGGAGGTAGATCAATGTAACTTTCATACATTTCTGATGGGTACAAAATGGTACAATGGCTTTGGAAAACTTTTTGGCGATTTCTGAAAAATTAACTGTATGCTTACCATATGATCCAGCCATTCCACCCATAGGTATTTTCCCAAGAGACGTGAAAGCATATGTACACACAAATGTTTGCAGCAGCTTTATTTGTAACAGCCCCAAACTGGGAACAGCCCACATTTCTCAACAGCTGAAGAGCTAGATTGTGGTATATCTGTACAACGGAATGCTACTTAGCGATAAAAAGAGATTATTGATGCTAGCAACAACGTAGATGAATCTCAAAATAATTATGCTGTGCGAAAAAATAAAACAAGAGTGCATATTGTATGATTCCATTTACATGAAATCTTAGAAAATACAAACTAATTAATCTATAACAATGAAAAGCAGACCAGTGGTTGCCTGAATATGTGTGTGTTCTCACGTGTGCAGGTGGGGGGCGGGACTGGCGCTGGGGAGTAGTTTGGGGGGGTAGATTGTAAAGGGCATGAGGAAATTTGAGGTAGCGATGATATGTTTATTATTTTGATTGTGAGGTTATTTCCACAGGTATATACACATGTCAAAGCTTATCTAATTTAAAGGTATGCATTTTATTATCTGTTAATTATACCTCAACAAAGCTGTTTTTACAGATCTTATTAAGGGTTCTCACTTCCTGTGACTCTCCCATAGCAGCAGGGAGAATGGGTTTAGAGTAGAATCTGGTAACACAGCAGCCTTGGGTCACTTGGCTGGTGGCATCTCCCAGGGACCCAATCACCTGCAGTGCCCGCTGAGGCAAGAAAATGTTCCAAAGGATGGCTCTGGCTGTATCTGAATTATAATCAAAGCTGCAGATAACCCCAAATGAATTAAGACTCCCCAGCTAATATGTTGCTCCTAATTTAACTGGCCTCTGAATGAGAGCCTCAGCCTTTCTCAGAGGCAAAATTCCCCAAAGGAAGTGGCTTTAAACTGCTAAGTAATTGCAAACTGGGGGGCTTTATCACAAGAACAATTGTTATTGTTCTTTGATTATTTGCTCAACAGAATTGTTCACTCATTACCATTAGAACCATTGGGACTTTGATGTAGTGCCCCTTGCAGCACGTAAATATTTTATAAGACAGACTGGAATGGAGGGTCCCCCAAACCTGCTTGGCCTCGGAGAGCTGTTGATTATCTTGACTTTCTGAGTGTCTGGAGAATCTTAAAGCATATTTCAGAAAGAAATGAACAGCCCATACAATTCATTCAAGTAACTTGCAGCTTGTGACCCCTGTTGTTTGGAGACATCAATTTTTATTTAGCCCAAGGATCTAGGTTATGAGCTCTGAGGTCATCCCGCAGAACCAGTCTCTTGATGGTTCCACAGTTTTGAGATGCAGCCTGTTGTACCTGGAGCAGAAATAGGAGGGAAAAAAGTCCTCTATTTTAGACTGTTTCTCATCAGCGTGTGTGGTGTGGATATGTCGTTGGACCCCTCTGAGACACAGGCAGAGAGAACTGGTGGGAAGAGTACGGACCTTGCAGGAAGAATCCACATGCTGCTCCAGTGCTTAGCTGCTTGTTATCAGGCGAATCATTGAACTGCTTTCAGTTCCCTCCTCTTGCACAACAACCGCTATCTTGGAGAGTTGCGATGATTATTGAATGTGATCAGCTGTGTGGAAACATTTCCTACTTGCTAAGATATTATTTTTCTCATCTGTAAAATGAAGGAATTCGATCAGGGGATTTGAATTGTCCCTGTATTAGTTCCCTATGGCTGCCATAACAAAGTACCACAAATTGGGTGACTTAAAACAACAGAAATGTATTCCTGCACGTTTCTGGAGGCTAAATCTGAAATCATGGGGTTGTCAGAGCTGTATTTCCTTTGATGGTTGGAGGGGAGAAACTCTCCTTGACACTTACCACTTCTGGGGGTTCCAGGTGTTCCTTGGCTTCTGGCTGCATCACTCTAGCCTCTGCCTCTCTCTTCAGGATGTGAAACAGCAGGAACTCTCATACATTGCTGGTGGGAATGCAAAATGGTACAGCCTCTCTGGAAGGCAGTTTGGTGGTTTCTTACAAAACTAACATACACTTACCATACAAACCAGCAATCATGGTCCTTGGTATTTACTTAAAGGAGTTGAAAAGTTATGTCCACAAAAAAACCTGCAAGAGGATGTTTATAGCAGTTTTGTTCATTACTGCCCAAACTTGGAAGCAACCAAGATGTCCTTCAGTAGGTGAATGGCTGAATGAACTGTGGTTCTTTCAGACAAAGGGATATTATTCAGCACTAAAAAGGAAAGAGCTATCAAGCCATGAAAAGACATGAGGAAACTTGAATGAATATTATTAAGTGAAAAAAGCTAATCTGAAAAAGCCACGTTGTGTAAAATTCGAACTATGACATTTGGGGAATGGGCAAGACTATAGAGACAGTAAAAAGATCAGTGGTTGCCAGTGGCAAGGTGGTGGGGAGGAATAAATAGGCAAAACAGAGGATTTTTAGGGTAATGAGAACATTCTGTATAATATAATCATGAATATATGTCATTATACATTTGTCCAGACCCATAGAATGTACAACACCAAGAGTGAACCTTAATGTGAACTATGGAGTTTTTTTTGATTTTTGTTCTTTGTTTTTGTGGTACGCGGGCCTCTCACTGCTGTGGCCTCTTCTGTCACGGAGCACAGGCCCCGGACGCACAGGCTCAGCGGCCATGGCTCACGGGCCTAGCCGCTCCGCGGCATGTGGGATCCTCCCGGACCAGGGCACGAACCCGCGTCCCCTGCATCGGCAGGCGGACTCTCAACCACTGCGCCACCACCAGGGAAGCCCTGAACTATGGATTTTGAGTGATGATGTGTCAATGTAGGTTCATCCTTGGTAACACATATACCACTCTAGTGAGTGACGTTGATAATGGGGTGGCCGTGCATGTGTGGGGCAGAGGGTGTATGGGAAATCTCTATACCTTCCTCTCAATTTTGTTGTGAACCTAAAACTTCTCTAAAAAGAAAAAATGGGGTCTTTTTGAAAGTATGAAGCAACTGAACGTAGGAATCTGGAGCTCCAAGGGGAGATCTGGGATAGAGATGGGAGTTTAGTAGCCATTAGAAAACAGATGGTAATTAAAGCCATGGGCTGGCCTTGGGAGACTACTACCCAGAGGGTCCATGAAGAGCTCCAGAGGGGTAGAAGACAAAGCAGGAGGGCGTGTGACAAAGGAACCAAGAGAGTGTTGCAAGAAAAAGGGAGCAGTCGACAATGTCTAATGTTCCTGAGAAGTCAAGAAGAGAACTGAAAATGTATGCTGAGTTTAGCAACGTGGAAGTCATCAGTGACCCTGGCGAGGGTTTATTCAATGGGCAAATCGGGTTCGAAGCTAACCCACAATAGGCTGTGAAAATGGAGCAAGTTTTTACAGTCGTTGACCCTTTTTACATTTTCTCAAGAATCTTGACTGTGAAATGGTAGCTGGAGAGGAGTAAGGGGGGGGCAAGGGAAGGATTTTGTTTGTTTTCCTTTTAAGATATGAAGGATTTGAACATAATAAGATAATAAGACAGATCCATTTGAGAGGAGGTAGTTGAATGAACAAGAAGCAGACAGTCAACAGTGGGGCAGGGTTTGCTGAGACAGCAAACAGATGGGCTCCAAGGCTCAGATGCAGGATTGGTTTTAGGAGGTTCAGATTAGAGGCAGATGTAGTTAGATTTCTCACTTAGGCAGAAGTTGAAGAGCTCCTATCTAAAGCTTTTATTTCACCAATAAAGTTGGAGGTGAGGGGCTGGAGGTTTGAGAATAGGTGGGTGAATTGATTGGAGAAATGTCCAACAGTGTTGAGGGCAAAGTATGGCTTTATGAATCTATGGTGAGCCAGTTGGTATGACTTTCTCCAGTGGAGTGATCAGTGGAGAGAGCAAATAGCTGGGTTTATCCTGGCAGAGGTGATGAAAACACAGGAGGGCAAGGAGTTGAGAATATTGCCAAGAATGTCAATGAAATGATGCCTTGTGGGATCTCTGCTGGAAAAGGAAGTCTGGAACAAAGAGGCTGGTAGATTAGGAAAGAGTAGAGGATGACTACCAAACCCAAGTTCACCCCTCACTTCCTCTGTGAACGCTTCCCCAGTTACCTCATGGAGAAGTGATTCTGCCTTCTCCCTGGTTCCTGAGGAATCCATGTGCATATCATTCCTCACCTGATGCAACAGTTATTTGTATTTATGACACTCAACAAATATTTATTGTACTTACTATGTGCTGTCAAAGAATAGTACAATGACCATCAGAGAGAGCCATACATACACAACTATACTACTACTACTACTAATGCTGAATTTATTTACTTGTCAGGCAAGTGAAGGAATTCACTCACTTTTTTTCTGGGAGGAGAAAACTCAGGTTTTTTTGTTTTAGGAATTAGAAAAAATAGGTTTCGTGGTAGCTATGCTAATTGAGGATTGACAGCATGTACCCTGGATAGGATGGCTTAGAAAAAAATCCCTTGTTCATTGGTCACAAAAGGGTCTTCAGTGAGTTCTACTATGGGTCTAGCATCCTGGGTCTCTTCAACCAGTTAGAACGAGTTGAGGTGAAGCAGCATTCCGTTCTGATATCTCCTCAGCGAGTGCAGCTCTAAGTAAAAACATTACCCTTTTACAGTACGATGCATTGTTCTATGTCCTGGGGCAGCAAGGGCAGTTCCTGCCCTCCTTGGAGCTTGTAGCCCAGTGTGGGGGGCAGCAAAGGTACCGAGCACTGGAATAAGTAGATGATGGAGGAGGTCCAAAGGGCAGTGAGGGCCCACAGAAGGGGAGCTGACCCAGCTCCGGGGAGCTGGGCCTCAGAGACCTGTCTGGTGGCCAAGAATTACCAAGGACAAGTGAGCTCACGGAGAGGGGTGAACTGTTTCAGGCAAGTGGCCCAGGCTTGAGGCAGGAGGGAACTGGGCTACAGAGATCTTGGAAGCCACACAGGCTAAGAAGTAGGCTCCTGAGGCAGCTTCTCTGAGTTAGAACCTGCTAACCCTGCTGCTTAGCTGTGTGACCTGGGGAGGGCTACTTAATGTCTCCAAACCACAGTTTCCTCATTTGTCAAAGTGGAATCATAGCTGCATTTATTCATAAGGGTGTGTGGGATCAAATGATATAATTTGTTTAAAACCACACTTAGCACAATGCTAGGCATTTAATAAGAACTCAACAAACATTAGCTATTATTATTACTCAGAGTCAAAGAATGTAAAAGAAGGAAGGAATCTTGCAAAAACGTTTAGTTTCACTTCCTTATTTTACAAGTAAGGAAGCTTGGCCCAAAGAGATTAAGTGACATTCATAAGATAAGCTGGTTTCTAGCAGAGCTGGTCCTGGAATCTGGGTGTTTTCCTTCTTAGTCTCATCCCATGGTACAGAAGCAGTATGTTTAGTGCTTGGGTTCAAATCCCCACTCAGCTACTTATTACTGTATGGCATTGGGCAGGAGAGTAAACCTGTCTAAGCTTTATGAAAATGGAGCTAAGAACCTCAGGAGGTTGTCATAGGGATTAATCACTGTCATAGGCAGTGAAGACACATTCAAGAAACCCAGCCCATGGATGTTCCATTATGCCCTTTTTCTTTTTTTATTTATTTCTTTTTTTTCTTGAGAAATTACACTTGGAAGAATTTATTAAAAGGAAAGATTTGGATATAAGGGCAACACTTGGTGTACATGAATATACATCACTGCATCATACCTTATTATTATTATTATCACTTTTTTTTTTTTTGTCTGCATTGCGTCTTTGTTGCTGTGGACGGGCTTTCTCCAGTTGCGGTGAGCAGGGGCTCCTCTTCATTGCGGTGCGTGAGCTTCTCATTGCAGCGGCTCCTCTTGTTGTGGAGCACGGGCTGCAGGCGCACAGGCTTAAGTAGTTGCACCACGCGGGCCCTAGAGTGCAGGGGCTTCAGTAGTTGCGGTGCATGGGCTCAGTAGTTTTGGCTCGTGGGCTTAGTTGCTCCGTGGCATGTGGGATCTTCCTGGACCAGGGATCGAAACTGTGTCCCCTGCTTTGACAGGTGGATTCTTAACCGCTGTGCCACCAGGGAAGTCCCCGTTATTATTTTTAAAAACAGAAACAATTCAATGGGTATCATCAGTAAGAGTCTAGTGAGAAGTGTTTTGGTATACTCACGGAGTGAAATACTTTCCATTAGTTAAAAGAATCTCCAGGTGATAATCTTGTGAGTGGTTTGTTTTTGGTTTTGTCTTTTAAATTTTTTTATGACTTCAGCATTTAAATGTTTATTTTATATGGGAGTGTAGTTGATTAACAATGTTGTTTTAGTTTCAGGTGTACAGTAAAGTGATTCAGTTATACAGATACATGTATCTATTCTTTTTCAAATTCTTTTCCCATTTAGGTTATAACAGAATATTGATCTCTGCTCCCACTGGCCTTTATTGGCTCCCACCCAGACGGTCCTGGGAGCCTCCCACTTGGTGTCTCTTTCTCAATTTTCTCTCCACTTCAATCTACCCCAAGCGTTACATCTAGGAAAAGTAGAATCTTGTCACATGTCATTTGTCATAAAACTTTGAAGGTCCTCTGCCATCCTCAGTGGTGCTTCTCAAACTATTTGTGGTGAAAGACTGGTTTTAAAAAACATTCCCAATCCATCATGGGTCAATGCTTCTGTAGAATACAATAAAAATGAATTTCAAGAAAAATGAGATTAAAAAGACATAAAACACAGGCCCCAATTTTTTTTTTTTTTTTCGGTACGCGGGCCTCTCACTGCTGTGGCCTCTCCCGTTGCGGAGCACAGGCTCCAGACGCGCAGGCTCAGTGGCCATGGCTCACGGGCCCAGCCGCTCCACGGCATGTGGGATCTCCCCAGACCGGGGCACGAACCCGTGTCCCCTGCATCGGCAGGCGGACTCTCAACCACTGCGCCACCTGGGAAGCCCTCAACTAATTTTTTTTAAACATATAAGATAATCAGACCCAAGTTTGGCAGTCAGTTTCTGCCATCTGGAAGAGTGATTTCAGGGACCCTGTTCACACCTGTGTTCCCTGCACCCAGAGGTCTCTTGTTTCTTATTAAAAAGGAACTCAACCCTCGCCCCCCTCCAGTCACAGAAAAGGTGGCTTCTAAACCCAGAGGTCTCTAGTTTCCCACAGGAAGGAATGCAACCTTCCAGAATAGTAGGAATGGAGTTCCCACTCACAGAGACCTGCGGTTGCTTACCGGCAGGAATGCAACCTCCCAGTTATAAAAATCAGAACCCCTGGACTCAAACCCAGGGTGAAATCAAATACCCAAGCCCAGTTGTGTGTTTCTCAAATTCTGCTTTCATCAAAAGTGAGGCTATCCTGATATCCCCACCTATTATAGCACCGGTCCTGAATTCTACACACCCTCTGAAGTCTGCTGATGTAACATGGAAGAGCTAAATCAATCAGATTCCATGTTCTATCTGTTTCTTTGACTTTAACCTTTGCTTTTCGTTGTTTTTGTTATTATAATCATACATAATGGCCTGCCTCAGGGAACCCGGCCCCTCTGCCTGAATGTTAAACTAAAGTGCCTCTGTTCAGCTCACAGGGAGACAATCTGACCCCGCCCACCTGTGGATGGCTGCAAGAAAGAAGAAATTAACACATCCCCTCCCTGAGGCTGGCCATTTTAGGGGATATTTGCAAAACGTATGGCCTTTTTACTTTACTTCCCCATCTCCTCCCCTTCTCTGTGCTATAAAAGAAACTGGCATCCAAACCCTGATAAGACGGTTTTTCAGCGACACTAGTCTGCCATCTTTCCAAATAAAGTCGTATTCCCTGCCTCAATAGCTCTTCTCTGATTCACTGGCCTGTCATTAGGCGAGCAGAGCGAGCTTGGACTCGATAACACCAGCACTGAACACTGAACAGAGTCGTTCGCGTGACCACTTTGCCCACAGAGAT